>NC_083751.1:6442500-6785000 GCF_033458585.1 Syngnathus typhle
TTTAGGAATTCATATTCCATGTCAGCAGCACAGCGGACTAATATGTCTGCCTCCCCTGATTTTGATATTTGAAATTTCGGCTAAACTGTACTGTACTTTAGCTTAGCTTCTCAGTACGGCAGTAGTATTATTCGTTCTTTGAGCCAGAATCTCCTCCATTCATGTCGTTGTTGAGTCTAGTTCCAACTGATGCATTCAATGCGGCGTGGTTTTTGCAATTTCCTGAAATAGAAAACCGACCACAACAAACTCCGGCGAGTGGAGCCGATTCTATACTGTACCACTTGTGGTCTGACCATACACGTGCCCGGACCATGTGCTTTTAATAATACGCTCGACGTTCATTTAAGGTTAGACAAAACAAAATAAAAAAAAAAAAACGTTCCACAAATGTCATAATATAGCCACAGAATTGATTTAAAACTTGTGTTTAATCTTAGATGTTCCACTATAGTTAGAAACTATCGAGAAAAATAAATGTTCCACCATGGGCCCAAATTTCCATATTTTGCTTGACCTTGTCAGCAAACAGATTGAACTACTGTTGCCTCAAAGTTAGAAGACATCAGACACCCAATCTGCTTTTGGCCAGAAGGTGCACATTGATCAATGGCGGACGCGTCTCATGGCACCCCCCTTCTCCCCTCTAGGGACGGCAAAGGGACGTTGATTGTAGCCTCATCAAGAGGCGTCTTTGTGTCTTTGCGAGACAGGCGGGGGGGGGGGGCCCAGCTGGGGGTCTCAGGCCAGCAGACACACCAATATTTGGATGTGCAAAAAGTCTCTGTCCGTTCCACCTCAATGCTTCCTTTAACAAGAAGTCCAAACAACGCTCCTCCCACCTTATACATGCGCAACCCCCCCCCCCCCCCCCCATATGCACAGATTGTTTCGGCAGTTAGTGCCCCCCCCCCCCCCACTGCCTAATCTGTTTTTTGTTTTGACGGCCTCTGATGTTCTTTTGTCTGCAGTCAACGTTCAAATGACAATTTCTTCTCGCCGATTAATGGCGTTGTCGGCGAGTTGCGTTTGAAATTGCTCGCCTTTGCGCACTTTGCATCACAATAGGAGCTATTGAGTGGACCTTCAGTTGTGTACCCGCTGGCCGCCAACTATACCCCCCAGTCTTCTTTTCAAACAGCCGTGTTTCATCTTCTTGTGCATTTTCTTTAAGAATCCATAAATGAAGCTTTGATGAGCGGTTGCACCTGTTGATGCCAAGTTTGTACTATAGTAGCTAGGTTTGGCAACTTTTTGGACTGCCCTAGCAACCCAGCAATGAATTTAGCTACCATTAAAATCGGTTTGGAAACGTTTAGCAATCTGAAAAGCAATGTAGAAATATATTTGGAAATCCCAATTTAAAGAGGTATTAAATAGTTTAGTTGCATAAGTGTGTACACCCTCTTGCGATTGTGAATTTGGCATAATTAACCAAATGCTATTTAAACTAATCCACAATTTGCGCAATGCTAAATCTATATAAAGTTCCACTTATAACATTTTCATACGATAACATCATTTTAGCAACAACTAGAGCTGAGCCGCCTTTTGCAACATTCCCTGAAAATGAGTTTGCAACATTGACCCATGCAGACGTGTCCACATGCTTCACTGAGTGTGGGCTACTCCTGGCGTAAATGTCACCGCCTCGCCTCACTAGGCGATTTCTGGAGTCGCCACTTGTTTACATCCAATTAACAGCGCCGGTTTTGAAAAATATTTAACTTGCATCACACCGTTCCAGTTATAGGCCTTAAACTTTGTGGATTTACATTCCATTGGGCGCACGTTGTAGAACATATCGGCGCTATTTTAAGTGAGTTGCATTTGCGTTGCTGTTTAATTATTTAGAGCATGTTTTAACAGCACTTGCACAACACACGGAAAATTTTCATTTAATATTCATACCGCCTTGTGCACAACTTGAAAACCATTTGAACTGGAGAGAATTTCATATCTCTCTTTCTCTTAAAATAACAAGTTCGTGTTTAGAGCGGTTTATTTGAAATCCATGATGGAAACTAATTGTCTGAATTCGTGTTTTGTTTGCGCTGCGGAATTCCAAGCATCCCCTGGAAAACAGACGACGCTGACAAAATAGATGCTGCTTTGAAACAGGATTATTACTTTATTGACATTTAAGAGGAAGAGAAGTAACAGACAGTCTTTCAGCATGTCTGATCAAGTTAAGTTAGCTTGATTCAAAAAGGTTAAGACTAATCAAGTTAAGACCACAAAGAGAGCTCATACAAACTGTGCAAATCAAAAAGAAATGATCACTTATTAAGAAAATATAAAAACTATTTGTCAGTCTATTTAAAATGCTCCAATGAAAACCAAAAACATGATACAGTAGCTATAAATAACTCGTTACACATCTGTCAATGGAAATGTCGCAAAGTTTTACTAGTCAGGTTTTGTCACTTTAAGAAGCACACTTTTGAACTTTAAGTTGGAAAAAACACTGCAGATGTCACCTAGAAAACCTTTGTCATGAAACTTGTACATTCACACAAAGAAGAGAGCATTGTTAAAAACGGACAATAAAGAGGTCACCAATCTGGAGCGAGTACAGTTCATGCGCCTCTTCATGCAGTAAAAAAAAATATATACATAACCCTGAGACACACACAAAAATAAGTAACTTCTTCAGCTGTAATGGGGCTTTGCCAGTTTGTATTTTCATGTCGGGAGGAGGATACAATTTAAAGCTGGCCAAACTTGAGGGAAGCCCAAGTCCGATGTTTAAAAATAGAGCTTGTACACTCGATGGAGTTTCAATGGTCAGTCAGCAGCTCAATACGTTGCTGTACACCCGAGTGAAAGCCCAGTGTGACGGAGAGGAGGAAGGAAAGACTTGCTTTTGGCTAAATGTTGCAGGACTTCAGTCAAACATCAGGCGTTAAGTTACGGGGCTTTCTGCCCCCTGGGCCTCCCCCGGCTGTGCTTGACGTGTTCCAAAGAGCGCATGGCAACCGCACCGGCTTAGGGGCTACATGGGAAAGTCACACAAGATGTTCTGGGTAAACACATCCGGTGGGTAGGAGGCGATGAAGACGCTCTTTCAGTCTTCACTTTCCAGGAATCGAGCCAGTCCAATGTTGACGATAGCGGGAACGCCAGCGGGGAACACACACGGGCCCTTCATCCTCGTTGCTGTGGAGAGAAGGTGAAAGAAGGAGATTAATGTTCCGGTCCGGTGACGACCCAGCGAGGGTACATGACCACACAAGAATGCGCCGAGGCCTCCAGGTCTCCCGACAGCTTGTCAAAGAGACATTCTATACGGCTTAGCTAAGGCGTAGCGTCTACGGCGCCACCGACCCGCTTCCCTCAAGGAATGTGCGATTAAGTCGCCCGGCTAAACTCCTAGCCAACAAACAAAGCTTTTTTTTCCTCAGATGTACCACTCCAACATACTTCCTTGACATTGAATTATCCGTACTATAATAATCTGCTTCTCCAGTGATTGATCAGCAGCGGTTTACATCATCCATATGGAATCTAGTACAAGAATCACAGTACCGACTTTAAAAAACATGAAGATTGGTGGTGTCAAGGCGTGTGGAATGCCAACAACAATGAAACGTAATCTCTGTCATTTTCTGGACCGTTTATTCTGTTGAGGGCCGTTGGGACCTAGAACCTATTTTTGAAAATCAGCAAATTGCTAGAAGTTGTCAATAATACGTAGGAAAAAAAAATAGATCTGCACGTGTCTCCAAAATCAAATGGATTTTTGCACAATCCTGCTTAACTAAGTCCTTGGAGGCAGTAATGATGTTCTGTGAAAAGTATCTGCTGCAACTGGCCAACGCATGAAGGCCTCCCTCTTGGATGAGTGTTAACATTCCTGCAGCAGTTGAGCACCATTTTGACAACTCTTGTTAAATATTTGGCATCTCTGATCTCCAGCTGCCACCGCAGATAGATGAGTGCCCTGCAGTTAGCATGGAATGTTCCACTGGATATTCAGAGGGACGAACGCAATGTTTACCCCTAATTATCGTCGTTTGTCAGCGGATGAGCGCTTGCTCTCTCATCTCGACCTGTTTGACTGCCATCGCTTTGTTTGGCTGATGAAACAAGACCGAGTAGCTAATCCATGCTATAATGCTACTGCTGTTCGCACATTGGTGCTCAGAGATGAGCCTGAGATGAACTATGGTTTTATAGGGGTGACAAATTCATATTAAAGGCACCAGGCCACTTCCTGTTCGGTCGCCTAGCAACCAGTGAGGAATACGGCAAGCTTGAGCTGGGTCGTCATCATCCCTTCGCTAAATGTCATGAAAAGCACATACGGTGTGAAAGCCTCATAAGGATTAGAAAGTTCTGATAGCGTGGAAACGTGGAAAATATTCAAGTATAGTTAGCGGAATAATCTACTTAAGTAACCACTGTCTCCCGGTGCACAGGTTAATGCCTGTGCTTGTCGAGTGCTTCAACGTCTTTAATCTTTCTCAAGTGGGAATGATGACAAAGCTGCTCCCACTTGTTTGTACTTTACTGAGTGACGGCCATCATTACTTTTTAATAATAAGCTTCATTGTTTTTTTTTTTATACTCTGCTTTCACCGTCTAGCTGTCTGGGCTAAAATTTGGAGATGGTCTCATGTCTGTTTTCGATTCTAAATTCTTTACTGAGTAATAATTTGAGTTTTATCAGAGTCATTAATCTTATTTTATCTAAAAAAAACAAAAACAAATACTACACACTAAAAACATGCCAGAGTGTGTATCAGCTGTGCGATCCTCGGAATGACCCCCGTGAACCCTCCCAAATAGAAAGCTAATTAGAATTAAAAGCATTACCTAACTTCTTAGGCTTATTATGGGAAGTAGCTCAAGGCTAATCCAGAGGGAAAAACATTGCCTGTAGAACTGTTAAAGGCTTTGTAGGACTGCATGTGCATCTACATGTGCGTTTAGAACGTTTGGACGATTATCAGTGCATTTAAATTTTTTCTAGCATGGTTTAAGTCCTAGCGATTACCATCTCTGCCTCACAGTCAAAATGTTCTGGGTTTGAATCTGGACTCATGGTCTCCTATGTGTCATTTGTATGTTCTTTGTGTAGAACAGAGTCAGACAGGAAGATTAGCCAATAGTAAGTGTTAGCCAATCAGAAACACCCCAAAAAATTCCTATAGTGGTCGTCTTGATTAAACTCTCGAGTGACCTGGAGCCCATCACAGCTCGCTTAGTGTACATATTGCTAGCCAGCCAATCACAGAGCACAACCATTCACCCTGACATCTATAGACAATATGAAGTAATCCCCAACAATTACCTAACGTACAACTCATATTTATCCAGCAAATAGCATGTGCATATAATGACCCATATTTATTAAGACAACAGCTGCGTCTTCCCGATTCCTCACACGGCCACCGTATCTTTATTCTGTGTGCCCCCGTGTCCAGCGTGCCACGTTTACTAATGACCTGCATTCCACTCTATTGACCTTCACGTGAATCATTGGCATTGTTTGTGCTGTATAAAAGTGGCGGGGGCAGCTTCTTGATGCAGCTGCAGAGCAGAATGGAGCATCTTTTGAGGTAAAAGACCGGAACAAAAGAGGGCCTGTGTAACTCCAAACGTGCCACTTGGGTACCACTTCATAGGCGCGAATATTACGTAATTCAAAATTAATTACCAGACACAGACACAATTTGGCTTATGCCAGCTGGCTTCCCCAAAGAGGCCTCTGGAACTCTATGATGGCTCGTTGCTTTTTGAGGGCCTAATCAAATTAGCGCGGCCATTGGAAGCATCTTCTCTGCTTTCTCTTAACTTACAGCACAGAGAAAAGCCTCATAAAAAGTCTATTCGAATTATGCAAATCAGCACTCAAGGGACGACTGGACACCAAGTGTGTGTGTGCGCGTGCTAATAACTGTGTGGAAGCCGGGCGGCGTGGGGTACACAGATGCAATTATAAAAGCCTCATTCACTTTGGGCTCCTGGTGGCACTCGCGACGCGGCATTAATAAAACATTAGTATTGAGTGAACGGGGGGCCTCGGCACTCCTCCCTGATCCCGCTGTGACCTTTCCGTTTTACAGCAGCTGTCTCGGGACGCCACGAGCTTGGCCGACGACTCCCCCCGGGCGACCCCTGGCCCTGCCAGGTGTAGTCCATCACACGGCTTCGGTTGAAGCCGTTAGAGTGGTGCTTATGTTTGTGATTTCGATGTGACGAGAGGCGATGAGTGGGGAGTGATGAGGAGGGGCGGGCGTTTGGTCAAGAGACAAAAGGCCGAAGCATAGATAACAGTCATTTGGGAGGTTGTCGCACTTGACTGGTTTCAAGGGCGGGGGGGCATTGTGTTGAACTTTACGCACAGTTCCACACCCTGTCTGCTCAAAGGCACGAATTGAGATTGTACAAAACTAGTTAACGATGTGACTTCAGCATTATATGGTAAATGTGAACTTTCCTGAAGGCAACATAGTCCTCCTCCATAGTTTGTTTTGATTATGACTCATGTGCACGCTGAACTCTTCCAAATGTCTTGTTTTTTCAGATGGCCAGTTTCAACATTTACAGTGTTGTTTTTCATCAAGTACCACTTTGAGACTAATTTTTAAATGTTTGCTTATTCCCAGTCCAGCTTGTAGTTCAAATCTGCTCTTTAGTCGTCCCACCCTCACGGCGCCTTAAGCAAGAGTATGCAATCATTTTGCCTTTGTAATACTTTATTTTTTCACAAGACCAACCTCAGGCTTCTCTTCAAAAAACTAACCTACAGTTCCTGCTGTCTATTTTTCTTCAAACATTGGTCAGCACGGTGCCATAGTTGTTAGCGTTTCTGGCTTGTTGACAGTCAACTTCCTGTTTTGAATAGTACTCTCCTTGTTTTCCCCAGGGACGCAGCCTCCCATCTACAGCCCCGAAAAACACGCCGCTAGGTTCTAAAATCATTTAAATGTGCCAAAGTCAGTTTTGAGAGGCTCCAGCTCACTTGACGCACTAATGGCGACAAACAGCTGGATGGAAATGACACAACAAACGTTTTGGAGCCAAAACAAAAGACTGCAACATTGTTGCATTTAGTGCTATTCGAGCACATATGTAGCATAGACTTATATTTGGTGCTATTTCTTAACTATTCTCACCAACTAACTACAAGCAGCATTCACACATTCTTTACTATTAAGAATGCAAGCCACACCTTCATTCCTCCCAAATTAGAGGAAGGTTGGATGGCTTATTTTTTGGGCAGGCAATGTCAGCAATGCAGCTGTGTATATTTCTGTGTGTAACCATCTCTGCGTACATATGTGAGAGTGAGGGGGGAGGAAAATTGATCGGCAAAAACAGCTGAGTGGAGGTTTTCAACCCGGCCGTAAACATGAAATGAAACACACGCACACTATTATTTTGCCTCTCTGACCCCAGCTGAAAGTTGACAGCCTCTGGAGCTAAGTATTTTTAGGCAGGCATTAGTTTCGGCTGCCAAAATGGGCAAAATATAGCTTTGCTTCTTCTGGTCTTGCGCTGCACTTGCAACTCGTGCATTTATTTTATTTTGATGCCGCAAGATAAAATAGACAACTACTATTCTCCTGCCTCTGCAGATCACGGCTTCTTCTTACCTCTTCTCTGCTGTAATTAAACAAAGGCAATGGGGGCGGTCGCCACGGTAACTGCAGAGGGATGTGGTGCCTTGATCTTTCCTAAGCCAGCCTGTCTGTCTCCAACCATGTCCCCCAAAACCAAAATGTGGTCCTTGGTCCGCCCCTCCCCCAGCTCATACCCCAACCAGCTGTGTACAGCAGACGCCCTCAGCTATACGTAATCGTCTTGGCATTGCACAACGCCCATATGGAAGTTACAATGTTGTTTACCCGACTAAAAAAAAAAATTGTGGTTTTTGTCAAGTCCCCAAAAACGATCTGTCAAAGTGAAAATAACATGCCTATAGGAAAGGCACAACACTGAGGGAATTGTTATTCACATTCTATACACTGCACTTATAAAGATCAAAGCTTCTTTACGCACATAAAAGAAACTGTATTTTAGTTAAAAAAAAAAGAGAGGGATCCAAAAAATTATGGGCTGTGATCAAAATAAAGCAATCCCTCAAAACCAATGAATCAACAGCACATAAACGTTAAGTGCACGCGCGTGCAGCTCAACGACTCTCGTCGTCGCTCGAAAACCCCACCTCGAGTTTACTTTCGGCGAAAATGATCAATAAAAACAAACCGCCAACCAACAATAAAAACAAACGGCTGACTTTTGAATGTGACTTTGGTGAGTTGCTCAGTTTTCCCTCGCCGTAAAGAATCTTTTTGACTTGACTTCCCTCTCAGACAAAATTGTATAGTATGAAGTATGAACATTGTGGCGTTAGAATATACAATCCTCGCCTTTGTTCAAAATATCAGTTCAACTTGAAGCGAGCACACTTTGTCTCTTATTTGGAGAACTTTTTTCTTTCATATTTTTCAACATAACGTAATATCTCGGTATCACAGATTTTCACCCACTGTGGTTGGATCTCTACGCCCTAAACATTGTGCTCGTCTTAACTGCAGATCTCTGGACGCTGCTGACTCCTGACTTGATGGCACGGTCTCATTCATCAACCTGGCACTACGACTAGAGGCCCGATCCAATGACAGAGGTCCTATGTTGCGGCGCTCTGCTCTGTAATTAGCAACGCGTTGACATTCCTCCAGCTCTGCAGACCGGCGTGTTTATCCAACACCCGGTCACCACGGTGGCTAGATAATGTGTAACTGTAACCAGTAGCAACACTGGCATGAGTGCAGGCTTGGAAACCGGCCTAGTCCGGCTCAAACATTCACCTGAGCCGGTGTGAGGTGTTCCGGAGACTAGAATTACTCACCGTAGGAGGCTTAACGCACTCGTGCGTTTCTAGGCCGACAGATACTTCCATGTACTGACGAAGGCCGTGGGAATGAGTGAGTAAGGAACGCTGGTCACGCTGTCCCAAGAGTCTGAAGATGGATCATAGCAGTCTAGGGTCTTGCATCTCTGGGCCCCAAAGTACCCCCCAACGACGTATAGTCTGTTTCCCGATGCCACGGCATGACAGCTGATTCGTTTGGCAGTCACGTCGCCAAACTTCGACCACTGGTACGTCTCGCTGTTGAAGCGGTACGCCGAGCTGGCCGAGAATTCGGTGTCGCCCCCGATCACGATGACATGGTTTCCGACCACCGCCGCCGCCGTGTAGCGCCAAAGCTGCGGACACGCCGCTGGAACAGACCATCGGTTCTGGCAAGGGTCGAAGCACTGAACCTTGGGATATTTGTCTCTGTTGACGCTGGTTCCTCCGAAGGCAAACAGCTTGTTTTTAGCGCCGACAACAGCGGCGTTGCTCACGCCTTCTCTGAGCGGAGCCACCAGCGTCCATTTGTTGGTCTGTGGGTCATACTGCTCCACCTGTTTTAGTGACACTGACGGGGAGGCGGGAAAGGATCCTGCGAGAGAAGTGTGTCCTCCCACAACGTAAAGTATGTGGTCCAACTCTGCTGAGCCATGTCCGAATCTGGCAACTAGCATGGGCGCCGCTTTGGACCACTCATCATGCAAAGTGTCGTAGGTCCAGACATCTTTGGAGGCCCCGTTCTCAGAGCCGCGCCCTCCAGTGACATATACCTGCAACACAAGGAACCGGACTTCCAGGACCATTCTTCAAGGTCTCAGATGTTCAGGTATCTTTTACGACGTGCTTACCTTACAACCGATGGCGCAGGCGCTGCATTCCTTTCTGGGACTCGGGATGTCAGTTTTCGGGGTGATCTCTTTGGTCTTGTTGTCAATCACATACACTTTGTCGCACATGAAGGTTTGTCCTCCAAGCAGCAACAAGGCCTGGCTAACCTTTCGGGGCCGGGCGCAGAATCCCGTCACGATGCCGTCGTTCTGGAGGATCCTCATCTTGCACCGCACGGCGTCTTCCACAATCTCTCGGCCCACCTTGTGACACATGACCAGCTCTTCTGAAGCCACGTTGTTGAGGAGGTACGTCTCGGGTAGAAGCGCCAGACGGACACAGCGCAGCAGCTCTGGCAGCTCGCTGTGTCTCTGCTCCATGTCGGCCTTGACCCAATCAATGACAGCTTCGTACACCAGGCTCTCGTCCTCTACCTCCAGCTCTTCGCTGAGGATCAACTCGTGCACTTTGTCTCTGGGAAGGTTCAGGAAGTCCTCGGTTTTGTAAAGGGTCGCAAAGTTTCCCAGACACATGCTCCACGACAGCTCGTACAGTCTCTGGCACTGGTGGGCGTCTGACAGCAACATCATCCCCAGACAGTTGGACTGATGGAGATTCTTTTCTAGAAACTCTGACGCCGCATCCCTGATGTCATGGAACTGAAGCATATCTCCGGCCTCAAGCAAGGACTCTGCGTTTTCCTCATTGATGATGATTCGGGCTGAGTAGGCGTAATCGAGCAGCAGTTCCAGCACCTCTGGATGGAGAGAGTCGTGGAAGTTGACTTCGGCGTCACGGCTCTCCCTCAGTCCGCCGCTGAACATAGCCTCAAAGTAGCGACTGCAGGATGCCAGGACGGCCCGGTGGCAGGGGAAGGCCCGGTTTCCGGCTTTCAGGACGACATCTGTGAAGACTTTACGCTTGCGAAGTAAGTTGAGCTGTGTCAAGAGGCTGTCGGCATGTGACGTCTTGTGGAACAGTTGAATGTTCATAGAGCCGGAACTGGACCGAGACTTTCGGTTTTCGTGGCTAGTGACGGACATTTTGGATTTCAAGCTGGCGAGAAACAAAAATAGAAGAGATGTAAGAAATTAGAACACCTTGGTTTACAACAGTGTTCAGTTTTATTCTATTGATTTATTGATGGGACAAACACCCTTCCTGACTAAACAAGGTAGTTGCCAACAACAGATTGTTGGGCAGTGATAAAACTCAGTTTGATTTGTAGTTACGGAAATGAACTTTAGACTTTTAGGAGTTAAAAGGCAGGCCGACAGACGCTTCCACAGACATGATCAATAAACCTAGGAGAATGGCCATACAACTAGCCTACACACACACACACACACACTTGTTACTAATGACACCGGTGTGCCTCCTTATATCACATTTTTCCACCCCTATAAACATTTCAAGGCTGCGAGTGAAATCCAGCCACTGTGACAGCCAATGAATTACCCTGCTGCCTTTCGAACTGCAGGCAGTGTTTCAAAACCTGTCAGAAATAGACGGCAGTCAATTCCTCTCCTTTCACAGAGCAGTCCAATAACTGGGCTGATTATTAGACTCCAAGGTAACTTTTTTTTGCCACACCTTTTTCAGGACCATAATTTTACAGGTATGTTGCAATAACGTATGTTCTTCTAAAAATGTAGAAGCACCAGGGTTTCCCAAAGGTTGTTCAGTAAAAATGTATGAGACCACCTGTCGTGTCATATCATGTCATCACCGTAGGACTTTAATGCGGACCTGCTCAGTTTCAGTGAGCTCTTAACCTTTTCCCCCACTCTGAGGAATTTTTAAACAATTCACCTTTTCATCAATTAAGTATAAGATCCGATCATTTTTAACAACATCGGTCACAATATTAACAATACTGGTATCTCTATACACCTTTCAGTGTTGCTCTGCAAATATCTTCCATTGCCACGCATGGAGCAGCGATTTGAACTCTTGTCTAAATTGTGATTCGGACAGCTATTACTGATAACCACTGCACTACTCTCAAGAATAACATTCAACTTTTTCTGTTCAGGAATGCATGTTAATCACCAATATTTGACAGATTAATCAAGAAATAATAATCCACCCAATTTCTATTTATATTACGCTTATGCTCATTAGTATTGCGAGTGATCTGGAGCCTGTTCCAGCTGACTTTTTAATGTGATACATTCTAAAAATCATCAAACCATCTATTCCACCGTGCTGCTCCCAATCATTATATTCAGCCACCAAAAGTAAACAGAATAGAATAAATGTGTATTTCAAGAACCTTTCACCCCACCGCTTTAAGAGTGACATTTTTATGCAAGCAGTCTTCAAAAACTGGCCCATTTTGACAAATTTAAAGCCATTTTTGCTCTTTGTAATTACAAACCAACCCGAAAGTCGTAAAGTAGTAATAAACTCTACATGGCACCGAGCGCTCCACTCGCCTCCATTCTATCTTTTGTTCCACGCCGGATCACATTAAGTCGTCTTTTGAATTTCACTGGACTGTGCGGGCTTTGCGTGGACGGACTCGGCGTGAAATCCAAATGGGTTTTGTGCAACCCCCCCAAAAATGAAATCGCGCTCATGAGGACGGAAATCTGTGCGTGTGCGGACGACACAACTTGTCAAGCATGCAGGAAAGTCAAGTAAACACTTCATGGACACAAACTTACCTTTAAACAGATGGCCGCGACGCGTCTCCGGATTTTTACTGTCGACTTTCGACGACTCCACGCAAAAGTTCTTCGTGTTCTTTTGATCGCTATTCAAGCAAACCAGCTTTCCCAGTTTAAGACTAATCTGTGAGTTAAAAAGTCTGAATGCTTGTCAGCCATTTGTCACAAACCCGAGGAAAGTTTCGGCGAGGAGAAAAAGTTAGGGAGCTAGTCAGGATCTACCACGGCAAGCGTTGAGTAAATGAAGAGGAGAAAGGAGGAGCACACAGCAGCAGTTTGCGGTGTTTTCTGGCTCCGCCCCTCTATGCAGTTTTTGACCAATCACATTCAAGAATCGAGGTGCTCCACTCTTCACAACCCCCATAGGGCCACTGAATTAGGTACACTAAACAAACTCAATGCAGTATAGCTTCCGGCTAGCAAGTGTCATGGCGAGTCTAATGTTAAACAATAAGTGAGTGGGATCAGTGTGAGATTAGTTGGCGCTCAGTGACGGTGTGGATGATTATTGGTCTCTGTGTGTCCTGCGATTGGCGTGATCTGGGATAGTTTCATTGGATATTGTTTCAAACTGGGGTTATGGTTTTGAAGTAGGGTTGCAAACTAGGGTTAGGGTTTCAGAGTAGGGTTAGGGTTAGGGTTAGTTTCAAATTAGATTTAGGGTTTACAGATTATGGCCCACATAAATGTTGGATTATGATTTGCAAAACAGTGATCCCTCGCTATTTCGCGTTTCGTTTATCGCAGATTCACTACATTGCGGATATTTTTTCCAAATTAAAAAAACATTTAAAAGTAAAAAAAAACGGATGTCTAATCTATAGGACAATGTAGTATTACTCCAAATGTTCGTTTACATTCCTTGAGAAATCCGTTTTTGGGTGTTAGCACGGTCGCGAATTACCATATTTACGCTAACTTGTTAGTCTGCCCAGTACTTCTTGTTGGTAACCGTACTTCACGGATTTCACTTATCGCGGGTGGGTTTGGGAACCTATTATACGCGATAAACGAGGGATTACTGTACTTTACCCCGGTTTAATTTTTAACATCACAAAAACCTGACATTTGACTAAACTAAAAAACTTGCTATGAAATCAGTAACCTCCCTCCCACCATCCGCCTGTCCGTCGCCATAATTCTCTGGAATTCCTCACTATCAGCATGTCCGGGATTAACCTTGTCCTTGCTCATGTGCCAGCTCCACATAACCAGAAGTCTTTAATGATCATATGATGGCAAGTTCAAGCACCGCTGTGAACCATGAGATTGTTTCTCAGGCAGAATTCCTCGCATTCTCCGAAGAATTGAAATGCTTGCAAGCTCTGTGAAAGTTCCAAGGCGGCCGTCACGTCAAGGTGGATGCAGCATCAACATGCACGTACTTTTAGAGGCTGCTTTTAATCGTGAAAATTGCTATAAACAATTGCGTATCAACATGTAAGGTCCCGGTTGTCACTTTTACACACACTGCAACAATCCAAGGCCATCATTAAAGTGCTGGGATACATAGTTGTTGACTGTGTCAGACAATCTCAAAAGACATTTTGTTCTGTGATGCCAGTTGACTTCCCACTTAAATTCAAAACACGTTTTCCTCATGGAATAAAACCTTCAGCAATCATACGGGTGACATCTTTAACTCCCCAAGCAATGTTTATGCGGCGTAATACTGCCATACTACTGTAACACAAATAGAAATAAACAAAAACATAAGAAAGCCAAATAAATAGAAAAATACAGCAAGCAACAAATTGCACCACACCATAAACCTAAACAAAAAGGAACCCTAAATAATGTTACTGTTCCTGCCTATGATTCGGATGAATCGGAAATTCAAGATTCTTTTCTTTTGGTGTTGATAAATCTGATAGACGAGAGCTGGACTGAAAAGAGGAAGAAGTGTGGGCATGTCCCAACATGTCTGACAGGGTAATTAAGTCAATTTTTACATTTCAACCTGACAGTCTTAGGCATAGCATGGCTCTATCAAAGCAAAGCATAATTTAAAATATAAATTAATAATAATAATGCACTGATTCAGGTCAATTCAATATGACAGACTTGCTGTATTGTCACATTTAAGGTCGTGGTGTGGGGGTGGTGGGCCTTCCCTAGAACAGCTACCAGCTAATCTTCTAACACTACAAGATCTGCTGCTGTTGCTGCTACTCAGGTTTCATCCTGCAGCCTGCTGACACTCAGCAGCTGCTTTTTTGGGGAGATTAAAAAGCTGCTGCTGCTTCTTCGCTTTATGTATGAGCAAATAAAAAGGAAGCCAGCATGTTTTTTTTCCTCAAGAGGTTTCACTATACTAATTCCAAATCTTAGCCTAAATGTATTTATCTTGCTTACGGCAACTGAAAAAAATATGCATCTCTTTATCTTTCAATTTACATCGTTGTCAGTGCTGCTTTGCACCTTCCTCTCAGTTGATGGGGCCAAATGTTTTCATGCACACAAGTGTGCCCAAAGCAGATTAAGAATTTAAGACGATTTAATGAACTCATGATTGTAATCTAGGGTTAATTTATTTTGATGCACTTTAACCCCCATCCTATCCACACAGTCTTATGGCTTGAAGCCAAACCGTGTCCATGTGTGTTTTAGGGGTGTGTGCATGTGTGTCCACTGTGCAACTGGTCATTAATTACTCGGAGGCAGGCACACCACTGATCAGACCCCCATGGTTTTTCCTCATTGCCTACAGCAATGCAACAATTCCCTTAGTGACCATGTTTAGATGAGAGTAACCGTCACTCTATTGTTGGCCTGCACACTCACTGTACACTTATTTTCTCAGCCAAGGCAGGTGGTCTGCTCAGTGAGGTCATACTGTCTGAAACATAAGGAGGGCGCAGGAGGGGGGTCAGTCTCATGGTCAGGACTCGAGACTAAAAACAATGCTGAGGCTCCAGTGGCTTTCTATTTCAGATGCTTTCACTTTTAGTTTTACGACGATGCTGTATGCATTTGAGACAGACATTAGGAAGAAAAATACTTTGCATATTACTTATAATAGAGCACGCCCGCCACCCGCGTGAGGATAAGCGGTACAGCAGATGAACGAATTAATGAGATTCCAGGGTAAGCCAAAACAGTCATCATGCCACGCCACATAGTGGATAGTGTGGAAAAAGCGATTCAAAAAGGAGAAGAAGGTTGGTTCAGATCTGACAGGTCAGTGCACGGGAGAAAAAAAAAGATGGCAACCACATGGCCTTTTTCAGCACATGAGGAAATGTGTGTTGCTTTGTTGTTTGTTGATCACAATTCATGTATGTGGTTGTGCATGTTTTTAATTTAACCTAGACTATTACTGATGTAACTTCCAGCTTTCTGTCCTAACCTTAATACTTCATTTGGAGAGGAAAAATACTATGTATTGTAAGGCTTTTATTTAAAAATCACCAAACAGAGTTTATTTATATTACATTACATTCTCAAAATAAAGCCCTACTTATTACAATACAGGGTCATTTTCAAAATAGAAACCTTACTGTACGTGGTCATTTTCAAAATAAAAGCCTATTTTGAAACCTTACTTCTAAATAATACATGCAAACATAGTGTTTACACGAGTAAATGATAGCATGTTTACTGGCTTGTATGTCGTCTACTAGGTGAATTGGAGATCTGACGTCGAACGAATCCTGACTTTCCCGTCCACGAAGGAGTCAATGGGTGAACTGCCTTCCTTCCCGTGCATCAACGCCAGCAGTGGACCACACTGAACTGGTGTTGGGCGCTTCAACACATCTATGCGGCAGTGGGGACTGGCGGACAGTGCGGCATGCGAGTGCAGTGACCCCGAGCAGACAGCCGACCACATCATCAACACCTGCCCCCCAAATAGACCACCCTCGGAGGCCGGCCTCTTTGATCTGGGACCAAAGATGCTGGCGTGGCTCCACGACACCAAGTTGGAGCTCTGACATTACACAAAAGAGATAGAACGGATCAGTCAGTGAACGTGTTGCGTCTCCTGGCGTGAACTATGTAAGCCAGAATGTAGATTTACGATTTGCCAATAATAATAATATATACGCCTAAATAGTTTTTCCAATATATCTACTGCAATTTCACATTAGATTGCTGGTCTGAATGTACTATTATTATTATTATTTTAATAAACATTTGTTAAAACTTGTCTGCTGTTTTATTCCTTGTTTTTATATTCGCCAATTAAAACAAAAATCTGACATTTGGTTACCTGCCTTATATGACAATATGTATGTG
Source organism: Syngnathus typhle (assembly GCF_033458585.1). Classification (NCBI taxonomy): domain Eukaryota; kingdom Metazoa; phylum Chordata; class Actinopteri; order Syngnathiformes; family Syngnathidae; genus Syngnathus; species Syngnathus typhle. The sequence continues at coordinate 6,459,109 of NC_083751.1, forward strand.
TTTTACGTTGTTATATGAGTTGGTGTTCCCCAAAATAAAAAATGTCAGCATAATGGATTTTTTTCCCAACCTTTTATTCAAACACAAACACATTCGGTATGATAACATCATTAGCTACAATCCAACAAATACAAAATTAAAACAATATCTGCATAACGTGTCGGCTGGCATAGCAGCAACGCTGTCTGTCACTCACTCCTGAATCTTCGCTAACAAACCTGAAAATGTCGGTGTACCTAATGGAGTGTCTGAGTGACGTCACAGATCAAACAGCCAATCAGAAAGTGGGGGTGAGGGCGGGTGTGGCACTTTTCACTTTTATTTAAGCTTTGACCATGATTTTTCCCTAATGAATTGGCCTGTTATTAGGAACACCTAAAAATGGCGGTGTACCTAATGGGGTGTCCGAGTGACGTCACAGATCAAACAGCCAATCAGAAAGTGGGGGTGAGGGCGGGTGTGGCACTTTTCACTTTTATTTAAGCTTTGACCATGATTTTTCCCTAATGAATTGGCCTGTTATTAGGAACACCTAAAAATGGCGGTGTACCTAATGGGGTGTCCGAGTGACGTCACAGATCAAACAGCCAATCAGAAAGTGGGGGTGAGGGCGGGTGTGGCACTTTTCACTTTTATTTAAGCTTTGACCATGATTTTTCCCTAATGAATTGGCCTGTTATTAGGAACACCTAAAAATGGCGGTGTACCTAATGGGGTGTCCGAGTGACGTCACAGATCAAACAGCCAATCAGAAAGTGGGGGTGAGGGCGGGTGTGGCACTTTTCACTTTTATTTAAGCTTTGACCATGATTTTTCCCTAATGAATTGGCCTGTTATTAGGAACACCTAAAAATGGCGGTGTACCTAATGGGGTGTCCGAGTGACGTCACAGATCAAACAGCCAATCAGAAAGTGGGGGTGAGGGCGGGTGTGGCACTTTTCACTTTTATTTAAGCTTTGACCATGATTTTTCCCTAATGAATTGGCCTGTTATTAGGAACACCTAAAAATGGCGGTGTACCTAATGGGGTGTCCGAGTGACGTCACAGATCAAACAGCCAATCAGAAAGTGGGGGTGAGGGCGGGTGTGGCACTTTTCACTTTTATTTAAGCTTTGACCATGATTTTTCCCTAATGAATTGGCCTGTTATTAGGAACACCTAAAAATGGCGGTGTACCTAATGGGGTGTCCGAGTGACGTCACAGATCAAACAGCCAATCAGAAAGTGGGGGTGAGGGCGGGTGTGGCACTTTTCACTTTTATTTAAGCTTTGACCATGATTTTTCCCTAATGAATTGGCCTGTTATTAGGAACACCTAAAAATGGCGGTGTACCTAATGGGGTGTCCGAGTGACGTCACAGATCAAACAGCCAATCAGAAAGTGGGGGTGAGGGCGGGTGTGGCACTTTTCACTTTTATTTAAGCTTTGACCATGATTTTTCCCTAATGAATTGGCCTGTTATTAGGAACACCTAAAAATGGCGGTGTACCTAATGGGGTGTCCGAGTGACGTCACAGATCAAACAGCCAATCAGAAAGTGGGGGTGAGGGCGGGTGTGGCACTTTTCACTTTTATTTAAGCTTTGACCATGATTTTTCCCTAATGAATTGGCCTGTTATTAGGAACACCTAAAAATGGCGGTGTATCTAATGGGGTGTCCGAGTGACGTCACAGATCAAACAGCCAATCAGAAAGTGGGGGTGAGGGCGGGTGTGGCACTTTTCACTTTTATTTAAGCTTTGACCATGATTTTTCCCTAATGAATTGGCCTGTTATTAGGAACACCTAAAAATGGCGGTGTACCTAATGGGGTGTCCGAGTGACGTCACAGATCAAACAGCCAATCAGAAAGTGGGGGTGAGGGCGGGTGTGGCCCTTTTCACTTAAACCAGGGGTGTCGACCTCCAGTCCTCGAGGGGCCGCGTTCCAATATGTTTTCCAAGTGACCCTCGTTAAGCGCACCTGCGTGAAAAGTTTTAGCGCCTTTCACGTTCTGCAGGAGCTAAAACTTTTCACGCAGGTGCACTTAACGAGGAAATCCCACAGACACTCCATTAGGTACACCGCCATTTTCAAGTGTACCTAATGACAGGCCACTTTATTAGGGAAATATCATGGGCAAAGGTCACAGGTGTCAAGCGCTAGTCCTCGGGGCCGCGTTCCAATATGTCTTCCAAGTTACCCTCGTTAAGTGCACCTGCGTGAAAAGTTTTAGCTCCTTTTACGTTCTGCAGGAGCTAAAACTTTTCACGCAGGTGCACTTAACGAGGGTAACTTGGAAAACATATTGGAACGCGGCCCCGAGGACTAAAGCTTGACACCTGTGACCTTTGACCATGATATTTCCCTAATAAAGTGGCCTGTTATTAGGTACACTTGAAAATGGCGGTGTACCTAATGGAGTGTCCGTGTCATTCCCTCGTTAAGTGCACCTGCGTGAAAAGTTTTAGCCCCTGAAGAATGTGAAAGGAGCTAAAACTTTTCACGCAGGTGCGCTTAACGAGGGTCACTTGGAAAACATATTGGAACGCGGCCCCTCGAGGACTGGAGGTCGACCCCCTCCTCTCTCTCTCTCTCTCTCTCTCTCTCTCTCTCTCTCTCTCTCTCTCTCTCTCTCTCTCTATATATATATATATATATATATATATATATATTTATTTATTATTTTTTTTGGGGGTGGGGGGGTTTGTGTAATTGTAGTGTTTGATGTATGTGTGTTGTTTCCACAGGATGTTGTAATATAGAGAAAAATGTGTGCGTTGCCGTAACTTGTAGACATTACCGTGTTTACTTGATTGTTTTATTGTCTGGTGTATTGTGAGGTGTATTGCTGAGTTGTGTGTGTTATTGAAGTAAAATAATAATAATATAAACAACGGATCAGCGTGTATGCTCCCGTCCCTCTGTTTTACGTTTCCACCTAGTGGCCTCATGTGTTACACATCCCTCAAAAACTACAATTCCCATCTCTGACGCAATCCTACCGGAAAAGACGCCAACCGGCTTCCGTTGCTGTCAAGGGCACCGGGATCTTAGCTAAACTCACAGTAGCTGTCCTGCACGTGTGTTTCCTGGCGGACTTTTAACGACTAAAATATTAAACTGTTTTTCCAGCGATGGACAGCTTCGGTTCGGACTTTTCAGCAGGTGGGGCTGGTGGTAAAATGGACACCGGCACGATCATGGAGCAGGTTAAAGTCCAAATCGCGGTGGCTAACGCACAGGAGCTGCTGCAGGTGAAAGCAATGGAAGCTAAAGCTAGCTCATCTAAGACATCATATTTTGTAAAATTGGACAGCAACCATTCTTTTGTTACATATCACGTTGTTTTTGTCAGCAAAATGTGCTTGCATGATTAATGATCATGACTTTTTTTCCTGTGAATTTCAGAGAATGACAGATAAATGCTTCAAGAAATGTATAGGAAAACCTGGAAGTACATTGGACAACTCAGAGCAGGTATGTTCACATCATGCAAAGTTTATTAGGAGTCAATCATTTTTCACACACTTTTATTTCAAAACATTCTATTTGTCATGCTCCTGTAAATACATTTGTCTGATTTTTTTTCTTACAGAAATGCATCGCCATGTGCATGGACCGGTATATGGACGCTTGGAATACCGTTTCCCGAACGTATAACTCCAGACTACAGAAGGAAAGAGCTCGCATGTGAAAGGGCATCCTTTCCCACTTCATTTTTTTTTTCTTCCTTCCCCCCTTTGACCACTGAGGTCACTTGATGTTCCTCATGGATGCTGCACCGTCACAGCTTCTTTTTTTTCCTCCCCCTACCAATGCCTCTAGCAGGCTGGCACAGCTTGCCAACTGCAGCCATAGCAGTATGGACAACAGTCAATTCAGTAAACGTTTTTTTTTTTTTTTTTTTAATGTTATGTTTTTCATATACTGGTATTGTGGCTGAAAAGAAGTTTAGCGCCGGACCATGTATGTGTCCCAATATTTCTGAAAAGGGTATGTGTGTGTGTGATAAGTAGCCATGATTGACTTGACATACTATTCAGCACAACCGCATTGAGGTTGGCGTGTGCATACTATGGACAGTCATTTGGGTTTCTCAAAATAAATAGGAATCATATAAAGAACACATACAAATGCCAGTCCTGTTATTGTGTGGCGTTGCAACAATTATTTTTTTGGGGGGGGGGGGGGGAGAAAATAGGCTCTATATGAATTACATTCATTTTGTAATAGAAAATTGTGGCTGGTCATCGTAGGTCAGGAAAACCGACATATTGGATGATTGTTTCATTAAACTTTCTTCTAGGCTACAATATCATAAACATTTGAAAGATACGCTGTAGTCATTCAAGTCATACAATTTTTAGTTTAAAAAGCACTGACGTTCGCAGGTCTCCAAACTCGGAGAACAAAACCCACTTTTGTCTGGCTTTCCAGCTGTCACACTATCCCCTCCCCACAGTAGGCGGCTTGTTCCGGCAGGCTCAGCCCTAAGCTGCAGTAGCTCCGAGAACTATTTAAAACTTTCTTTTTTTTAATTACTGAGGATCACGTTTGCTGCAATGGGCAGCAAAGTGGTCAGCAAGCCTGCGTCTCAGTTTGGGTTGGATTTAAATAAAGACATTCAAACACGATAGTCTGCTTCCCTGTGAGCAAGAGTTGAAGATTGGCCTTGTATCTTCAGCACATGTTAAAAGAGAGAATAGCCCAATGAAGTTGAGACGATTGCATAAAAACAGCACCCGTGACGAAGGCCACGCAAGTCAATACTGCTGTGACTGAGATTGATGTATCAAGTAAAGCGACCTGACCTGAACAAAAATGTCACCATGTCCACTGCTGTATTTTTGCCTCACTTCAGAAAGGCAAGTATGATGATATCCAATTCCGTACAGAAGTCACGCGGGTGTAAATCCCAGGAAAACCTACTCGTCCACATCCGTGTCCCCAGCTAGTTACCCCGGCGACAAACCATTGGCCGAAGCCTTCGCGACATGTTAGAGGACCCCCGGAGTCTCCCTGGATGAAGAAGAATTGTTTTGACCGTACAATGATTTTATTACACACGTTATGAGAAGGCCTTTGAGGTAAATATCTTACCAAACAAGTGTCCCTGCCTCCCTCCATGTAACCAGCACACATCATGTGAGGAGTCAGGTTGTCTCCGTACGATTGCCGGCAGTCTCCCTGCTCAATGGTGCTCACCGGTGCTTTTTGCAGCAGGTTGGTCGGTGAACCTTTCAAGTAAGAAGCATATGTGAAGGTCTTTTGGACAGCGATAATGTTGAAAAATAGAGAGACTGGAGGAGTCACAGAAAGACGTCAAGAGAAATTTGTCATTTTGTTGAAACTGAAAGTTGCGTGTTCAGAACATTGTGACAAGACTTAATGGGGAAAATATTTTCTTACCCCCTTCCCTAATGGATCCCCATCCTGAGATGTAGCACTCAGCGTCGTGCAAGAAGCGGTGTGCTGGTGAAGGGAGACAGACGGCCTGAATGGTGTGTGACATGGGGGCCGGGATGAGCAGCTCCAACAGGGCCACGTCATGGTCCATACTGGTGGCATTAAAATCAGGGTGGATGATGACCCTCTGGATGGGGATGACCACGGCTCCCACACCGGAGCGCAGCACAGAGCCCAAGCTCACTGCCCAGTGGACGGGGCTTCTATCACTGCGAGTGGGAGATAAAATTAGTCAAAGTGCATACCATCTTTGTATACTATTAGGAAGACACGAACAATCTAATCAAATTTACAACAAACGTCCAGCCTTAACAAAAAATAACAATGCTCCATTTTGTCTTTCACTTTGTTTTATATTAACAGTACAAAACTCATACTGTTTTGTTTTTGTAAACTTTCACAAAATCAATTAAGATCCATTACAAGAGCTGTATTCCAAATATTACGTCTACAAAGGTAATGCTAATGCTAACGCATGTAAAGTATAACCCTTTAAGGAACGGAAATTTGAACACAAATGGCGCAGCAACACATTTAGACTTTGAATATTCAGTCTTACATTCTTTATCCTCTGTGAGGAGCCAAGTACAGTACAGCATACGTGTGACAAAATGTGTCTAATTAATTGGTTAATTAATTCAATTATTTTGTGATTAATCCATATTCCTTCACAAAAAAAAACCCTCATATGATCTACCTGTAATTCTTATCTTTTTGTGAAGTGCAGTGTACTATGCAAATTCCTCACCTTTTGAAGCAATGCGCGGCAGTCAGTAACCATTTGCTGTGAACGAGAGTAGCGCCGCAATGGTGGAGTCTCTGGTACTGAAGGCTGCCAATCCAAGGCCACTCCCCTCTGCGAGCCGTGACGCCGCCCACAATCCGATTGCCGCCCAATGCGGGACGTTCACCGCAGTCTGAAAAGTCAAATCAAAATCACCTTAGCTGCTTTTCCGTAACTCAGTCCACTTGAAATATTTCAACAGACCGCAATTTCTTTCATCAGCCTGGTTTGGGCAGTCGGGGATGCCGTCGCATTCTGGATTTAACTTGTCGATACAGGAAGTGGGACTGCATTGGAAGCTTCCACTGCAATGTGAGACTAGAAGGCATGATAGGATTGTGTTCGGAAATAAAACAGTAAAGCATGAAACATTTGCTAATGTTCATTTGGTCGATACCAGGAAGTATTGGGGCGTATTCCACATCCATGGCGACTGCAGAAATAGAAGCACTCACGGCTGGAGCAGTGACCGGCAGAGTGAGCTCATGCTTGGGGGAGTAATGAACCAAGCTGGGGTTCACGTGACTAAGAATCCACCTCTGGAGCTTGGTGACCCGCGAGTAAACCCCAGGCCTGTAGATCTGGGCACAGCCGATACCCCAACTCACTACCCCTGCCAGGAAAAACCTTCCTGGCGCCCCCTCACACACCAAAGGCCCCCCGGAATCACCCTGGAAATAAAAGATAAAAAGTCTCCTTAGTCCAGTTTCAGCGAAGCAAAAGAAGCCATGCTGTAAAAATTAAGGAAAAAAAAATCTTCACAAGAACCGACCTGGCAGGAATCCACCTTGCCCTGCAGGAATCCAGCACACATCATGTTGGAAGAGATCGAGCCTTTATACACAGGCAGTTTATCGCACACCTTGGAGTCGATGATTTTCACCAAGGCCTTCTGCAGCGTGGAAGGCATCTCAGCTGAAAGACAGTCGAGAGCATTTTTCGACATCACAAATGTTGCAAAGGCGGAACCCCTGCTGCGTGACTCACTACTATACTGGTGCAAAGATCCCCATCCTGACACCACGCATCTCTGACCAGGAGCGAAGACGTGAGACGGGGCTGGCAAGCAGGCAGGTTGGATGTAAGGGCTGAAGGTGAGAGGACTCTCCAGTTCCAGCACGGCCACATCCATGTCGGTGGTCATGTGGTTGTAGTCCGGAGACACCGTCACTGTTTTGATGTTCATTGTTTTGGACTCTGACTCCTCCCCGCTCACCAGACTGGCTCCCACTAGGGCTGTCCACTCTTTGGGGTTCTTGGCGCTACGAAACAAAGCAGAGGATATTTTTTTCCAAGTGCTTCTAGCAACAAGCAGGTCAAATTTGTACATTTGAGAGACGTTTTTTTTTTTTTTTTTTTTTTTTTTTTTTAAATTGGCTGAAGTAGTTGAAGCACCTACGTTTCGAAGCAGTGCGCGGCACTGACTAGCCACTTTTGGTTAATGATGGAGGCGCCGCACGTGTGCTGTCCATTCTGCCTGAGACTGACCTGCCATGGCAACTCTCCTTGTCGGGCATCTTCGCCACCTACGATACGATTCCCCGTGGCGCTTCGCATGCCACAGTCTAAAAGGTAAAAATAAGGTTTCATTAACACCCCCACCACCAACAATATAAAAATAGAGGGAAAGAAAAAAGTGGTTTACCACAACGAGCTTCATCAGACCCATCTGCACAATCCGATACAAAGTCACACTCTGGGTTCAATTTGGTGATACACTCACCATTGTCACACGTGAAGGCCCTTTCGGGACAACTGTCTAAGAGAATCGGAGGACAGACTTTGATGGACACCAGTATGCAGACCACTTAAATCAATCAGAGTTTGTCTTAGACCTTGAATTCATCACTTTAGAAGAAATCCGTGCTTGGATAAAAATGGCTGTCTTACATCATCAATCAATTTGATGAAATGCTAACATCATATAAGTGAACTCACCATCACCCAGTGTATCATCTCCAATACTGTAAAATGATTTCCCACTGGCACCTGGGTATAAAGTAGAAGGATTAAATCCACGTGAGATGTTTCAGAGAGCTAACAGCGGACTATTGTTTCCAACCCAGTAAGACGATAGCGTTGATGTCTCCAAACTCAGGGACCTCCAGCGGATTGCCCTGCATCACCGAGGTGAGGCCTGCCCTCAGCAGGTCCTGAATGAAGTTCTCCGAATACTGCTGGAATTTGGAGACGGTGAAGACCAGTCTTAATGTTGCCATCACGTTACCGTTCATGTTACTGAGAAGGGAAAAAAAAAAGGTGGAAAAATGCACCATTCCCATCTCTTGACAATAAGAAAAGATGTGATTTTTTTTTTTTTTTTGTTGATGAACTTACCCGAAGGCAATTATGTTACAGTCAACATAATGATGCGATACTGATGAGGAAGCAAAAATATTTTTGATCTGTGAAGGTAAATAGCAACAATTTAGCAAAAAAAAAAAAAAAGGTAAAATTTTAAATTGTGCAATTCAACAAAATGTTTTAAATTTTGCTAATGTGAAAATTCCTGTTCAGCACCCAAAATACACTTTTTCTTATTTTTTTTTTTTTTACAGTGTACCTTTGAAATTAGCACAGATGTCAGTACTAAGGAGAAGCCTGAGTTTGGATCCTGTAACGATGGCTCATGCTTGAGACCCTTCAGCTCAACTGTCTCCATGAAGTAATGCTGCTCCTGTATCAGATACGCTGCACACACATTCATACAGAGCACAACAAATGAAGACATAAAAAAAATACTATCTATATTTTTGATGTTATATGAAAAAAAAACATCACCTATCAGCAGTCCAACAAAAACTCCAATGGCGAGGAAGAAGATGAGGCAGATTATGAGGGCACTTCTATGGCAGGCGGTGCTGGAGGGAGCAGGTGATGGTCCTGGAGCAGACCACGAACCTCCTCCATCATTCGCCATCTCCTTGTTGGATTTACAACAGCGGGCTATTCACATGGCAGGTCAAATCCAAAGCTGTCAATAAAGTACATTGTACATATTGAGTCTGGCACATAAAGAAAACACACAAAAAAAAGAAATCACAACTGAAACATGCAGCAACAATTTTGTGGATGTGTATAAAATACTACAGTAAAAAAAACTCACCCTCGTCGCCTCATTCCTTGGCCATGTGACATTTACAACATCTCACACGACAAGATGTGAGTGAATGGTGAAAGCTGTGCAAGAGATGCTATTTGTTTCACTTGAGCAGGGGGGCGTGTCCCACAGGTAACTCACCTTTTTCCGTTTACTTTAGCAAAGCTATGCTTCATCCCAAATCCCTTTTACGTTCTCCTCCCATCGACATCGATCCCTCTCCGAGCTTAAACCTGCGCTTTGTTCAAAGTCACACCCTGCATTATCTGCAGAAACAAAAATTCATGTCAACTTAACTTAAAGCTGTTCTGAAGAGCCCCCTTGTTCTCCCTGTGTGTGGAAAACCTGCAGCTATGTGCTCCATGGACACGCTGACTGGACAAAGAGGAGGAGCTAAGAAGGCTGGAATTCTTTTTCCATGCAGGATCACATCACCAGGAAAAGTTCACAGCGGTCAAATTGTTGAATCTGTTTGTACATTGCTTAGTATTAAATGTACGGGCCCAACAAGAGCGTCGGGTTACTTGCGGAGTTGCACCCATCTGCCCAACTTTTTGCTCAAAGTAGTTAATCCCAAAAGGAGTCTTTGCTAGTGTGCAGATGGGATCGTCTTTGCAATGTATTCAGCCAAATAAACAACTGGAACTAGTCTCATAAGAACAAGGTGTTTCCATCTGAGGATTTATGGCTATGTTCAAAGTTAGGCGTGTGTGTATATTATATATATACACCATTTATTGATAAATAATGCACCGTGTCAATCAGTATACATTATGTTTTCAGAGGTTAATCTAAATTAGTGAGCATATTGTTTACTTGAATTACTCAATAAGGTATCGCCGAATCGTTATAACATTGTATAATAAAAGTTCATGGCCAACATGTAAATACAAAACTCAAACAAGCTTTATTTTCTTTTATCAAAACCAAGAACAAATGCTAACTAACGGGTTGATGATTCTTGACAATGAAAACACCGATACTATCCAAGCCTCAACTGAAATTCACACGTGGCAGAGTGAAGCGCTTGCAAGGTTTTTTTTAGCTGACTAAATTACATATTAAAAAAAAAAAGTGACAGCTACTAAGAGTTTAAAATGAAAAACATAAAAAACACTTTCAAAATATTCTGATGTGCACAATAAGTGCTTTGTTAGCCATCCTGCTGCTGTATGAAAGGATTTGGAATAGCTTCCATGCCATCCTGTGGACAAATGAGCACCACTGAGGTCCCCCTGCAGACCACCAGGCCCAGTTGCCTGGTGTCTTCTGTCAGTTTGAGCTGGTCATCAGGATCTGGACAGACATGTTCAAAATAAATGCACGAGGAAAAAATACTGACCAAATCAATTCAAATCTCAGTTTCAACAATGTTCATTGATAAGGTTGTAATTTTAGTATCAAAGAATGATAGAGTTAGTGCCAAAGCACATATTTTACATTAACAAAAACTCCCGGCAGGTGTCCTTAATGTTATGGGCAATCAGAATAGATCTCATCAAGACAAAGAAATATAAATACACAACTCACCACGCATATACTCGATGGTACCGTCCAATACAAGGTTCAATAGAGGGTCGAACCCTTTAAGGACACCACTCGCTGGAAAGGAACCATACATAAATCCACGTTGTTTTATCACACCATATCGATGGGACATAGGTGCACCCACCTTCTCGTCCTCCTTGAAACTTAACCCGAATTGGCTTGTCGATGTACTTAGACAAGTCAAAGATACTTTCCTTCTTCTTCTTTTCTTTATCCTAACAATCACGGTGGAATGATGTTATTTTGTAGCGTGCAACACCATGCCGCACACAACTTACTGGTAGTTTAGCACCAGGCTACCTGAAGCGGGGATATGAATTAGCAGCTTGTAAATGACTAAAACCCTCAAAGAAACACTTGATGTACATCTCAAAAGATAGCAAGAGAAGACAGCAGGCCACTCGTGAACCTTTGCGTGGAGGTTGATTATATAAAGTGCGTGGGATTTAAATGAAATGGAAAATTGCACGAACTTACCGCCATGTTGGTTTTGGATCCCGGAAGTCAACCTTTGACCTCAACGAGGCTCCGCCAATCAAATTGTGTTGCGCACAAAATGGAGGGACTGACGTCAGAGTTTGAATACCGATTTATTAAATTTATTTTTTCTGTTCTTTTCTAAAACTTATTACTGCCCTGTTTATATCAGAATAAATATTATTTATATTTATACAACTTCTGTGACGTAATCTACAATATTAATTCATACCACACTGGGCAAATTTACAACTGTGTGAACCCTGATTAAACAGATACATATTTTCATTGCTTTGTATGGGAGTGAACAACAGTATTATAATTATAATTAAAAACATGCTAATTCCATTTGCTAAATAAAATAACACAGCAGACTATGTTTATGATTCAGTATTTGATTTGAAACTATTTCTCCATGTTACACTGGAGAGCAGTTAGTCACGAGGATGTCAAGGAGTCTATTAATATCACCAGTTGGTAGGCTACAACCCAAAGGTCATTAGGCTCCGCTGCTTGTTGTGATATGGCCTGCAGATCAAACAGCGTTCTGTCCAAGCAGACAAACCAACAGGAAGAAGATGACTCCATTCTACAGCCTGATGTCATGCTTCAAGTGGATGAAGAGTCATTTTACGTCAACCGTCGTCACCTTGCACTTCATAGCCCATACTTCCGGGCTCTCTTCTTTGGCTGCGGTGTTGAAAGCACGAAAAGGAAAATAGAGCTTAGAGGACTCCGCTTGCAGTATTTCAAAGTGTTAATGCACCATAGCCAGACTTCCATTCTCACTCTGGACAGGGAAAATGTTTTGGGGATCCTTGAGACTGCGGATTTCCTCCAGCTGGAGCGAGCCAAGCTGCTGTGCTGCAAATTCCTTGAACGTGAGCTCCACCTCTGCAATTGTTTGGGAATGATGGCTTATGCCTGGCAACGAGGCTGTGCTCAACTCTTCAATGCAGCAAGGCAGGTTGCCCTCACACACTTCTCTGATGTTGTCTCTGAAGAGGACTTTCTGTCTTTGCCTAAGGAGACCGTGGCACACCTCCTTGCCAGCGATGACCTGGCCATCTATCGAGAAGATTTAGCACTAGAGGCGGCCCTACGCTGGGTGTCATTTGATAAAAAAAGAGAGGAACACTTCCTGGAGCTCATTGAGCTGGTGAGGCCCGAGTCTCTATCATTGACATTCATCTCTAAACTTCTGGACACAATGACAAACAGCTCCGACCCTAGAGCCAAACTCATCCGCATGCTGAATGAACATTTCCCGATATCCTGGTCAATGGGGAGGTCCCTGAAAAGGACCAAAGAAACTCTTTTTGTAGTAGGAGGACCTCATGATCAGGAACAGCAGGCGTCCTATCAATTTCAGCCACTCACTGGGAGATGGCAAAATTGTGCACCACTGCAGAGGAAGAACCTTACACAATACTCAGTAGCAGCAGTAGGTAATGGTCGGTCGCAATATTGATGACCTATTCCAAAAATATTCGATAGTGTCAGCCTGAAAATAATCTTTAAGAGAGATCTGACATTTTGATGTATTTCCTCATTATATGTAGGAGACAGCGTTGTTGTGACAGGTGGCTACTTCCGTGACGTGCTCTGGTTCAGCGTGGACTGGGTCAGAAGATACGACTGTAGGAACCAGCGGTGGTTGGATGGCCCTGCTTTGCAGAAGTCCAGGCACAGCCACTGCTCCATTGCGTTGGATTCCACTCTGTATGTCTTGGGGGGCAGCATGGACGAAGGGCTGGTGGCTGATGTTGAAAGACTGATTCTTGAGTCAGACGAGGCTTGGGAAAGCGTCAGCCGCATGGACCGGGCGGTGGAAAGGGCAGCCGTAGTCACTCTGGGCCAGTGTATCTATGTTGCGTGTGGCCTAGATGAAAATGGAGAAGCATTTGGTGGAATACAACGGTACGACACCAGGAAGAATCACTGGGATGTCGTCTCTTATTCCCCCTTTGCACGGTGAGTCCATTTTTTTAGGCATGGTCTTTCCATCAATAATCCATTGGGGGATAATCTAACACCATTCCTTAGATATGACCTGGTTGCCACTGAACTCAATGGCGCCATCTATCTGTTCGGAGGGCAAGCGTTGCGTTTTGACGTGGAGACGGATGAGTGGACTGTTGTGCAGGAGGAATCGCTGGAGAAAAGGTTCTTCTGCGGCTGCAGCACAGCTAATGGCCAGATCTTCCTGTTGTGTGAGAAAAAGTGTAACAAAGCACTCCCCAATATAGTTTTGTTTGACCCTTATGTGGACACTTGTATCAAAGTGGAGAATTCCATACCATGTCCTGTTCCACTCAGAGGGTGTGTCACAATTAAAGTGCTAACATGAATGTGAGTATTGAAAGCAATGAAATATCCATGACATTTAAAAACATGATTGAAGTCTTTGCAGGGAGGTTTCTAGCCACTTTTAATGAAAAAGAAATATGACCATAGATTCTATGGCATAGAATGAATCACGGTTCAGCCCTTTAAGTGCTTCATATTGTTGTTTACCACGATGATCAAGCACACTTGGGATCTCTGTTCCATACTGCTGGTAACCACAAATTCATATTCATGATGGTATTTGATCAACTATTTTGCTCTTAAAGAGTCCAGATGTTTACCTCTGTAGATGTTCAGTAATGACCATTAGTGTACATACAATGATCAGCTGGATTCACTTCCAGTCACAGTTTGTAAAGTTAATCGTAGGGTAGTGTAAAAACAGTAAGGCATAAACCAAAAGTGCTGTACAGAAAATCACAACAAAAAATGGCATATGATTTTTAAAGTAACAGCAAAACTAATAGGATTATGTACTCTTAAAAGGAATGTCAATATTTTGACATTGGGAGGGAATATATACAAGGATATGTTCTTCATTGTCCGCCAGGGGTCGGTAGATTTCTGTTGTGATATTTTGGGGCGTCACCCGATCACTTGCTGTCACAAAAAAAAAAGTTTATACCGTGCCACATGCTGTTCTTGCAACACATTTGTACAAAGTAGGGTCACCCTGGAAAAAAAAGTTGCATTACTGGAAGAATAGTTTTTTCCTAGTTGCATATGAACAAAAAAGTTGCTGGAGCAGTTAAATAACAAATTTCCCAGAAAGTACATAAACCTGTTGCCATCCATACACCAGATTAAAATATGGCTTCCTTCAAGTGTATCAATTTTGTGTTCAATTTGACAAGCCCAGATTTCACACAATCAATTGAGACGGGATTATATTTCAGTATTTAGACCTTTTGTGGCATTTGTTTTGGCGGTGTGTGCATGATATTTGTACTATGAAAATGGAAAGCCTTGGCTCAATGAAGTTTGGGAAACACCATTGTAACAGATCAATTAAAATATCTCATGTATAAAACATTGACAAAAAACATCATAAATATAAAATGAACAGTGACACGACGAGTGATGGCGTTTCCTTCCAAAGTGACGCTGGGTGTTTAGATTTACAATCATTTGTGCTTTTTTTTTTTATGTGCTACCTCTTTTTGTCAAAGGACGAAAAGCAAAACGCAGGCTGACGGTGATGTGAAATCATCAATGGACCGTTGTAAGGTACATTTGTCCATAATGCCAAACTCCGGACTCTATCTGGCTTTGGGTAATCTGCTGTTGAGATTCCTCTGGTTGGTCAGGTTGTTGAGCACACAGTTGTTCGCTAGCGACGCCAGCTTGGAGTTGATGGCACCCTTCCTTTTCTCCCAGTTGCTCTCGTCTTCTTCCTCAGGTTCCTCTTCCTCGTCCGCCTCGCTCTCCTCATCACTGCGCTCGTCCCGCTCAACCTGTAGACAAAATTTAATCAATTATTGTTCATTTAAAATCATTGCAAAGTGATATGGTAATGAATACACACAAATTTAACCAAACACGGTCTCACCTTTCCCTTGAACATAAACTTCCAGATCATCCGCACGATAAGGTAGGCCCAGAAGATGTGCAGAGCTTGCAGCACTAACAGGAGAGCGTTGAAGAAGTAATAACCAAAAAAGGGCTCGAAGAAGTCAAGCGATAACACCATTGTTGTGTGGATGATTCTGGGAAAACAAACCGTTTTGCATAATGGCAACTCAGTCCCAAGGCAGCGCCGTACTCCAAAAACAAAGTAACACGACGCCGACCTACCTGCAAGGAAACACTACCAGCCGTGTAATCAGGAAGACCAGAGAAAAAACGACGAACAGTGAGTCACATGTCTTTGTCCACTTAGCGTAGTGAAGCATCTTGGCCGACTAAAAAAATAAATAAATAATGTATCACCCGTCTTTGTAATTGGTATAAAACAATTGTTGTGAAAAAGGTTACTGAAACAAAAAATCTATTAGTAGTTTATTATTATGAAGCTTTCAGTTTTCTTTGTATACTGTCAAATCAGGCATTTAGGTAGGTAACATCACCAAAAAAAGTTATATTTAGAAAGGATAATGCATAGCCAAACCTCATTCACGTGCCTCCTTCAAAAAACAAATAAACGTCAGTTGTACCTCGAGCAGGAAGTCAGACGAGTCGTGCACCAGCATCACAAGCGTGCCGATCCTCACGTAGTTGCCGCAGTAGGAGAAACCGATGAGAAATATGGTGGCGATGTGATGAATGACCTGCTCCTTGAAATCCTGAAGCACACGTATGTTGAAAAGATGATGCAGCGTGTGGAAAATTTACATAGATGGCACTCCGGTATTATCCATCTTAGAATATTAAATGACACATTTACAGCAGATGTAAAAAACTGGCAAAAAAAATGTAAACATTTATCTTTTTGTGATACATAAATGAGACCAAGATTTTCTTTAAAAAAAAAAGTATTTAAATTTCCCATCAAACCCAAACTTTAATGATTTATTGCACGGAGGAATTAAATATTAACACTTGTGATGTAATCATATAATTGATGCATAATCAACATTTGTAGTACAAGAAGTACCAAGCGTTTTTTTGCTACTTTGACTAAGTATGTGCACAACTAGAGCGTGTGATTATATCTAGTAAATAGCACTTACTTTTCGTTTCACGTCCACAGAGACACAGAGAAGGAGGGAGAGATAGAAGCCCAATTCAAAGGTGTAATACCAGCTATGGGCACTGGTGACAACCTGAAAAAGCCAATTAAATGTTATCATGTGTATGATATATGCTACATTCCAACCTGCTCTTAAATCTCCAAAAGAGCCTTGGAATGAAAACACCTCTTGCAAGCCGTGCAGCACTCAAGACAATGAAAGGAAGCCCACAGAACCCCAATAAGGAAAAGCTGCAACGATATGAGCGGGAACATAGCAACACAACATTCAGCCAGCAACTATTGTTGATGTCAGTTTGAGGTTATGAACCCGAAAGGAAAGGTTGGCTTCGTAAAAGGAATGCCGACTTGCAGGCATGCCTAACCGTCATCCGAGTTAATAGCTTTCCAAACTAGTGCTAGCGTGAGTAGGTGGGCGGTGGTTTTGAAAATTTGTGACATGTTCATTGACATCAGTGACTACTGCTTAAATACAATTATCACATGCGTGATAATTGTCATATTCATCGCTTTCACTACTGAATAAAATGAACTCTGACGACTCATTAATACAAAAAACGCGGAAGAATAGTCCTGCCAGCACATCGGATACAGATACAAGAGGTCATGAAAATGATAGGCAGGTATTTAGCAAGTATTGATATGGGTGCACTGTTTATGTGTGTGCGTGCGTGTCTGTCTCTTCCTCTCTGTCGTTCTGCTCGGCTTGAGGATAACAGATGTCAACGTCACGTAATAGTGAAGCTTATTCGGCGTATGCACCAACACACATCTTTAACGCCGGTACTACGTAAATCATTCATATAAAAGAAAATTCATTTAACATAACGCTTTTCACTGCTACGCAAACTATATAAATAAAATTAAATTGAAATAAATTTGACACAACACTTTTCGCATGATTAAATTCTACTTCCAATACTTTAGTAAATTAAATTTGACAAAATGACTTGCCAAATGTCAGATACTTCAAACCAAGTAATACATACTCTAAAAAATATTTTTTCCTTTTAGATAATAGTATTTGACTGAAGTATTGGGTTCATACAAAAGTGATAATACTATTTTCAAAAATGGCCATCCCTTTTCTGCATTCACAATCCTTTTCTGAGTCAAAGCAGGGTTGGTAATCAATCCAACAAAATTCATAGAAAAAATAAATCACAAAAAAAACCTAAAGAAGATGATTAGGAGAAATAATAAAATGCAGGGAAATATGTTTCATAGTCTCACTTTACTTTCTTACCTGCTTAGGAAAACCCTGCCAACACTCTCTGGGATCCCAAAACCATGGAGCCTGGAAGATCACGAAAAACGTGACCTTACTCTTGACATCAGTTTTAATACAGTTCAACAATACTGTATATTAATTATGTTAGCTAAGTAGAAATCACATGAATTAGACCATGTTAAAATGAACAAATAACATCGTGTTTATTTTGAATGACGATGAAAAATAAACAGACTTACATGGAACAAAGAACCGAGCCCCGCTGCGAACGCTGCGAGGTAGAAGACAAAGCGCCAACTGCAACACAAGAAAAGAAAACCGAAGTTTTCCGACATTGTCAGAATTGTTATGATTTTGCCTTGTGGCGGTTTTGCACATAATAGTTTGTTTGAAACTCACGAGGCCTCGCAGAACTTCTTAGTGTTCGTGGGTCGGTCCTGGTTTCTTCTGTGCCGGAACCAGCTTTGGATTTTTGACTGGGAAAGTCCACAAAGCTTTCCAAGGCTCGCCAATTCACTCTAAGGGAAACACAAAGATAGCATTCAAACAACCGCTGCAGGCTCTCTCTGTGTAAGAGGAAGCATTTGTTCAATCTTGCTGGCTGACATTTCAGTCGCCATTTGTTTTTTTTTAAAGAAATGCAAATTAGCTCATGGTGTTTATTCAACTTGCTGTGCTTTCCTGTATTTGCAAGCATGTGACTAAAGTGCGCACAAAGAAATTTGATGGGTGCAAAACCCAACTTGTCTACACATGTAGGCTGATGACAAAACATCAAACGAAACTAAAGACGAGGGCCAAGGTATGATGAACCTGTCTAAAACTCGTCTGTTCACCGATGATGAGGGAAAAAATAGTCTCGGTTTAACGACGCCAATTTTACAGTAATTAACAGTTCCGCAAAGTTATTATTTTTTTAAACTGCGTTTGTTTTCCGACGCTTTTTTAGGCTTTATGTTCTGCAAGTCCACCAAAATCATTTTCGAAATTATTGCACTGCTGTGGCGGCACATCAGTCGTCATGGCTCGTCTCACGGGAACCTTTTTCCTTGAAACAGGTGGCAAGTAGTCATAAAAAAAAAAGTTGCAGTGCAACCGCCAGTTGTTACACAATCTCACCTCGCATGCAATATTTAAAAGAACAAAAGATAGCTTTAGAATAATATATAGAAGTGCTTAGCATGTTTATCCTTTTGATCATTTTCCACCAGGTCAATCTTTTTTTATCTGTATAAACAATTTATATTTATATTATTAATTTAGTATATTAATATTGATTACATTCTTTAATTTCAGTATTTCTTAATTCTTACCACCAAAGAAAAATATCACAAAGTATGGATACAAAAATAATGACGATCTCAATTTACTATTTAGATACTAATTGTAAAATATTGAACAAAAAGTCGGCATCCTCGCAGGAAGCCATGATTCATTTTGTTGTATGAATGGCAACATGAGCTTCACATGGAATTTAATTGATTTGAGGTGAAAGTGGATATTTGCGGACGATATCTCACAGTGTAGTAGTTTTCCACGGCATGGCTGAGGCCTGCTCATTGAAATCAAAGTAAAACCATGGCTATTATGATGCAACAGCGCTAAGTAAAACACACCACCAAATTAATTCCCATTGTGACCTTTCCGAGAATCCAATTTAGAGCGTAAAGGTCAAGCGGAGCATCCCATTCAGCTGCCTTTGCCCTTTTGCACGAGCTTGCTATCTGAATCAAACAAACAAAAAAAGATGGAGCAGAATCACGTACTTGTGACGGCTGACGGTTGTTCTGTTTGTAGAAGTTCTCCAGTTTTGCAATAGGGGCGGCTTGAATCCTAATCCGGTCCTTCACACCTAAATGTTTACTTAAGGGGACAGCCACAACCCTGTTGACGACAGAAAGAGAATCCAAGGGGATAAATTACTCAACCACATTCAATATTAAAGCCATCAACGGCTGTTCAACGCGACACCACATCAACTTGCAACTTGTAGCGGCAACTCGATCGGCCATTATGCTGCTCCCTTGCGACACATTGTGACTTTGTCTTTGCCGATACGGCATCAAGTCGACACTCGATCCGCGTGCGTATGTCCCGCGCGGTGACGTGGAAGAAAAAGAACAATGTTGTATTCACAAGAGATCTTGATTACGTCTCGTGCGTGTAACACTATCTCCGAAACAATCATCCTGAAACAAGCGGACGGGATCGAGAGGTCGGAAAAAGGCCGGGCGACCCCCCCCACCACCGCACACACAAACATTTGACTCAAGTTTATTATATTCACCCATCATGCTAATTATCAGCATACATGTACTGAGGCACTGCAAACACTATGAAGACAGATGCGGAATAAATAAATATAATTTAATACCTAAAATGTTAGAATTAGGCCTTGATGGCTGATACATGCCAATACAACATGGGCACATGACAATCTGGAGTAAACGAGGGATTGTTAAGGTTGATAAAATGCTCTCTGAGATAAGGCATGTCAAACAGGCTTCATATCTGTTGATCATCACATCACTGCGCTAGCTTTCTGTCACTGTTGACTTATTGTTGACAAGCTGTCAGCCAGCCAAACCAGTCGAGTGTGCGCCATAACCTTTTCCTGAACCACTGTACTTTAAAAAAAGATGTAGAGGTGCAGATCACCTTGGTCCACTATATATAATCCACCTGCTTGCAGTTCCTTGTAAATGTACTTTTTTTAGCATAGACTCCAGCTAGTCTGTTTCTACTTCAGAATTTAAAGGTAATGGGAGGAATCTCTTCCATTGGCCTGTTTTCACTCCCACTACGGCGCAAACGGCCCTTTCTATTTTATTTTATATTATGTCTATGAAAATACCAAAAGAAAATTCCACCCAGTTAGACTGCATGTGCTTTGTTACACAGTTGTGCGGACCTAAAAACACTACAAAATGCAATGACCTATATTTACAACCTGATTTGTAAATAAATGAAATTGTATTCGTTTTTTATTCCCAACATTTCATCATCATCATAGATGATGTCTCTAAGCAGATTTCAGCCTCTCTGTGCAGCCAGAAGAATCAGAGAATAGCTTCTCCGCCGTCGTCATGGTGACTCCGGATCTTCTATTTAATAGTCTATAATTCTCGCACAACAGTAGTAATGACTCTGAGAGCACATTTGAGACCTTAAAATGATCCGTCTGTTATTTCCCTTGCCTGTTAAACACTTAGCTTCATCTATAAGCAGCCAAATGGCACAAAGTAGAAATATTTGACATGCCGCTGAGAACGGTCGTCACTGTCAATTGTAATCCTCAAAAGCTTTTTTTTTTTTTTTTTTATATTTTGCTGAATCACTCGCAATCTAAATGTTTTCAGCTCCTTAAAAAAATCATCACCTTTATAAGCCCTGACTATGTAAACACAGGGATTGAAAAGTATAGAATTTTTCTCAAGGTTTATTATGTCATCAATTCCCTCCTGTCATCACCACGGCATTGCCTCCCTTTGTTGTTTCTTGCTCAACTGGGAATTGTGTAATTAGCACAACTGGGGATATAAACTTGCGGTGGGATCAGCACAGAACAATTAGCCACGATTGATTTAAGCATCTGCAGAAGAAAAAAATCCCA
Source organism: Syngnathus typhle (assembly GCF_033458585.1). Classification (NCBI taxonomy): domain Eukaryota; kingdom Metazoa; phylum Chordata; class Actinopteri; order Syngnathiformes; family Syngnathidae; genus Syngnathus; species Syngnathus typhle. The sequence continues at coordinate 6,480,351 of NC_083751.1, forward strand.
CAACCTCAGCTTTTACTGACTTAACACTGCACCCACTTTATGTTTCATATGGTCAGATGCTTTTAGAGCAGAACATGCAGTCAGCAGCTAAAAGTGTCTACTCACGATGTTAAGCCTCCACCCTACACGTCTGAAGAACACCCCCCAACCACTCTCACTCTAATGCAGCAAACCAGCCAGCGTGACGGGCACAAGAGGAAGGAAGAACTCGACACCCCCCATAATTATACACCTAGCGACCGCAACACCGCATCTAATGGGTTCCAATAGAAGAGCTGCATCAAACAATTTGCCTTTACATTGATCATGACGCATCTTCAATAATTTGTTTTTGTGGGTGTGTGAGGTATTCTCATAAACTCTATCGACTTTTTGTGCAATTATGAAGGTGAAAACCAGTTTTGAACACAAAGGTGCATATGTAGGAATGTCTGCAGATTGGACTGTGCTGAAAAAAAGTCAAATCCAAGCACTCACCTCTCAAAAACATATCTCAAGGCAATGAAAGCAAAGGCCAGCGGCAAGGTGTAGACGAGATCTCTGGGTAGCGGATAGTGACCTTCACTCGTATGCATGTCCTGCCAGTGCATGCCAGGGGGCAGCCAGTACCTGTCCTGCCAAAGCCACTCATTTAGCAGGGCTTCCATCCTGGAGGAGGGAATTGACATGTGACCCCGTTTAAACAGATGTCAATCATATGCTTAATCTTCTTACATCACACTCAGCATTAGTCTTTCGCAAAAAACAAAGAATGAAGGCACGCACATGCTGGTGAGTTGAGTTGTAGTAGATTCTGACAGTCACATTGATTTATTGACGCGTTGATGATGCAGGGATGCCCCACTATGCATCCCCCATATCACACACACCAATTATATTGTATTGAAAGGACATCACATGCTAATATTAATTATGAAAAATGTCAAGAACGCTAGAAAAAAACAGAATCGTCCCCACCCACCCACACAGGTACGACGCACACACACAATCACACACACAGCCATGTAAACAATCACGCCTTTTTGCTTCTTTCGTTTTGTTGTTTCCAAACGGGTATGCGTAATTTATGAAATGCATTGAAAAGCTAACGATAAAACGCCAAAATTCTCACCTGCTCGCGCTGCTGTGAGGAGGATGACAAGCGCAGAGCGTCAAATTGACACAGGAGGAGCCTTCAGACGCGGCTTGCTCCAGCCAGGGGCGGAGCTAAATCGTCAATAGCGTCACATCGTTGGGGGGGGGGGGGGGGGGGGGTGGGGGGGAATATCATCGGGAAATACAATTCTGCCACTGGAGGAGGCGATAAGAGGGAACATAATGGTCGCAAAAAAAACAAGAATAACAATGCTCAGTTTTAAATGATTGACATTAACAGTTTAAATATAAAGGGGGTGGTTTGTTTACTTTTTACAGTCCCAGCATGTCATTTATACTTCATTCATTACATTATACTTTTCTTTTCATAGACTTAATGTGCTTTTTCACCGTAATTATGACTTCACAAAGTATGTGTAAACGCATGCAATAAGATAAATGAAAATGCATTAGGTACATTATTGACATACTTGCATAAAAATTTGGGTCACTTTGGCGCCAGAATGGAATGTCATTATAAACCAATACAGTTAGCAATGCTTGACAACTGAAAATATAATCCCAAATTGTTCCTGACAGACATTCAAGAAATTTATTTCATGATTTACCTCAGTGATATTTACCATTGGACTACCATAATATTTGTTAGTCACTTTAAAACTGCACTTGTTCGGGTATTTAACCGACATTGATATCCTTCATCAGTTTGGGGTTAGACCGATAAGATTTAAAACTGTGCTCACATGATACTGCTTTTCATACCAGTCATACTCTAACAATAGAAAAAAAAAACACAATAGGAACATTCTGCCCAGAATGTAGATAAGCGATACAAACCTTTTCCTTCCTGTACAGCACCATAACCACAAAACAGAACCATCTGCTATTTTTGTTCATTCTCATGAGCATATGCACTTTATGACACAATTTAGTACAAATTTAGTACGGGAATCCTAAATATAGTGTGATTAAAACAGAAATGCACAAAGATTAACCTGAGCTCATAAAGAATTTCCATCATAAAACTTTAATTAAATGTGCACTCAACGTTTGAAGTAAGATTTTGTAAAGACACACAAATGTGAAAATACTTTTCCGAAAGCCAGTTGCTACCTAATTTCTGATTAAAAATATATTTTTCTTGTCTTATACTCTTGACATGATGATTTTCGTGGGTGTTTGCAATAAGCTATAATAATGATGAAACGAAAACATTTCATTCTGTGCTGTAAGTCAACATACAGTAGTATGAGTTCCATTTTTTTTTAATCGAACTACTGAAATAAATTAAATTTTCTTTGATATTAGAACACCCAATATATGTTTGAAAAATAAAAAAGTTGTAAAATAATAAATGCAAATATATTCTACTTAAAAGCTAAACACAACTGAACTATATATTTCGTATTTTGGTGATTCGTCGCGTACAACTAGAGAGAGCCATTCTAAACACCTGTGATACCTTTACCCCACTTTGGGAATCACTGTTCAAATTTATTGAGATGCACTTGTCTATTCTCCACCCGGACATCATTGTGACTGCTACCATCTTGAACCCAGTCAAAGTGCCCGAGAAACATAGTCAGTCAGAGTAATTGTAGATGTGTGTGAGTACTCGACCAAACAGAGGGCATCAAGACTTCCCAGGGTACTTCAGTGTCTTATTTACAAATTGTTGACTCAAACTCAAGCCAAACAATGTCTCCCCCTAAGGTGAGGCTTGTCTATATCTTGACGTGTGAACCTTCAGACAAACGCAACACATGACACATGCAGAATGATAAGAGAGATGGAACGATTTCTTTGCGGTAGCAGGTGGGAATTCTCAAAATTGTGAGAATGTGACAGGTCTCGTAAGCAATTAAAGATATTTATTGCAGCTAAAAAGAGCATTCTTGGGATTTTCTCAGATCATCTTCATATAAACCCTAAAGTAACGCTTAACTTCTGTTGAAAATTAATTAAATGAATACGGCATTTTCGATATGTAACCAGCCTAATTTGAGGCAAGATCATTAATTCCCAAGACGAAAAGAAAACAGTGACGCTACGCTGTGTGAGGAATGTGGGCTATCTGGAATAAAAGCAGGTCACTTCGTAGAAGCTGGCACGGTGCATACACTGCAGACACTTAGACATCCGCTGCCATATCGTGAGATAGAATGAATACTGACTTTGACGGGCATGTGGGTGTGTGTTGCCTCAGTAAGTGCTGAATAATTGTTGAGACGGTCAGGTGAGTTTGTTTCCTGCTAGACAGCTAGTCTCGAAAAAAATGTAAGCGCTGTAAAGTCAAATAAGTTCTCTTTTTAAAGCAGATATCCCACGAGGCCATTGCTTTTGCTACCTTGAATGACAATAATGTGTTCAGCAAAAGTTGTTTGTACATAGACACAAAATCTGCACATTTTTGTTTTAGACCTGCTGGATACAGAGTAATATTGCCGTTTCCCCTTTGTATTGTAGCTACAGTGCCCTCGGCAATCTACTTCTTCCTTGACACCATGTTATTTGTGCTTCAATTAATAAAAAAGGAATGGAATACATTATGTGAAACTTAAAAGACATTTGGGGTGTTGCAATTTTCTGCTGCAGGTAGTTGGTTTAAATGTCAAAGTGGCAAAATCCTTATATGCAAAAATCTGACCAAAAGTCACCCAGTGACACAGCAACCAGAGTTCATATGCTGAAAGACAGGAAGACATGCCCAACCCTATGCAAAATAAAAGCAAATGACATCATAATGGACCCAGAGCAGCCACAATAAGCCGTTGGCCATGAAACAAGTTGGCTGTGCTCACTCCCACAATAGCGCAGATGCCCCTTTATAACCGCACCCATTTATAAAAATACCAAAAGAAACTAAACTCCACCCAAGTGCAAAGTTCATGCAAAAATAGGGCCCATAAAAATGTATTTCTCTACCTTCACCTTATACTTTCTTTGTGGAATCCTTTCTGTTTTGCTATTTTCATGTAGTTTTACACTTTGTTCACAGTGCTGGAAAAAAACAACAAAACGACAAAAACAAAACAACAGGCTACTTCCTGTTCACCCAAGCATCAAAATGCAGAAAGCTTCCTAGATGATTCCATTAATTTTGCCTAGAGAGGGGAAACCCTGGTCCAGAACTGGTCCAGTTTAGCTTTAGGAACAAATGCTCAACCAGCAGGTAAACTGTGCATGCTCCTTGACCTGCTTGAGTGGAAACACCTGTGGTGGCCATTTTACTTTCTTTACCTGGATTTCTCTTCTCTGATTGTGACATATATTTGTTGCTACCAAGAAGATGACATGTTCCTCAAGGTGGTGCTAGAGGAGAACTCTAGAAGTGTTGGCACTCACGTATCATGGCAAGCTATGGAACGGCCTCAATATTTCATTTTGAGTGATGGCATGTACTGTCCATCCACTCGCAGCCCATGGCCCTTACGGCACCAGCAAGCATGGAGGCCCCTAGTTTGCGGTTGTCTGCTCCACTCTGCCAATAACAACATGGCCGGGGAGGTGGGAAATAAGTTCAGGAAAGCAGCTGGCTGACTACACAGGGGTGGTGTCCTCCAGCTCCTGAGCTGCTGCTGAGGAATAAAACAAAATAATTCTCGAAAACGAACGGGTGGCTCTTGTCTCGATGGTGAGAGAGTGGGACCACTTTGTAAAAGCCATTGGAAAGGTTTCAATGGTGTCCAAATTTGGACTTTGAGGTGGTCAAGCCATGTGTGAAAATGATGTCTCATGCTTTCCAAAGCATTCTTTCACTATTTGAGCCTCATGAATGCAGCTATTGTCATCTTGGAATGCGCTCCCCTCGTCAGAGAAGCGGGGAGAGAAAAAAAAAAACATTCATGGAAAAACCTGCTCATTTTGTAGATTCACTCAGCCAGATGGCCTCATTTTTAGGGAACATGAAGAACTGTAGACCAACTGAAGCAAGTGCAGATTAGAACACCGACACAATTTGTCGGCACTAAACATGACAACTGTGCATCACCTCCATCTCTCTTCTTACCCTAAAATGCCCATCACTCTAGATTAGTGTCAATCAAGACTCTTAAAACCATTTTAATCCTCCATTGCAATAAATCATTTGTGCATTTTTTCCCCTGACAAAACTCACTCAAAATCGCTTAGCTTTTTTACACCCACGTATATTGGCCTATTTAAATCCAGATAGTTATTTTTTTATACATGCAGCGTATTTTTAACTGACACACATTGCTTTTCCTGTACCTGGTTTTCTCATTCTAACCTTGCAAGCATGGAGTTGTTGACCGCCCCCACCCCCATCTTCCCTGTGATGCTTCTCGGCATCCTCTTCCTCACTCTGCCAGGTGCTTTCTGGGCTCCCAGCAGCTGCCAAAACTTGGCAAGCCCTCACATGGATGCACCTTCTTTTTCCCTCTTCTTCATTCCTCTGCACTCTTCCGCCGGCTTTGCTGTTATTCCTCTTTCTTTTGTCTGTTGTGCTTGGCATCAACGCTCCTGCAGACCCTCAAGTGAGGAGTCGGTGAACTCTCCAGCTCTAAGTTAAGACAACAGTCCCCCCTCTTCTTAACACACACAATATCCAAGATCAGGCTTTCACAATAACTGGAGGCGTACAGTAAAAATGTTGCTTGTCGGAGTAACTGGGTCGCTCTTTGGCCTCCACTCTCTTTGACCACGTTTGGCCTCCTTTCTGAGCATAACTATATCAATTTCTAGCAGTAGGGGGAGCCAGATGTTGATGCATGAGAATCCACACATTGGAATAATAACAGGACATATTTGAGTCTTATCCAGAGGTACACATTTAACTTAATTTACAGTTGAACTAAATTAAAAATGTATTCCATCCAGTATTATAAAAATATGTAGCTATTGGAAAATATGGTTTGAATTAGCTTCCTTGCATGCATTCACTTTCATTTTCCATTGAATTCCTGCAAGCCCCACATGTTTACCCTACCGACAACTGCAAAAGTTATTTCCTGGAGGTATTTTTTTTTAGGTGCGCCAAGATAATAATAGTTGTTAGATAGATTCCTGCTGGGGAAGCAACAAAAGAAGTTGCCTCATGCAACAACCAGCTGTGAGGTCCGCTCGCATTGTGTGGCGGTAGACATGTGTTTGTGTACTTGGTCAAAGGCAAATTCTCATCCTTGGTAGGGGAGCAGAAAATGCAAACACTGTTATACTGCAAGTGAAGACTTTTGATTGTCAAGTCGAAAGTCGGCAACTAAGCCTCTCTCATGCACATGTTTACAACATGGGTAAACTTCAAGTCAGGCGGGAGCTATGAAATATCTCATGGCTTCACCCTGAAAGTATTTGAAGACTCTGAGGTCACAGGGTAAAAAGTAAAGTAGATTTCACGTGGCTCAACTGGCAATTGCTCAATTGCCAGCTTTATTGCTTCTAACTAACTAACTGACCGACCGACCGATCAGCCTACCGGCCGGCCGACCGACTGAGTGGCTGACTGACTGACTGACTGACTGACTGACTGACTGACTGACTGACTGACTGACTAACTAACTAACTAACTAACTAACTAACTAACCAACTAACCAACTAACCAACTAACCAGATCAGACCCGACCGACCAACTAACTAACTAACTAACTAACTAACTAACTAACTAACTAACTAACTAACTAACTAACTAACTAACCAACTAACTAACTAGCCAACCAACCAACCAACCAACCAACCAACCAACCAACCAACCAACCAACCAACCAACCAACCAGCAAAATCAACAAACCCCAAAAATTCTCTCAAAACTGCTAGTGAAGATTCTAAAATAATGAAATATTCATTGATTGATTAATTCTAAAAGAACTATTGAAAAAAAACCACCCCTAGGTTAATTATCTGTCCTGGCATCTAGAGGTGAAGTGTTGAAGGAAATTGCATTGGTTAGTGCCCTTGCGGCCCCTCCTCTAATTCAACTAGTGGTGACAACGCTTTTTTATTATTAACATACCCCAACAGCGTGTAAGTTTTGGTTATTTTGGCCAACTTTTAATACAACTCCCAACTGAATGCCTATGAGAACACAGTAGATTTTTCACGGGTATAAAATCATTATTCTCATGCTTCATTGTAATTTTTTTTTAATTAGAACACGCTATTCAATGTGATCCATGAAGTCATCAATGTGAGATACTTCCATATTCTTATTAATGCACCTTTAATCAGACTGATAGAGTCGAACCTTAGGACAGGAAATGAATGACTCTGATTAAATACGTATTTACAAGAGGGAGCAGCCAAAGTTGCTCATGCCAGCATTTCAAAGGGTTTCGGAAAGTTTTTCCACATGTTCTGCATCTTATCTTCACAGAGTACAAAGCTACAGGCATACCAGTGATAAATAAATAAAAAGACCAAATTAAAGCTCATCCATAGCGCTACCCTTCAATGAGCCCGTCTGCGGTTCTCCTTCATCCCAGCTGTGTGTCAGGTCGCTTTACAGGTGGAAACGCGTGCCCCCTCCACCTAACTCCTCTGACCACCAAATCTCGTCATTGTCTTTGTCTGACATCATCGAATTACGTACACCATCAACATCTGTCATCGTCATTTCAAGTAATGATCATCATTATCGTGCCGCTATTCGAGTCTAATCTCGGACTGCATCATATTTGGCTGACTCTTTGGCTCGGCAAGGGAAAGGGCGGGTTGAAGGAGTATATTTTTACAAATGATCGCACTGACTTGTTGGGGAATGTTCAACAAAATGTGCCTAAATGAAAGACTATGAGCAGATCTTCCACCTGGCGTTCAGACATTAAGCCTCACCTCTGTCTGATGATGGCGAACCTCCCAAATCTGTGGCATTATTTCACGTGCTGCCAACACGCTACTTAATGGCCGCTCACGATTGCAATGATCACTGCAGCCTTATCTGTCGCTAGCATTGACAGCTGGGAATGTACCTAATAGTCCATTATATTGTGTTTCCCGCTACACGTTATAATATATGTTCGCAAGAGGGTGGGGTTGCAAAAGCTTCCTGTTTTGGCAATGTTCTGCTTGAGTGGTACAACCAGAGCCTGGCTTCAGTATGTGAACATAGCTCAAGTCTTGTCTAAGACAGTCATCAACATCCAAACCACATAATTGATACTTCAAATACATTGGCTTACTCAGCTTTTTTTCCTTTTCCTTGTAGCATCTGATCAATGCCAGCTTCATCCTAATTGCAGAATCTAATCATCAACCACCCATTTCTTCCAGCTCCCGGTGTGTGTATATGAAAGTTGACTGATGCCGCTTAGGAATTTGCCCTACATCAGCAAAGCCTGCAGCTGTAAATCACATGACGAGCATTTTTGGAATGACCGTAACAAAGACGGACGGCTGGAGTGGAAACTGACAGTGGGAGTTGCATTCCTGAGGCCAGTTGTCTGATTACAGAGAAGTTTCTCCAATCCCCATACAATGTTTTATGTTGAACTATGTTGAGATTCCTGTTTTGGGACTAAAATCACGCTTAGTCACAAAGAAAATGTCAGCCTTGAGTGAGTGCTGAATGAAGTGAGGCGACTTAGTCTTCTTTTAAGTTCTATTCGGGGTCTGCTTCATATTTCTAACAGTTCCTCCGCTTGACTTTATTCACTGACGCAGAATTGAGAAGAACAATTGAGTGAAACACAACAAACAGCGCGGGGGATGTTCACAGTTACATGCCAGCCTCCAACAAGCAGCAGATGCTGGAGACAACGTGACAGAAAGGTTTCCCCAGTAGAACCATAAAAGTCATCAATGCTAAGACGATTCGTTTTAAAGCCACTTCAGAGGAAGTTACGATAAATGCATGACCGAGCTGACGTAATATTAGGGGTGTGAGGGCAAAGATCTTAAAGATGATGATGTGGCATCTGGGTGACCTCAGAAGACGCCTGAGGAGTTCATGCCAGCTATCAAAGAAGACACTCAAAGCACAATAACAAATATTGACTCATTCGGGTCTTGCTGGCACGCCCCACAGCTGGACTGCTACAGCACCAGCTTTCTGCTAAACAATATTTCCTTTCCCCCCAAACACATACTTTAATCTAGCTTTTTAATGCCGCCAATAATGTCACTCAACTATGCCGTGTACAACATCAGGAACGGTTCAGACTAGAGTAAACATGAAAAAATATATAAATCATGGAACAAACGTAAGAAATTAGGTTGGAAATGTTGGTCAGTCATTGTGATCGGGCCATTTGCTCATCACTGTGTTAAAATTGACACCAAAGTCCAATTCCACGTCTCTCATTTGTCATCAAAATTTATTTCCAGGTGCTTTGCCGCGATCACGTAGTTTGAGTAAATGAGCTATTATTATGAACTTATTATTCTAAACTATTATCGCGCAGCATTGTGTGTGGTTTGTGTACAAAAAAGTATTTGTGTATATTAGCAATTCAGAGTGTGAAAATTGACTCATCAAGTCTTTTAGATCTCCACTCTTGACCCTACATATGTCCCACTCCAGACAAAACGCCTTCCCTTTTTTGTTTTGTCTAAGACTCTTGGGTGGTCCATTGATGAACGCCTCCGGGCACATGCGAACCTTACGCCATTCGATGTTTGACCCTAAACAAATGTGTCGTAGACAGTTGCAAGGAACAACAGGATCTGTTTGTGTGGATAGCAAGAAGTGAATCCAGTTTCCCATCACTGAGCTAGCGAGAATTAAACAGCTTTTTGGATTTGTTTTTTTTTTGTTTGTGTTTAATTGCTTCACAAAATCACGGCTTTGCTTGAGAAGACAAGCTTTCCTGCTTCCTATTTCCTATGAGAACAGCTGCCATCTCAAATATGAGGTGTGAGTGGGAGGGGTCAAAGAAAGACATGAAAAGGTGACTGGAATGCCGATAGGCAGGTAGGTTAAGAAGATGTTCTGAAGATCTCAGCATCTGTTATCCGAACCTGTAATGATCACTACGAGCGGATCGGGCTAGGCAGCGGGGTATCTGTCCACCGCACATCCTGTTCTTCCATTTGTACCAAGTGCACCTGCTTTACTAGACTTTTAATACTCATAAAATCTTTTTGTGACTTTTCCAACTCTCTCTCTCTCACACACACACACACACACACACACACACACACACACACACACACACACACACACACACACACACACACACACACACACACACACACGTGCACAAAAATGCATTGTCATTGATGTCAGACGAAGTGAGGTAGACATCACAAAATGGTTTGGGATGCTTTTAATTTCCGATTGCTTCAAGGGAATCAGCTGTTGTTTAGTTTGGCGTTGACTGCCATGTACTGAAATGGATTGCGGGGGAATGTCTGAGACTAAAAAAAAAAAGATACAGAATAATGAATGAGTGAAAGAATCAATCAATCACTCAATCAATCAATCAATCAATCAATCAATACATCAATCAATCAAACGTCTGGTTCCGTGTTAAAGTTTTAACAAAGGTATTCCAAGTTAATAGAAATTTACCAATTAGGAGGTTAAAGTGGAAAATTTGAACATTGATTGAAAAAATAATCTGAGTTGAAATGTCTAATTATATTGTGTTAAAGTAGGCAAGGGATTTCCAAGCCAATATTGTGAGACTACATTAAAAGTCCAACACCACTTCAATATAATACAAAATGCCTGTTAAAGCTTATCTGCTGTCAGACAGATGTGATGTGCATGTGGCAAAATCTCTCTCTCTTTCTCTTTCTCTCTCTCTCTATCTCTCACTTGAGTCAACTTTACATATGGAGCAAAAGATGACCTCACCCCTTCCAAGTCCCAGCACCCCCAAGGTCTGTACAGGAAATAGGGGAGAGCACCACCCCCACCCAGCTCGGTTGCACACAGCTCGCCCCAAAAGAATGACATATCAAAGTCTACAGAACCGAAGAAATAGAAGAATTTCAAATACTGAAACAAACCCGTTAATGTCAAATACTACAACATTTCCTTGTTAAATGTTCACACCGTCAATTCCAGCCGTTGTTTGGATTCCTCTTTGCGGGAATGTTTTATGCGCCTTTGAAAATGTCAAAAAGGGAAAAAAAAAGGCACATCTGAAAGCCATTAAGCCCTCAAACTGTTAGCAAGCACTCGGTGGATTCTTTCCGCTCTCTTGGCATCTCGCTACCTCACTTTTCTTTGCCTTATTTCTCATCTGACCGCTTTCGACCTCTTTCTCTTTTTAAGCAACAAGGCTTACTTAAGTCAAAAATCTGCTCCAGAAACCTTTCCACTACAGGCTCATCTCAGTCTTGAGTCATGTCGGACTCATGAGCCTCCATCACTCTCGTGTATGTTGTCACGGTCACTTCCCTGTGGTCAAACTTACAATGTCACAGGGGAAGCCTATTACGTGCATGAGCATCTCTTCGCCACAAAGCAGCCAGGGGACTTCGACGTACCAATGCATGTGTTTTATGAGATCACATATTCGCATCCGCCCGCCCTTCGAACCCCGCCATTCTTTGTCTGCGCTCTCGTTCTACTTTGAAGTTCTGCATTCCAGTCTTACTGCATCACCAAGACTCCACAGCTGCACGAGGCCCGTCCGTTCTTAACAGAGCCAAGCGTTGGTGAACGGGTATGGTGAGGCAACAAATGTCTGTGCTTTAGGCAAATAATGGAAAGAAATACAGAGGCATGAGAGATAAAAACAGTAGACATAGGTAGGACAATAAAATTTAATGATGATGACATGATGGTGACTAAGGGCGATAAGCAAAGGTGATTCATGTTTCCCATGATTCACCCTTTGAAAAGGTATTTTCCAAATTTACCTTTGAAAACAAATGTGTAGGGTGACACTGGAGTCTCTAAAGGAACACACACACAACGATAATCAGACTAAATTCCATAACTTCCTCCAAACAGTACAATCAAATCAACACTGATGGGAGAAGTCGCCAGAAACAAACAAAAACTGAAAGAGGTTGACCTGGAACAAAATTTCAAACAAAGAACAGTCTGGTGAAGTCACAGGCCAACAAATGTTAAAAAGATTGTCTCTTCCAATACTTTTTCTCATTAAAAGGTAGGTGTGACCACAAATTGTGTGAACGGATAAGCTAAGAGTTAGCCTAATTTATAATCGCAATGTGAAAAGTAGGTATGACCACAAATAGTGTGACTGGATAAGCATAACTCAAAATCGCAATGTGCTGACTTCATATCATGATGTTTAAATATTCCATGATTTTAGGATAAACTATTTATTCAAGAAAAGCTTCCATGAAAAACAAATGCATTGACCCCACCTTCTTAACCATGCTGAGACCCTGGAAATATAAAATGCATGATCACAAAATGGAAGACCTGTAAAAGAAATCTCAATAAATCATAGCGTGGAATGCTCCAAAAATCAAAGAAAAGGCGAAACCTTCAGTTAATTGATTAATTGTACCCATGTCTGGCAACTCCTCGATTGCATGATATGTCATGACTTAGTGGTTGGAATGACGCTTTCGTGTTTAGTGGTTTGGGTGTGGGATCTCTGTTTGGGCCTTTTTGTTTTCTCGCTATTCTTGGGTGGGTTTTCTTGTATACTCACGCCCCCCCTGCCACATTTCAAAACATGCACGATAGGTCAATTGAAGATTCTTTATTGTCCACAGATGTGAATTAGAGTATGAATGCTTATTTGTTTTTGGATTGGCTGGCGACCAGTCCAGGGGTGTACCGGGCCTCTTACCTGAAATCACTTGGCAGGTGTCTCATGAAAAATAAACCGGATTAACCTTAAGTACTTTGAAGCAAACAATAATCATCAATTCCCATTTGCGTTCACTGATTTGCCTTTTTTTTCTTCACCTGCATGGTTTTTGACCTAATGTGACCTACATATGCACCGGTTCACCCCACTGGGCAAGCAGTACAGTATGACTAATCCTGGTCATTAATCTTCTCCTGCTGAGAAACTTTGGTGGAAGTGAATTTGGCAGTAAGCTTTTATACCTTAATGGGCCAAAAACATTCTGGAAATCTCCACAAGGCTCTGGTGGTCTCTCGCCTGTCAGCATGACTACAAAAATGCAACATGCAGTTAATAGTGTAAAAAATCATTGCATATACCCACAGACACATTTTACCACAAAATATGCAATCATTTAGGAATTCTCTGAAACAAAGCAAGAGCCAATCAGGAAGTCACGTGGTGTTGCCGGGCCCAAATGGAAGAGTGTTTGCAGTGGAAAGTCTTCCTAGCAAAATTCCAGGTTCTAAATATATAAACCTTTCTGCACATGGATACAGAAATATATAAATCAGCCTTTTCAACAGCTTGACAGTCTGTGAATGTCAACCGAGTTTGTTTGAAATGGCACTGGTATGACCCGGAGTAAAGAAAATACATATTGTATTTTTAAAAATAGCTCTTAAAACGTGACCGATGTGTTGGCTCTGTACGTTTTCCTTAGTTTTGGGAGTTTTTTTTTTTGTCACCACAGCGACAAACACACATCGTTCCTGATCCTCCTAAATTTGACAAGAGCCTTTATGGGCATCCATGAGAGCACATGATTTATTTACCCCCCCCCCCCCATCAAAACTTGTCAATTATCTTATGACGTGGGCAACACCAAGCTTCTTATTTTGTTCTCTCGGGCAACGTATCAACAATACAGTCTGCTGTGAGTACAAAAAAACAACTGGCTTTTGTCAATGACTAGACATCACAACGCCCAAAACAAGTGACTAATACCATCTTTAATGGGATAACCCAATTAAAGCTGACAATAGCAGCTTGTCTTGCTAGCACATGCTCAAGTTGCGTGTTTGCTCAACCTCTTCACTTGAATGCAATGGAAATAAAATTTCCATTTGACTGCAATTGAGGGGAAATAAATATAAAATTTATATCTATCTATCTATCTATCTATCTATCTATCTATCTATCTATCTATCTATCTATCTATCTATCTATCTATCTATCTATCTATCTATCTATCTATCTATCTATCTATCTATCTATCTATCTATCTATCTATCTATCTATCTATCTATCTATCTATCTATCTATCTATCTATCTATCTATCTATCTATCTATCTATCTATCTATCTATCTATCTATCTATCTATCTATCTATCTATCTATCTATCTATCTATCTATCTATCTATCTATCTATCTATCTATCTATCTATCTATCTATCTATCTATCTATCTATCTATCTATCTAGAGAGAGAGAGAGAGAGAGAGAGAGAGAGAGAGAGAGAGAGAGAGAGAGAGAGAGAGAGAGAGAGAGAGAGAGAGAGAGAGAGAGAGAGAGAGAGATTTACGATCTTGGTCACAGATTGATTTCTTAAATTATCTAAAAAATGATTTGCTTATTTTGTACCAATAATGTACCGTATCTTATGATAATCTCAATGTACGTACGTTTCATCATTATTTGAATCACTTGATGGCAACCAACTCGACTACGTATTTACTGATTAACAACATGTGTCACGTTTCAAAGACAAACCTCAAGCACATCCTGACAATAAAACGTATCTCCGGAAATCTAATTGCACTGCTTTCCGCTTGTTGGATTTAGATCATACTGACTCCCGCTGAGACCAAATGTTTTATGGCTGTAATTACGTAACTTTCCTGACTTAATGTTGTTTTTTCTTTTTTTTTATTAATTGCGGCAACAACAAAAACATCCTTGCCCTTCATCGGTTTGTCATAAGGTACTGGAGAAAAGAATTATCTAAACAAAAAATTATCACCATTACAGAATTTAGTGCCTTTTTATGTGCTTAACATCTTTGACTAAACTGACTTGCATTAAGAGAGACATGATAGCGCAACTCTTATTAGTGGTTTTATCAAGATGTAAAGCTATGTTGAGGTGAGTAACTGGCTACAGAGCTCCTTGTCAGTGGCTCAAAGATTCCCAGATGGATGGAAAATATCCCTCAAAATGATCTGTGGTCATATGAGCCGAATAAATTGAAGGCCACGCCAGATGTTGGAATTCATGTTCATCATCTAGAGACTCTTTGCGGTTTCTCTTTTACCTGTTGACATATGATTATATGAAACATCTGGGTGTTCTTTTAGCATAAGGGCAACCACAATAAAAAACATATTGCTAAATTAGTACCTCCCTGAAGGCAAAACTGAACGACGTTGGATTGATCAAGTTGTTTTATACAAATAGTGCTGACATCAGCACTTTTAAGATGCGCTCAGCTGTCCCCACCAATTTACTGGCCAGATGGCCTCCCCTTTCGGTGCTAACTTCCTATCAGCACTTGTGGCAACAAAGCACAAGGATGTGTCAATCACGAGGTCTGCATACTTGAGTTCATTTGGCTTAGAGTTGACCATCCCTATCCCCTGCAAATAATGCAAATCTGCGTATAATTGATACCCAGCAATTTTTAAATCATCACAAATTAGGCTGATCTTGACATACCGTCAGCATTCTTGCTACTTTCAGTGTACTTTCAAATGTACACAGTGTCACCATCTTGTGGTCAACTGTATAATTACACCACAAATTAATGCAACCCAAGACAGAATTGAGTTAAAACAAATGACAGCAGGGGCCGCTAAATTGGAACCCAAAATAATCAACTAAGCACATAATGTATGCTTCACCTAAAGATTTTTAACAAGCAAATATACTTTGTAAGTGGACCTCCTGTATAAACAGATATAGAACTGCTGCAATGTGAACATTTAAACTAACATTTTCTCTGCCTTGGAGTATATTTATGCACTGTCAAATCCCAGATCAAACTCCATTATGACCCTCTTCACCTTCTTTTGTTGATAAAGTGTGCTCCTTTTTCCACAAGCAGATGTGAATGCAAATGCATCTTATCACATGTGTAGGGTCCTGTTGCCCCGGAGGAGGGATGATAGTGACGTTTGAGCACTGCTGGCCTCTGTTAGAACAACTCCAGGAGTCTTCTTGAGGAATGTGGGTTTGTCCTGTAGACCGTTACTACCCCCCCCCCCCCCCCCCCCTCACACCCTCCTTTCTTTTTTTAACTCCCCTCCCCTTATCCCAATCGGGGCAATTCCTTAACTTTTCTCCTCTTTTTTTCCCCCCACTCACAAGCCTACAGTAGTTGAATATTCTATCCTTGGTGCGCATATATTCTTGCCACTTAATTCCAACAGCGGGCTTCTCGACGCAAGGCACTCCAATTGTTCCAAGGTATTGCGAGCATGCTTAATAATAGTCCCATGACAAGAGTGTAATGTGACTTATTCAATGACTTCGAGCGGGTGACTATTGTTAGAGACCCAGTGTGCGTTTCACGGCAGATTAACTCGTTCACGGAGGAGATGCGGCAAATTGGTGCAAAAGTTGTTCATGATTTTTTTTAAATCGGATTTTCGTTGCCTTTTACGCATTTAGAAAAAAAATACAATGTCGTTTTCGCTTGATTCTTTGACGCTTTATTATTTGTGGCACTTTTAGTTCACGTCACGTTTAATGAAGCGCGTAGAGGCTGATGCGTTTATTTCCATTCATAAAGTTTCTGCGAGGACTCACTGCTGCAGCTTTGTGGTATAAAATATACTGTATGCATCCGAGCTGGATATGAAAAATGATCATTTTGATTTTCATACAGTTGCATTTTCTTAGTGAGGGATTGTTTGGAAAAAAAAAATGGTGAGGAACAGGTTCACTTTTTGTATTTGTTTTTTTCACTCCAGCAAATATTCTTAATTTCGAGCAGACTAAATCTTTCATTATTTTTGGCATGATGCATGAAAAGGCAGCAGTGCACAAGTGGTTAGCACATTTGCCTCGCAATTGTGAACTTTTATGTTCAAATCTCAGTGTTGCATCTGCATGTTCTTTGCTGGTCTGACTTCCACTAATAATAAGAAAAACATGATTGTTAGTTTGATTCTTAATCTAAATTATATTATTGTAAATATGAAAGATTGTTTGTCTATTTGTGCTCTGCCATTGGCGACCGGTCCAAGGTATACTTTGCATCTTGCCCCAAATCAGCTGAGATATGCTGCAACCATGTTTTGGTTTAGTTTCTTGTTCTGCTTAAGCACTTGTGCAGATTTTGTCACGCTGGTATGGATTTAAAATATACAACAAAAAGCTTGACCCAGTTTTATTTGGACGTTATGTAGTGTAAAATTGCTCTGATCAGCCGCTCTTGTCTGATGTACTATAATGGATCAGGCACAAGAATTTTTTGTGCCGCCATGCTGCCCAACTCACTTATTACAAGGAGCTCATTTTACCTCAGTGGAAAAGTAGTACAATGCAGCAACACGCACACACACACACACACACACACACACACACACACACACACCCACACACTGATTGGCAAGCATTCTTTCTTCACTGCCAAATATTGTCATGTCATCATGTTTGACTGCTCATCATTCTCACAAAAACATTTTTTTTTTCCTCAAGTGTGTCAGATATCTTATTTACACCGTATATCCTGTGGTTGCGAGAGTCTGACCAGGGCCCCACAGTCCTTTCTTCAAGCTGTGGTCTATAATGAGGCGGTGAAGAGAAAATAAACCTCAAGGCTGTCCAATCCAGTCAGAACATGGGATGGGTGTTTTTCAACTGTAACGTATCCCCCCCCAAAAAATCACAAATGGAAAGTCGATATAGCTCTTGTATGAGGTCAGCTCATACAAAATGGAATGGTTCGAAATATTGTTGCTTGTCTCAATTACATAATGAACATAATCGGTATAGGGCAAGGTAATCTGTCCTCTTCTATTGAATGGTCTGACATCTACTATTTTTCGAGGAGCAAACTTTAGGTCAAACTTAGCTTAAGCCTTTTATTCTTTGCCCAACAACTCGTTGGCGCCCTCTATGCGGTCGAAACGGGCCAAGTAATTAATAATAAAAAACAAAGTATGTTAATGTGGGAGACATGCTGAATAAATGTCGGTTTTTCTTAACTTTTATCTCAATTCTGTTTTCTTTAGAGTCCTGACTTTGGAGTGCACACCAGGACTTGGTCTGGATCCAGGTCTAGATTGTTTTACTCAGCCTGGGTTCAAACAGTGACCGCAGAGTCTGAGAAGGAATCGTAAAAGGCTTGTGTTTCATTCGGAGGGATCGCCGGCCGGACCAATGGGATCAGGGAAGCTGGCCCAGGTGCTACTGGGATGGGTGGCGCTGTGCCTTGCGCCAGTCCAGGTGGCGTACGGTCAGACTGCCAATGGGAATGGACCGGTCCAGGCTAGCCGCTTCACGGCCACCACGGACCAGAGAGAAGCTCAACGGGTTCGACGCCGTGGCCAGGAGACATTAAGAGGGTAGGCACAATTTTGTCTGTTTGGAGATGCAAGTTGCACCATTAGATAGGTGCGTGGTGACATCACCACAACAGTGACAATTTTAACACAATGGGGTGTGGCCAATGATTCTCAGCTTGTCACTATTTCTTCAAACTCAAATTCTGACTTAAATATCCATTGTAAAAGCCAATTTTTTGTTTCACTACGGTAATGTGGAACATTCTCTTAAAACAGCTTCATTAGCAGAAGAATGGAAAAGTGCATCCACTCCAGTTTTGCATACTTGAGACCTTTGTGGAGCCATTGTATCTGGTGAGGCTTAAACCCATAAATGACTTTATACCCCCTCTGATTTCCTGGCAGCGCCCTTTCAACTGCTGCGCTTTCTGGTGCGAGGCCAGACCGCCTTATATCAAATTATGCTTGTGGAATACTAGTGCATTGTCCCCCCCACACACACACACACAGCACATGTTTGACCTTAACAAGCTGCCTGGCGTGCTGAACTCACCACGTGTATTTACAGCAAATTGACATTTCATGGGAAAGGATCGGGGAAAAGCAGCATTCGATACATCCCATGTGGAGATGATGATGATGATCTGACCTAGATTCTCATGTGTATTGCTTATAAGACGAAGAAAATGGGTGGGCAAGCATCGACCTACATTTTCTCGATATTTCTCTTGGCTGTACCATGTACATGTATGGACACGCGTGTTTTCAAATTCTATTTGAGTGTCAGTGTAATGAACCTAGAAGGTCACATGAGCTCTCGACCCCCACCTCACCGTCATATTCAAACTCTTACTTTGTCGAGCGGGGCAATACTATATTTTGCTACTACAGATCGAGAAAAAAAAAAACAAGGCATGTTTTGTTGGGCCCCGTTGTCAAAATCAGTTATTCCAATCATGCCATATGCTTGCCCTTGTGCTAAGTAAGTCAGAGGAAATGAGGTAGTCCTATTACTCGAAGGACCAATAAAAAGGGACGATTGTTTCACCGACTAGGACCCGACCTAAGAACTAGGATTGACGTATTGCTTGTTTAATATTTCTCAAACGGGAATGTTGTAAGAAAGTATAAATGAGTCTGTGTTTGAAATGGTTGACTTTGTTTTGAACTGTTCATCATCTGGGTTGTGTTTCTTGAAAATATCTCAACATTTTATTGGTTAACATCTGAAGGGGTATTCTAGGACCCAAATCTGATATATGACATTACAGAGCAATAATCTGTGTTTGTCTATTGAATAATTAGAAACAAAGGGCAGCTATTGTGCAATTTCATATTAATCAAATCAAATGTTTTTTTTAAGAGAACAATCAAAGGCTGAAGAATTTTCCGATGCAAAACGTGAATATGTGGAGACTTAGTAGTGATTGGGATCAAAGTCTCCTGCAAGGATTTTTTTTTTAATGTGCTGAATGAATTAACTCCAGATATTTCCCAAGAAGAAAAAGTCTACAATGTGCCCCCACAAATTTTTTTTGGGACATGAAATTCAACTGTTAATTTTAATGTTAGCTGGCAACTATAACCTGCAGACTTTTTATTTTCCCCAGGAGCTGAAGTTACTAGAGCTGGCCAAAGCAAATACGTGTCTATTTTATTTTCCATTACTGAAAACTATTTTTTAATCATTTAAAATGTGAAGTGTGAGCTACCTTTTGAGGAAATTTGACAAAGTATTGGCACACCTGGTTTTTATAGCTGAAGGAAATGCCATTCTATATTCTAGGACATTCAAATGTGTAGATTTTTTTCTTGTCCATTCACCCAAAAGAACATTTGTGAAGTCAACGGTTGTTCTGTTATGTTTGAGTCAGGATTCGGTTTGCACTTTGCATAACTGTCCCACAAAAATTAGGGTCCAAGATTTCAAAGCCAAAGTTTTTTTATCCTTCCAATGTTTTCTGTAACCAATTTTCTTTTCCATGTTTGGGGAACTTTGAACAGCGTGGTAGGGAAAACTAGTGAAGATCAGCGATTCAACTCAAAGTGTAACGATATGTGATAGATTCAAGACCCTGCAATGCGTTGTACCATTCACAACCGACTGTCAGTAACTGTGCGTGTGGCGGATAGAGGGTGGTTAGCGTAATGATGGCCATTATGCCGGCCTTGGGTTAACGTGCAGTGTTTATTTGCTGGCGAGAATTCTATATCCACAAATCTGTCCCTGGTATGGCCGCTAGTGCTGATGCTGACTAGTTGTGACTCACAAGCTTCCCACAACACACTGCTGTTTGGTATCAGTCCATTCAGCTTTGTATCTGATCAGACTTTTGGCTTGCTGCCTTGAAGGTTTTAATTGAAGTAAGATTTCTGCTTGTGGGAAAGGCTGAACATGTTTAAAAGTTGAATGCTGCCTCGCACGCATCGTAAAAATCAACAACGGATCGTTTATAATGTCAAGGAAAGGTTTCATATATTTTATTGTTAAATTAGTGATGATGGTAAATAGGGCTGATTGAAGCTATTAAATCCTAGCAGAAACATTGCAGACTGGATGGAATCTTAAACGATGGCGCAAACCTTAAAGACTCCAATTACGCTGAAAAACTGGCCACGGAAATTGAGTATGCCTGAAACAACACGCTGAGGGTTTTTTTGTTGCCATTTTTTTTGGCACTATTATCCAATCAGGTCTTGCTAAGTTGTCTCACTATCATCTTTCTATCTATTTACTGGTTTGGGTTAGACATTTCCAATTGGCCAGTCACGTTCTGATAATGTCCCTCATGTTTTTCTACGTTTGAAACGTGGCTGCCAGGCAGCACATTTGTATCCCCTGCAGAGTCAAATAAAGTTTCCCCGCTGGGGTCGGCTCCTGATCGAGTCAGCGTCAGCACAAGGGTGTGCAGTAAATGTTTCATAGTTTTTTTTTGGTCAACAATTAATTCACAATCTGTCTCTTGTACTAAAACATGCCAAAGAAAACCTGTCACTCGCATCAGTGAGATTAAATGATGATAATTAGAATAATAACAGGATATGTTATTTGCTGCTTTGAGAAATTCTATATCCATAAAATCATCACATACCCTTGAAAGTTCTGGCTCTGACTGCTCAATATCAAAAGGCCGGAACGAGAACTCCATGCTGTCCCACAGTTAGAACAGTGATGTCACCGCACATGTGAAAAGAATAAACTCACGTCTGGAATACACACGGTAGCCATTTCTTGATCAATATTACACATAGCGAAGGATTTACAGCTTTACCGCAATTACCTTCAACGTAGACCAAAAAAGCTCATAAAAAAAGTGCCACATTTTCTCTTTCTCTTTTTATGCTAGCGACGCAGAATTCCACTTCACTCTTGGCAACCATCTTGTAAACTCGACCCAGCTTTACCAAACCTTGCCGAAGGGAGACGATTTGAAAACTTAGGGTTGGGCCTAATTGGAGTCTTATTTTTTGTTTACATTTTAGATTTTTTTTATACATTTCTCAATCCTCCTCACAAGTCTTGCTTGAGGCAGCTATACTTGCTCCAAATACCAGACTGATGACTTTTGATCTTTGACCCTAACAGACACAGGCTACACAAGCACCTGACCTAAACTTCTGCTCTTCTTTGTTTTCATGGAAACTGTCTGTGCTCGTTCTCCATGTAGGCCCTTTCATTGCCGGTCGAACGAACGGGCTGCTCTTAACTACTTTAATCTTTGACCCTTTGGATTCCTGCATGAGTTGACCGACCCTCAGGCTGTGTCGATGTTGCACTTTCTAATTCTGTAACAGTTTGCTGGAACTTCATCGGTGCTTCACGAGACCAGAGAACGATGGTTGTTGAAGATCAGAACCAGTCGACGTTTACAACTAGACCAGCAATCAGTGGACCATAAAATAAAGGACCATTTTTTTTTTGCTAGATCGTCCATATCGTCACGAGCAAAACATTCTGCAATCAGCAGTTTGCATAATGAGGCAGTTGGCAAATGTTTATGAGTGAGCGCTTCATTGCCGAGATAATCCATCCACCTCTCAGATGTGGCATTCCGAGATGCTGATTCGACAACATAAATATTGCATAGGTGCAAAAAAAGACCACCCTGTGTTCGAGTTGCCTTTTATTGCTGCCAGCCTCAAGCGCACCTCTGCAAAAATCATGCTGTCTGATCAGCATCGTAATAATCCACACATAGCTTGTCTCGGCAAAAGAGAGTCGCTCACTAATACCGAGGTTAAGGTTATTTGAATTACTGTTCCGTGCGTCATCAACGCTTCCCATTTTCTCTTGGATGAGGTGGCGGCCATTTTCTTTTTATTACCATTAACGGCAGTTAACGAGCGATTTACGGGCCTGGAGGCAGCTGCAAAGGTCACAACGTGGACGCACAAGAGCTAATCTCCTTTAGATTGAGCCCTGAGAACAGTGGGACATTTCAATATTGAGGAAACCCCCTGGTGGTTTGAACTTTTTTTTTCTTCATGTCCGTCTTCCATTCTGTTAGACTGGAGTCGGTCGGCTAAAGCTCTTGAGAGAGCAGGCGCTGACCTACAGGAAAGACTTGGATCGAGGGGCAGAGGAAGAATAACAAACGTGAACACCTCAGGCTGAGCCGCATATAATCCGTCATATATTAACATCCTCCTTGTCTAACTGTAACAGTGGAAGAGTTTCAGAACTCTGCTGAAACCAGAGGAGGGATGAAATCAGCCGCTCATTAAGCGGTGGAATGCATTGCTGAGGTATTTTTGAACCCTAACAGAATGTTTAGTTTGTGCCCCAGAAAGTTGACCCAGCACCAAGACTCTGTCCTGGCCTCTCCTTTCCCTATCTCGGTTTTCCACTCCTCCTGCGGCTTCCTTCTCTTCTCAACATTAACTTGTTTTGCTTTCCCTCCCTCTTATCCCCTGTTCCTTTTCCTTTCCCACCGTCATGTCCTACCCCCAGCCTGATCCGTCTTCACACTTTCTTACAGGCATTGGTAATCTTAATTTTAATGAATTGGTCTTTTAGTTTTTGTCCTCACACGTTTGTACAATTTTAGATTTGATTTTTATTTAATTGATTTTAATTAATTGGTCATTTTAACGTGATGTAAATTCTTCTTGTGGACTGTCCATCTGTTTGTCCTTCTACCACAATTTCCCACCTCTCGTTGTCACATTGTTTCATATATAAGAGGAACTTGAGAAGCACAATTGGACTTGATACGGAGAAAAAACGTTAGCAGACTCTTTCCAGATATAAAAGCTCTGGTTTCCTAAAGTTTTCTGTGGAAGGAGAATACGCAAATTGATTCAATTATCCTACACAATGTGATTTATTTATCATCTCAGCTCCCAAATCATAAATAAAACAGCTTAAATGAGCTTGGAAAGATTCATAGAAGCATTTATTTTTTATTGTTCAGGAAGAAAGAACTTCAACCTCAATCCTCACCACCATTTCCACAATAAACACCATTTGGTCAGTTTAGATGAAGTAACTTGTAAAAACTCTCCAAACACAAGTCATTGTGATGATGTCACGACTGTTGACTTTAGCTCTATATAAATATTTGCAAGATACGCTTTTATAGGGATGATGTTAACAGACAGGAAAGGTTTCAATCTAAACTGTACTACTACAAATGTAGACATTATCAGTCACATCCGTCACAAAACACGACTGCACATAGTACAACCACACTGCTGGAATCTTTTCAGATTGCTACGCCGCATTTACTTCTATATTCCGAATTGGGTTTTAAAGTTGATGCATGAGGGGAGATTTTTATGATATGTACGATAAAGAGTCCTCCTCTTATTGGTTTGTAAAGCTTCAATGTGTGTGTGTGAGTAATGTCAGTCATTTGCAAATGCGGTTTAGCTGTTTCCTGAGAGGAAAGCTTGTGGCCGAGACCAATCAAACGCTCCAGAGACTACGATGACTGTTACATCTGTCAATTGAGCACACTCCGATTGATTTCTTCTTTTTGTTTGGCTAGTCCAATCAATTGTTTCAAGGATTCTCTCAAAATATGCCATTTTTTTATTTTTGTGTTTCAGACCAAACGTTTGCGGTTCTCGTTTCCATTCATACTGCTGCCCCGGATGGAAAACTCTGCCAGGCGGGAACCAGTGCATTGTCCGTAAGTTCCACGAGAAGAAACATTTCTCTTACTGCTTTGCTTAAAAGTTTCAAATGACTCACCCTTTGTCTTTTTGACCCAACAGCAATTTGCAGGAACTCCTGCGGGGATGGCTTCTGTTCCAGACCCAACATGTGCACCTGTTCAAACGGGCAGCTCTCTTCCAGCTGTGGAGCAGGAGGAGGAGGTGAGTTGACCCCCCACTTATCACAAAAACACTAAGAAACACCAGCCCGTGAAAAGTACACCCATCAGATGATTCTTACCCTCCCTAATTGAATTCAGTGTTTGGTATTTTCCAAAGTGTGAGCCAAATTCATTCTGGGATTTTTCTTTTTTTTTACCGTAATGGCCCAAATACAAGACAACCCTGATTATAAGACGAGCCCCTCTTTTTCAAGACACAAGTTTGTAAAATACTTTTTGAACACCAAATTTCATTTTTATACAGAAAATAATTACAGTACATCTGAAACGAATGATTATAACAATATATTCGAGAGATATTTCGCCTTATTTAAATCATGCAAAAACTGTCTGTCACATCTTAATATCTGAACATTTAAATATGTAAACTAAAGTGCAATCACATTTGTAAATAAATGGCTTCTGATTTTTTTGATTTTCTGTTATCTCGTCTCTTATTTTCTTCTCTTTTCTTTCTTACTGCTATTTTTAATCTTTCTTCTTCGTGCTACCGCTATTTTTTTTTTTATTCTTCGTGACTGGGGAGTTAAGTTCAGCATCCGCTTTAAAGATATCTGGTGCCATCTAGCAGTGTGATTGGGTATAATGTCTAGACCCCGAATGTAAGATGACACCCACTTTTTCAGTCTTATTTCAATGCAAAAAAAACCCCACCGTCTTATATTCGGGCCAATACGGTATTCCGTTTTAAAAACAAATTTTCCCAGGATTTTTTATTCATGCAATTCAAACTGACCCAGCTACTTATACAATGAGACTCTTTCCAACCCTAGATTTTATTTCCCACCGGACACATTGCTCCTATCGTCTGAGTCTCTCGCCGGCACTTCAGTTGATCGATTCCAGTTGCGGAGTAGATGTATGCGGTGAGCTACACGGAGTCAAAATAGTCTTAAGGGAATTAATTCAGGATTCAAGTCATAGTGAAATGAGAAGGGTGTTAGCAAATACTTGAACCCGTGTGGATGCGTGCAATGTGTTCAGCCTCGCTGCTTTAGTAGGCCAAAATCAGCTCATCAGTCATTCCTGACGTCTTGCCAGACACACACATGCTTACATTCCGTGTCAAACACGAAAATGCCCAACATGGATGTGCGTTGAATTTTACATTACGTTCATTAAAAAAAAAAAAAAAACACCGCCACACAACGAGTGGAAAGTAAAGGTGATGTCCCCTGAAGAGGAAGGCCGTGGAGGATGGGGCGGGGGTAACCTCTGACCTGTACAGCAGGATGCGCACTGATCTTTTTGCAGCATCAGTGCTTCTGGCAAGCGCTATGAAGTCATGTTCCAGAATTGGTCAAAGGGCGTAGAAAGATAAATGAATGCTTAGAAGAGCTTCACTGAACTGTCACTCACTCATAGTGAGTCCTCACGGTGCCTGCGCTGTGATTTATGGAGCCATTTTATTGGCATTGCGGCGAGCCGAGGGGAAAATACAGAGATGTCGGTACGATGGGAGCCAATTGAATTTGTCTGTGGTCGTGGTCTGTGTAGCATGGTCATATTATCTTATCAAGCAGTTTGAATGATACTTAGTGGTCAAGCTAAAGACAATGTTAGCCGATTCGTCCAGAGGAACATTTGTGGATTGAGAGAAGGCCCGGGATCACTATCAAAAGTGTATCCAAATCTCTTCCTAAAAGTTTTCACATTAAATTAGCTTTTTGCATTTATTATGGTTTACATACTGGTAACAATTACTGCCGATGGTATATTTTTTATATGGGCCTTATATTAGCAGCCAGGGATTATCATGATAATGTCATGAAATGAGTGGAGCAGGGTGACCGAATGCAGCTTGGACCAATGTTTATTGAAGGGAAGGGAAGGGAAGGCAAACAGAAGTCCAGAATCTGACCATGAGCCTGCACACGAGACCGGGGGGAAACTGGACGAGCAGAACAGGAACACCAGGCGCAGGCACAGACAGGAGACAACAGTAGACACCGACAAGGAGAAACACACGAGACAACAAGAGGGAGCAGGTGACAGACATTACGGTAATGTAGGGGTGTTGCCGGCCGAGCGATAGTCAACACTGTCAACACAAATAAAAAAAAAAAAAAAAAGCAGTTTTGGAAACAGTCAGCAAGACTAAATTGTCCAAGAATGATGACCAAAAAAAATGTACAATTGGCATTTTGACAACAATCATCTTAAGGTACTGATGAACAGTATACAATCGAAAAATGTATTCTGCCTCGTCACCAGTTTCTGTGTGCTGTGCTAATCAAAGTGCAAAACAGCAATAAAGCTAGTTTTCCATCAAACACACGCACACACACGCACACACACAAAGTTGACTTCCTGTGTTTCGCAGCCTCTCGTAAAAAGCACCCAGATGTGAGCAGCTGAGCGACAACGCTTGCTCTAAGACAGAGGTGCATTGTGGTGCTCCACAGCAAAGACCTTAACACGTATGCACATCCCCCAACAGCCCCTTGCTGTGCACGTGCAACTTTCCAAGCACACGGGGTCATTGGGGTGAACCGCCTCACTCCTTCTCTCTCTCTCAACCTGCAAAAGATGCAAAGGCACAAGGAGGAGGAGGTGCAAAGTTAGCCAGTGAGATCATCTTCTCTTGTCGCCAAATGGGCTTGTTTGCTTCTTGCCGCTCCTCTTTGTACTCCTCCCTTCCAGCTCCTATGACAACAAAAACATGACACATGCTCCAGCTCTCTCAGACGCCATCTCGCAAGTCATGTTTATATTGGAAAAAAAGATCAGTTCCACATCCTGGTAAAAATCGAGACTGGGTCTTAGATCTTACCCAACACTTAGGAGTTGGCGCACGTCAGAACAATTTTCCACACAATTTGTTATCTCTTCGTGCCATCATGTTTTATGTTGCACATCTTGGCCCGAGATAAGTCAATAGACCTTGGACATCAATGCCTTCAACATGGCTGGTGTTCCATCCATGAGAGGAAAACCTGACTTAGTCTCCCTTGAGATGGAGCTCAACCGCAAAAAAGAAAAAGACAATTGCACACTCAACTAAAAAGCCAGCCAGCTCCAGTCTGACGCTGTTTGCTTTAATTTATCGCCTTGTCGTCACGAGACACAAACCAGACCGAAGAAGCTTTTGCCAAGTGTTTTGCACGTGAGGGCTCTTCCTAAAAAATAAAATACAAGAAGTCGTGAGAGCTTTTTTGACAGGGAATCACACCTTTGCTAACAAGACTGAAGCTTCAGCATATTTGGTTTCAGTCTGGTCCGACTAGTGGATGGCTTGCAATACCTGGACTTGGCAGACTCTTTGCGGAAGATCTCATTAGACCAAGGAGGGGTGGGGTGATGTCGGCTGGAGATGCCCGGCCACTTCCCTTCTGCTGCTGCAAGGTCTCGGCAAGCCAGAAATGTTGAAGCAAGAGACATAAACAGATGGTGGGGAAGAAAAAGACGATACATGTGGAGAGAGAAGGAGGAAATTAATGTTGAACTTGCGATTAGGATTTTGAAAGCATGAGGGTGACTGCTGGAATGTGGAGAAAGGAAGGAAAGCAAACATGTGAGGACTAAAGGACAACCGGCTGTCATCCAGTTAAGCCAACATAAAAGGCGGAAGGTAGCATTGAAGAGAATGAATTCTTTTCAAGTTTAGCATAGTAGGGATCATCAAGATTTTTGAATTTGAGCGGTGCTTTTTTGGTAATGTCAATGCCTTCTCCCGTTTCTTTTTTTTTTAACTACTCAAGTCGTCCTCCCTCCTGGTGTAAATTCCTGAGTGACTGCTGGATGCAGTAGGATCTACTTATTGCTGACTTCTGGTCTGCTTGGTAGAATGTAGCCCGAAGGCATCCATGTTTTCCCTGTTAAAGAGAAAAAACTCTTCATGTGAATTAGAAACAGTGTAACTATAATGTTAAATGATACTAAGAAAATAAAATACGTTGGCTGCAGGAATTGCAGAAACAAGCTGTTTCATTCTGGATTTCTTGAGACCCCCCCCACCCCTTCCTGAATTCTTGAAATACCATTTGAGTTCAGAGGGTTCATTGTACAATTTTATACCTGGAGGGATACAATAGCTTCTAATACAATTAACCCATTTCTTTTGTCATCATTTAAAAATATTTTAAAATATATTTTTCATGTTTTTATAATTATACAATATATATTTTTTCATGCAAAACCCTCATTGGGTGATTTAGCCACTTTTTTTTGGGAGGGTTTAAAAACATGACTGACTCACAAAATGTTCACTTAGTTGAAAAGAATATGCTTTGATCATACAATTTTTTTTCTATTTCCTTTTACAGTTCAGTCATGCAATGTCAGGTGCATGAACGGAGGCAGTTGTGCTGAGGATTCCTGCAGCTGCCCCAAAGGCTTCACGGGCAACCACTGTGGTCAACGTGAGTACAAAGACAAGCTATCTACATTTACACTTACTATCCATAATATTATATATAATATATTATGGATGAATATATAATATTATGTGTTTTTTATTCTTCGTATGAAACTTGCTCAATAGAATATTAGAATATGCTGCTCAGTGAGTAAAATAATAACAAGTCTATATTCTTTTTAAAGCTGTGTGTGAAAATGGCTGCCAGAATGGTGGACGCTGCATCGGCCCCAACAGATGTGCCTGTGTGTATGGATTCACCGGCCCTCAGTGCGAGAGAGGTGAGGTGGTCACCCAAAAAGATTAAGCTCATAAGTCAAGTTACTACATATCATTTAGCCATCATTTTATTTTTTATTTTATTTATTGAATATTTGTCGTATTTATTTTCTACTTTGTGAAGAAAAACGACAGCAATAAATAAAAAGAAATACATTTAATGGAAGTGCGTAAAAAAATGGTTGAATGTTAATGAATTGAAAATAAATGAATGAATACATTTGTATAATAATATATGAAAAGACTTAGATAAACACATGTGTTTACTTTTGTTTTTGTAAACAGACTACAGGGAAAAAAACTTTGACATCAAGTGCTTAACAGGGAGTAATAGCTGGAAGAGACACCAAGCACTTTAGAAGCTTTTATGTCCCTTTTCTTTTCTTCCCAAATCAGTTCAAGACTTTAAAGTGGTCATGTGTAGTGGACTTATCAGCCTAGATTTATTCTAGAAATGATGACTTCAGTGCCTGGTTAACATTCTGAGGCAGATGACTTCATGTGGCGCAAACAGACAGAGGCTGTTTGTCTCCTGCGCTTTGAGTGGAAGCATGTGGCTGCAAGTGATGGAGGGAGAGGGAGGGATGGATGGATGGATGGAGTCTTTCGCGACATGAAAGGCAACAGGAGTAAGAAACCGTGAGATGTTTCAGCATTTTCAGTCGGAAGGGCTGGGCAGTCATCCTCAAGTCGATTGTGGGAAAACTTTATTGTGCAAAAGTCAACCGCTAACTTGGGTCGCTTTAATTGCACTTTTCGTAGTAGTCATTTTGAGATTCATAAAAAGAGTGCAGGATTTAGGAGTGGTTCCGTTCCATTTAGCTTTAAGAGAATCCCGCTATTGCCTTTTTAGCCAATCCAAGTTTTCGTGATGGAGCCATTACTAAAGTCTTGGTTTAGTCACAGATCTTTTCATTCATTGTCTTTCTGCTGTGACCAAAAGGTGTTCTCCGCTTCCATCTTTTCTTTCTTCCTTTTTGCACACAGCTATGTGTAAATTCTTCCACACAGCCAGACGTTTGTTTTAGTTAGCTCCCCTCGCCATTTGCCCTCCTTTTCGCTTGTCCTGTTTCGTTTATTGTGTTTCCACCAACTTGTGTTACCACTTCATCATGTCTACCTTTTGTGTCTTTTTGCATTCCACTTTTTTCACCCCCTCCGTGAAACAGCATGGTTGTGTTTTCTTGCAAAACACATTTAGGGAGTTGAGTATATTGGAAGGAGCCTTAAAGACATCTGGGAAAAAATAATTCTGCCCCTTCCCCCCCTTGGTCCACCAACAAGCCCACAGGACTGACTGCGTAGTGCTTGTGGACATTTCCTGATGTAAGGAAGGGTAGAAAAGAAGGAAGGAGGGAGGAAGGGAAGGAAGAGAGGCACAAATAAAAATGGCCTCCGCAGCTGTGTCCACAAAGCTGAGTGGAAGCAAGCAGCCTTCATATTGGAGGGCAACATTGTAAAGTCTTTGCTTGTGTGTTTTTAGTGCCCAAAGGTCCCACTGAAAGAATTTGACTCCCCATTACTCTCATTGATGCATGTAAGGTAAACACAAAATTAGGTATATATCAACAAAATCGACGAGAACCAAAACAAAAGCAATGCTAATTTCCCCTTTAAAAGTTTCTCCAAATATTTTGCATCACTTCTGGGCTATCACTCAAATTATGAGATCTTAATGGGATTTTATTTCACATCTCTACCTATTTATTTCCAGACTCAATCTTAAACAACATGAATGTACAACCATCGCTTTAGACAAGTCATAAAACACAATGTCATATAAAATACCATTTTCTCGTAAAGTTTGATTCAATGCAAGTATAAAATTCTCACCAACTGTGTGTGACTAACACGGGAACGGTAAATTTGCCGATTTGTAGATATTTCCCCTGAAAGAGCTGTTTTGGGGCTGCTCAGTGAAAATGTAAGCATATTCAAATATTTTCTTGGTAAGGTGATTTTTAGAGCTCAGAGCTTTATCATGTGACAACTGTGAATGGCCTTGAACATGCCTCAGACAGTTTTTTCATCATTTACACGGCGTATATAAAATGATGTGATACCAATTGCAAGTCATGGCGATGGAATGTCTAGGCTAAATATCTAATTAATTCCAATCAAATGTAAAATGAGGCAGTTTTCTCAAAAAGAAAACACATCAACACTGAATAATGGACCTGTTATCAATAGTGTTGCCATGTTTATGTTCCTTGACTTGGTGCCATTGTGAGGGCACGATAAAAATAAAATAAACGTCAAAGCAGAGATGGATATTTCCCCCCCCCGCACAATAGCTCCATTTCCAGACACAATGCCATTTCTTGTTTCAAAGTACAGTATACAATGCGAACATTGACTAGATGAAAGGGCCGATTAGCGTTTGTGTTGATCCATGTTTCCTGTTTGAGTTCAGTGCACCGTTGACGGCTTCTCTCATCTGAGCTTCACTTTAGCACACAACATTACACTTCATGTAAGCAACGGAGATCGTTCAGGCCTGTTTATAATGGCCGTGATAAGACCCAGAAACCGTGTTGTGGTTGGAAGAAATACACAAAAGACACACATATGGAAATACATGTACACATTGGAGTTGTTTGTCAGTGGGAAGAAACAAAATGATGCAATCAGGTTGCAAGATGTGGGACACACACGTGCACAAAACAGGCGTGTTACATTACATATAGGCTAAAACCAAATTACCAGTTGTACAAAGTCTCCGGTTTGAAATCCATCTGACCTTTCTTTGCCACGTCTGTATGAATAATAATGCCTTCATTACAATTCAATTCATCCATTTTTTTTTTGTATCATTACAATTCACCTCTTGGGAGTTTTAGAAATGTCTCTGGCATTATTAATGAGTCTGATATGGACTTTTTCCCCCTCTTTTTCTCTCACTACTTCTCTTTTTCTTCCTCAAACTGCTTGGGTCAGTGCCCTAGTCGGTCTTTACGATCCCACAACTGGACAGCATTGCTGGGAAAGTGCTGCTCAAGATTTGAGTTCCAGACAGAATTCTTATTTTCTCACTTCAACCTTGAGACAGTTTTATCTTGCTTCGCGCCGACATCCATCAAAACAATCGAACCACTGGCTTTCGCAAGCACGCACATCTTCTGGATGTATGTAGAAGATCATATCATGTTAATATCGCCGGCTATGACTGGTTGGCTAATTCAGCCAGAGTAATCTAGGTCAAGGTTCACCAATATATCAACAGCTGCCTGAAGCAAACTTTGGGATTGTTTAGAAATGGCCTTTTGTTAGTAAGTGTTAAATAAAAACCTCATGGATGTTCGAAACTGATGAGAGAAAGTCTGGAGAGTATTTTAGACTAACAAAACGCAAACGAGACAAAATTGCTTCCCTATGTTGGATTTCTCTCATGTCCTGAAATGCCTGAGCTCATTCTTCTAAGCGTCCGCTGAATTAACATACGTCCAGATGGGATTGCGATGGGCTTCATAAATGTGTCCCTGACCCACCACTATAACATATAAGGCACAAACTTGCTTCCTTTCTTCACTTTTTCATCAATTTCTTCCACTAATAACTGAGGAGACAAGTGGCTTAGTTTAAAAGAAGGAGTGGTTGGAAATGTCCTTGAGCAAGTTATTGAACGCTGATGTCATCAATGGTGAGATTCTGAGACAACTCAAGGTTTAGTTTCTTTTTTTTATCCCCTCGGTGTCATTACGATGACAATTTATTTTCATCTGATGTTTAGCTATTATCTGTTACCAATTAGCACATTTGGCTTGCAGTGTATGAATCCACCAGTGAAAATAGTCCCTATGTTATTTTCTATGAACAAAACCAATTTCAAAATAATACCATGGTTGGGGATCTCAAATAAAATAGCTATTTTCTAAAGCTAATTGCCGTTTGTAATTTTCTGCTGTGCATGCCCTTGGACCAGGATAAGTATTAAAGAACATGGATGAATGGCTTATATTAATATCAGTGAATCAGTTTTAAATGAAATCCTACTAAAGCCTTGTAACAACAGGCACAATGGAATATAAAAGCTTTGGGAAGATTAAATAGAGTCCGATAGGAAAGGCAGGAATTCCCAAAGTGGACTAAATCAAGACAGGTTGGTGAGAAATAAAACATTGCAGGAGCCATGTTCACTTTGACCTACTTTTCTTTTCTTTCTGTACGTATCTCACATATGTGACCACTTTTCATGTAGCACCAGGAGCTGCTACGGGCAATCAGTGTGTTGACTCCAACAGGACGCCACGCTGATTTATCGCTTCATCTCATTCTGTGGGTCACACCGGAGTAGTAGTTTGACTAGCCAAACTGCCGACCGTGCAGCCTTGCTTTCCTATCTACTGTGTCAAGGCAGTTGTTTTAAAATGTAGGTGGTGTTTTTTCTGGCTGTCCGGTTGCAATTTTTTCCTTTCAAGGGTTTAAAAATGGTTTGGGTCTGAGATCACTTTGTCTTAATGCACTTTATCTCCACTGTTGATGTTGTCGTCTGACTCGTCTTCCTGTCGGACAGATACGCACGCACACGTGTCTGACATTTGTCTAATGGAGCGTGTGAGTGTGTTGTCATGACTCGAATGAACTCAAATGCATTGTCCCATTGTGACATTCAAGTGACTATTCATCATGCGGCCACGGTGACAGGTTGTTGTTATTTAAATAGATGCGACCACTGTTCGATTCCAGATTGGAAATGACGATGGAATGGAGTGGCTAACTCGTCCTAATCTACCAGCGCCAGTATTGTTCTTGTTAAATCTTGATGAAAGCCGCTACTTGTAAATGCTTCTATTTTTATGTCCGCACCTGATCCGAAGCAGTCTAAAACAATAAAAGTGAGAATTAGTTTCAACATCAATGAGTCATTCGATTAAAACCATGCTGTGATGTTCTGCCAAATATCAATGACTCAAACTATTAAAATAATCCTCTTTTGCAGAACCAGATGTGGTCAGCGGACTGACTCAGAGTGTTATCATGATTC
Organism: Syngnathus typhle; assembly: GCF_033458585.1. Classification (NCBI taxonomy): domain Eukaryota; kingdom Metazoa; phylum Chordata; class Actinopteri; order Syngnathiformes; family Syngnathidae; genus Syngnathus; species Syngnathus typhle. Next base: position 6,514,593 of record NC_083751.1, read on the forward strand.
AATCCAATGTCCCCGATTAACCGACTGGTTCTGCTCTCGCCACAACAGATTACAGGACAGGGCCGTGTTTCACGCAGGTGAAAAACCAGTTGTGTCAAGGCCAGCTCAGCGGAATCGTGTGCACCAAGACACTATGCTGCGCCACCATTGGTCGAGCGTGGGGACACCCGTGCGAGCAGTGCCCCGCCCAGCCGCACCCGTGCAGACGAGGCTTCATCCCCAACATCCGCACCGGAGCCTGCCAAGGTCAGATGTCCCTCACATTACTCATTATGTATCATCACCTCCTCTGAATGCCCAGCAGCCTCTCCAGGCTATTGTCAACACGTCGGAGGCCCGTTTAATTGTTTTCAGCAGGCTGGATGCGTAAATCCTGGGAAATGTACAATCTGTCCATTATTATAGTTATTGTAACCATAGATATTTTCAACATTGAGGTTTTGACTCAAAGTTGGAAATCTAATGTCTCATAGAGCTCATCAGACGGGGAATACAATTTTAGAACGACTCAGCCCGCCCAGAATTATACACAAGCTTTGGTTAATCTTGCTGTAGGGTCAAACAAATCCGTATTTATTGCCCCCTAATACATATGCTGAAGTCACCAAATCAGCAGAGAGCCTTGAGTGACTTCTTGCTGGAACCTCTACAAAGTGCACGTGACCATGAATCCAAATGTGGTGTTGGCGGCTGGCTCCATGCTTACTTTTTGTCTCGCACAGAGAGGAGATTGAAAACAGTCTCTCCACTCCACGTGCTCAAGCCTTTTTGGATTCTGAAGTACATCGAGGGGGAAATAAATCTGTTTTATGAAAACGTGTATGTGCGCCGTTATACTCATTTCCCAAGGAGCCCGCCTACTGACATATCAGCAATACTGGGAAAATGTGACTCACTGTGAATTCTGGGAAAACTAACTTTACATTTATTAAAAGTATTTCCTGCTCAAACAAGCTCATCTCGCTGGAAGCTATGGCTCCTTGTGCTAACACTTTCATTGTAAAATATTTTAGAATTACATTCTGGATGTGTTTGAAAGTTTTACTTTTAGCCTTGTTCTGACTGGTATTGATTTTATTTGCTGGTAGATGTGGACGAATGTCAAGCGATACCAGGTCTTTGTGCTGGAGGTAACTGCATCAACACGGTGGGATCTTATGAGTGCAAATGTCCCGCTGGCCACCGTCAAAGTGAAAAGAGCCACAAATGTGAAGGTGAGTCCAGCCTGGATCGCTTTTACAATTGGGAATGTTTAATCGAATGTTTCATTCTTCATGGCAAATTGAAAATGATCAACACATATTTCAAAATATGAATAATATGATTGTTAGCACATCTGGTTCATAGTTGTGAGGTTGCCAATTGGAATCTCAGATCCAGCCTACCTGTGTGGAATTTGCGTCTTCTCTCCGGCTTTCTCCCACATAAAAAAAAGTGTCTTATACTGTATGAAATACAATAGTTGTCGAATTCTTCATAAAATAATAAAAATAATAATAATAAAATAAAAGGAAATTAAAATGTGACAGGCACTACCAGGATCTTTATGATCTGAGTAGAAATAATCAGCATGAGTCCTTCTAGGTCAAATCATCATGTTTCTGCTTTTCTTAGCCCAAGCTGAGAGCCTGACTGAGGTTTCGAGGCAATTTTGATAAAGTGCAGTTAAGATGTAAGATGTGGGTGTCTGATTGTTTTTGGCTCAACATGGCACCTGTTTTTTATGGTCTGCTTTTACTTGAGTCTGTTCTTTTTGGAAAACTTGCCCTTCCATTTTCCCCGCTGTAAGTACAGTCTTTTGGCTGCCAACCAGCTGTTGCTTTCCCAACAAAGGAACACTTTCCAAATGTTTAACTTACACACTCCCGTCACTCTCAGATTCCTTTCTGCCTATTATGTATTTAGATTAGATGAATCGATGCGTAATGGTTAAATAAAGGTTTTCGTTTACATGCTTTACTTACATATGTCGACTATACACATTACACCTACAGGAAGAGGAATTGGTTATCACTTTGTGGCTAACAGTTTCCAACCACTTGGTGGCTAACAGTTTCCAATCACTTAATGCAGGGGTGTCAATTGGGCCCCATTGGAGTCATAGCTTCTTTCGGCCATTATGACTGTCAACCCAAATAAATGTATGATCACCTCATATTATATACAATAAAAGCTACAAAACAAACTAACAAATAACTTGTTTTCAAATCACACGAGTAAAAACTGGTCAAATATTTTAAAGAAAAAGTTATTAAAAGTGAAGACAATTTGCAATTCTAATAATGACACACAAATTTGATGCACAATTTGTCTTCGCGGGCCACATAAAATGATGTGGCGGGCCGTATCTGGCCCCCCGGGCCTTGGGTTTGACACCTGTGATTTAGTGGCTAACAGTTTCCAAACTTCATAGTTCTAAAATGTTTTTTTTTAGACAGTTTGTGAGGTGAATAGAGCAGGAAAAATAGTTCCTGGTACTCAAGTAGGAGTTACACGGCATTGAAAATACTCTGGCAAGTCCCTCTTGCTTTACACAGATGGACAAAGTCACGCTGGAAAAAAAAAAGCCTTATCTTAAAGTTTTTCACAAATTTCGAAGCATTCAATCGTCTTAAATGTTGCGGTGTGATGAAGAGTCTCGTTCATGCTTTGGTGGCTTAATTCATTATTTAGGTTTACATTGGCACTTTTCCCCACTTTTGTAGATTACAGTAAATAGTCCTTGCAAAATGCACCGACGGGAAAGCACATACAGACGCAAGCCATATGAACCGCACGGGCACTTAAGCTGTAATTATGCCCCACAGCGCTACAGTAATTGCACATGCGTATAAATAAGTGGCACACATCATAAAAATCTGATACAGCGTGGAACTTCACTTTGGGCTTCCCCCTCACGAGAACTCTTCAAATCCAGGCCCAAGTGAATAACAGTCATTTAATGTGGTGTCATAAAGCATAGCGCACATTGGTGGGCCCCTTTTGGTACTCTCAGAGGTCATTGCCATTTCATTTGGGGTTTATTGAGTTCTTCTCTCCCGCTATATAGAACATAATTGAATTAGCAGCTTGTGTTTGCAGCTCTAATCCCTCTTGAAGAATAAAGACATAATTGCTTGGATGACATCATGCACTGATTGTTGACTTGAATAAGTGAGTGATTATTTGGTTCTACTGAGCAATATGTTATCTGGAAGGAAATGTGGTGTGGAATGAGTACAATTGTCCTGAATGGAATTAATTCTGCCTTTATGAAGATTAAGATGGTAGTCTGGATTAATGCAGTCTCAGACATATCACTATAAAATGTTCTCCATTCCAATCTCTGTTCGTTTTATCCTCACGAGGGTATCCCAACTGATTTTAGGCGAGAAGCGAGGTACACCTAGAATTACAGGACACATAGACAAGTAACAATTCAATCTAGGGATAATTTAGAATTTTCCGGTATGTTTTTGGAATGTGGGAGGGGCCCACAGAAGTGAAAAAACAACAACATCATATAGGAAGAACATACAAACCCCACGCGAGGAAGGCCGCAGCTCAAAAGTGTGTGTAAGATTCGCTGACTAGTCAGGTGTAGTGTTTTACTATTTAATAGAAATTAAAATAAAATTACTAAAAATGTATTTGAATTTATTTTATTTTTGGATGGGTTGTTTAAATTAAATTAAACTGATTGTTAAATTTAAATACTGTTATGTTGTTTGAATTAATGTGACAAATGTGATTTTTTGTATGAGCAAAATCTGTTTTTTATTCTCAAGCGGTTATAATTGACAATCCAAAGTGTTATCCTATTAGCCTAACAATTTGCTAACAATGCTATTAGGCCCTAACCATAATTTCTTTTCAGCATTTTTTGGAAAACAAAAGAAATTCACTCCACTATGCTAAAAGAAACAAATATATTTCAGACATTGACGAATGCAGCACCATACCCGGCGTGTGCGATGGAGGCGAGTGCACCAACACGGCTGGAAGTTACGTGTGCACCTGCCCACGAGGATACATGTCCAGCACAGACGGCTCCAGATGCGTGGGTGAGTGTCACCAGATACCCGCGCAACATTCCCGTTGGATCATTGGCTGGCGCATCCGAGCCGGCATGCCATGAGTCAGCCTGGCGTGCGGACAAACACACTTTGGCTTCATCTACACATGGTCGGACAGAGATACACAGCATACCTCACTGATGCGCCCCATCAAACATTACCAGGTGTTAATGTATTCTTAAAGTCTATCATAGCAAACACAACCAGGCGTTAACTTCAGAACATTAAGTCCAGATTGGAAAATACTTCATGCGTGTCATGTACTGCAAAAGCTGGGAACACGGGAACAAAAAATGTTTATTTGCAATCCTCCGTATTTTTATCCAGCTCCTGATCAAAGTGTTCACATGATATATTGACTTAATGTTTTATCGATACAGACATAAATCCAATGTAGGAGCTTTAAGCGATCAGATTTACGCCAATTAAAGTGAAAAAATGTCAGAGATGAATGGAAATCAAAAGCAGTTTGCAATACCACAAATTTTTACTGGAGCCAGACATGTTGGAATATAATTTATAAACATAGGCAGGAATATACAAAATAAATAAACGCCTGTCTTTGACCAGACGTAGAGAGGCGTCTGCAGTCTTTTTGCAGCAAGACTATTCTTGCGCAAGAACGATTGTCTGCCAGGTTTGAGATCGGCTCCCTCGTGCAGGCTATTTTTTTTTTCCCCCTCACCAAATTTTGAAAATGTGATGCTTACATTGGAGCATTGTCATGCCCAGCAACAACTAGCCTTCTAACAGTCAAGTATGGAGTAGCTATTTGTCCTAAGTGGAAGCATCGGGCCATGAAACAAAGCCTCGGAGATGTCCGCTTGACCTTGGTCACAAGGTGAAGTCACCCGACCTTAATTTGAACCTGTGTTTTCTTTTTCAAATCAACCCACCACCCCTCAAAAAATTTAGATAAAATAATTAAGGATGGCTGATATGTCTGAAGGCCTCTCAATCAGTCTGAAGGGAAAAAAATGAATAAGAACAAATGAAATAGGTGCCAGACACAACCCCCGTACATTCCTCCTAGACCTTTGTCCCAATTCCAAATTGGACCAGACAAGACGTGGAGGAGACTGATAAAGGAAGCCAGAACCGCCTTCGGCTCCAATTGATATCTAAAGTCCTGTCCCACTTCCAAATTGGCTTTAATTCACCTCCTGCTTGAACAAAATATTTCTTAAATTTCTAAATCGTATCTTCTACCGATATGTATACCCAACCATTTGTTTCGCCATATAAAAAAGCCAATTTGAGAATTCATGGCAAACTGACTGGACGTCTGGCACGGATGCCTTGATAGACGAGGCCAGCGAGGGTCTGGCGGGAGGGCGTGACAGTAATCAGAGCCTAATGCCCTGTCACACTGTGGAAGCCGGGGAAAAAAGATCCGTCCAGTCAGTTAGGCTCTATAAACACCTCTCATGAAATGAAAGCATATGCTGGCGTCGTGGCGCAAATCAAACCGCCGTCTGCTTCCAATTAAAAGTCTTCGTCATCTTCCTCAGCAAATCCCATCCGAGTCGCCCGGCTCGCTTTGTCCTGTGGGATGTTAACAGGTTCTAACTCACATATGTCGGACTTTGTACGTATGATGAAAACAACGGGAATGCATATCTGTATCAAATGCTCGTGTGTGTGTGTGGAATTCAAATCTTCCCACACGCTGCAGAGCCTCACAAATGTTCTGATCTAATTGGCAAGAATTGCTCCACATGGAACTGATTAATCCCAGAATGTTGGCTCATTAGTGAGATAATCAACATGAGGGCCTCTAACCTGTACCCTTCCACCTCCTTTAATAATTCTTAAGTTTTTCTTCTTCTCCTTTAGTCGACATGAGATGTACAGTATGAACAAATCTTTCTTGAAAATCGAGAGATTTCCAGGAATTGCCCGCTATCCCCTCCCCACTTGCTCTTTAAACTCTTGGCCCAATGACCTCAACCCGTCAGACTGTTACAAATAAAAAACATCTTCTTTTTTGGAGCACTTGGTTGCTGGCAGTTAGCACAGAGCAGCTATTACCTGGAAACTTTTAACGTGTCATACAGTGGCATGGCTGGGGCGGAAAAAAACGTTTATTTTATTAGCTGAGGTTTAACAACATAGTGGCCCTTCTAATTGAAGTATGCAGTCTGTTAAATCTCTGACCACACCCGCTATTGATGTCGTTTTTTTCGTACACTCCAGACATACTTTTAGACATCTGGAATCATAACCAGCAGAGGGCTGAGGTCATTAAGTCATTCTTCCTGCTAAACATTCCTGTTTAAAATTACAAGCTGTTTCTAAAATTTGTTTCGCTTCACCTCAGTGTCACTTTTATTCACACTATCCAAGTAATTCACGTAATTTTCGGACTATAAGCCGCACCGGACTATAAGCCACACCAGCTAAAACGCGTGATTCCGGGTTCAAAATTTGCCCAAAAAGTCGTGGTTTATAGTCCGAAATTTACGGTATACTAAAAACATAATTTGATGAAAGTGTTTATATGTTCATTTCTACTGCAGACCAGCGTGCGGGTACGTGTTTTTCTGCACTGGCTAACGGCAGATGTGCTGCTGAGTTGAATGGCCAATACACCAAGATGCAATGTTGCTGTGACACTGGTCGCTGCTGGGCGTTGGGACAGATTCCCGAAATGTGCCCAGTGAGGGGCTCTGGTGGGTAGAAACACACACATTAACAATAATATCCTTTACATTCTACTTCAAATCCCAAAAAGGGAATTGTTTTTGTTTTAACAACAAATCTACATATTATATTCACCCTGTCTCTTCTCTATCTCATAGATGAGTTCCGTCGTTTATGTATAGTGGGGATTCCTCAGGGACATGGCCTCCCCAACGGCTACCCCAACGGATACTTCCCTAACAATAATGGCTACGGACCCAAGTTTCCCGGTATTCCCAACGGCAATGGGGGCAATGGCGGAGGGGCTTTCGGAGGCAACGGCGGAAGCTTCGGCGGCAACGGTGGAGGTTTCGGAGGGAACGGAGGCGGCTTCGGCGGCAATGGAGGAAGCTTTGGAGGGAACGGAGGGGGACTTATGACCCATCACCAAATAGGTGAGTTGGAGTGGTAACAATAATAATACTATTAAAAAAACAAACTATTCATCCAGCGCAATCATTTTTAACATTGCATTTCTTCTTCTGCTTTTTGTCTGGTCAGGCACCGTGACTGTGAACGACACCACTGACATCTGCAAGCACTTTACCAATCTGTGTCTGAATGGCCGCTGCATCCCCAAACCCCCAAGCTATCGTTGCGAGTGCAACATGGGCTACAAGCAGGATGTACGAGGGGAATGCATTGGTGAGTAACATGCCCACACACCATCACATGCATCACGTTCACACCACGGCATTGTACTGCCACCTTCTGTCAGTTTCTCTAACTTAATTTACCTGCAGCATCAGCAAGTAGAATCAACTGCAAATCAGTTTGCTTTGGCTTTTCATTGCAGATGTCGATGAATGCGTGAGTAATCCATGCATCAACGGCGACTGCGTCAACACACCCGGCTCATATCACTGCAAGTGTCATGACGGCTTCCAGGGAACACCCACCAAGCAAGCTTGTATTGGTATGTCAGTAAAAAAATATCTTAATCCAACTTAAAACACTTTAATCATTTTATTTCTTGTGTCAAGATATTGACGAGTGTATTGTCAACGGGGTGAAGTGTCGCAATGGCCGCTGCGTCAACACTGAGGGAAGCTTCCAGTGTATCTGCAATGCTGGATTTGAACTCACACCTGATGGCAAAAATTGCATTGGTAAGGAGATGCACTTCTTATATTAGCTTATAGCTGCTTATATTATATTATGATCTGGAAAATATCAGTATGTTCAAATTAAGGAAAGGAAAATATTCAAAGCTAGTTCCTTGTCTTCTTAATTTAAGTTTTGTGGTCTCCTCCCAATCCAGATCATGATGAATGTGCTACCACCAACATGTGCCTGAACGGCATGTGCATCAATGAAGATGGCAGCTTTAAGTGTATCTGCAAGCCTGGCTTTGCCCTCGCGCCAAATGGACGCTACTGCACAGGTTAAAAAAATTTCAATCCATTCTAAGCCTCAGGTTGATGCAGAACAAATTGCATTTTGATTCTTTCCCTCTCTCCTTTAGACATCGATGAGTGTCTGACCCCTGGAATTTGCATGAACGGGCGTTGCATCAACTCTGAGGGTTCCTTCCGTTGTGAGTGCCCACCGGGCCTGGCTATTGATGTCGATGGAAGAGTGTGCGTGGATACGCACATGAGGACTACTTGTTACGGAGCCATAAAGATGGGCACGTGCTCGCGGCCCTTCCCAGGAGCCGTGACAAAGTCCGAGTGCTGTTGTGCCAACGCTGAACATGGATTTGGAGAACCCTGTAACCCCTGTCCTTCCCGGAATTCAGGTAGAATTCTCAAGTGGGCTTCTGTTTTTTTTTTTTTTTCCCCCATTAACGAAACTGTCAATTTCAACTGTCCGTGTGCTTTTTCAGCTGAGTTTCAGGCCGTGTGCAGCAGTGGCATCGGCATTACAGCTGATGGCAGAGGTCAGTGCGGTCATCAGTCTTGGTAAAAAAACATGCTGCTGCTTCTGTAACCTTAAAAAAAATGATCAACTTGCTTCCAGACATTAATGAGTGCGCCCTGGACCCGGACATTTGTCAAAACGGCATTTGTGAGAATCTAAGAGGAAGTTACCGCTGCATCTGTAATATCGGCTATGAGTCAGACACCAGCGGCAAAAATTGCGTTGGTGAGTCTTTTTTTTTTTTTAATATATATCATAACATGCCAAAGTGAGACTTTTTAGATGAATTTTTCAAACAGAGTATGAATTTTAATGCTCAGATCATCAATGTCATCTTCAAATGAGATGCAATAGTAGTATATCAAAGAAAATGATTTTGGAAGGGTGTGAAGACGATGGAGATGACCTTATGCAAATTATCAGGACTACATTCTCTCCTTCTGAAACAATATAGCATATTCTTAATATGTGATCATCATTACTGTTTTTCAGACATCAATGAGTGCCTGGTCAATCGACAGCTATGTGACAATGGCCTGTGCAGAAACACTCCTGGCTCATACACATGTTCCTGCCCGAAAGGTTTTGTCTTCAAGCCAGAGTCAGAGACATGTGAAGGTGAAGACAGCCACCGACATACACACACATCTGTTTATGACAAAAGGTCAAAATGAGGTGACCTAGTTTTTGTTGTAAATATGTCGACCTACATCCCTAACCAGATATCAATGAATGCGAGTCCAGTCCGTGTGTCAACGGGGCCTGTCGCAATGTGATCGGGTCCTTCAACTGTGAGTGCACCCATGGGAGCAAGCTGGACTCTACCAACACCATCTGCGTGGGTAAGCAATCCTACCGCCATGAGGTCCTGCCCCTTAAAACCGGGGTGGGCAAATTCTTACTTATTTTTTAAATGGACAGATTAATAAAAAAAAAAACAGTGTATATGGAAAAAAAAAAAGACAAGTCATTCTCAAATAATTTTTGTTTTATCCATTAATCAGTTTTATGGAGTATAATAGTGTTGATTTTATTTTTATTTATTTTATTTTATTTAAAAAATGACAAAAAGTGATACATCATTCTCAGATTTTATTTGTTTTATCCATTAATCCGTTTTATAATGGTGTTGATTTTATTTTTTGGTAAGACTCCTAGTATACACCCTAGAGATCTGTAAAATGATTTATTGGCTATGTATTTGCATGCATGGTCTTGGTTCATCTGCACATAATAATTTACATTATACAGTCAGCCAAAGCTCCAAGTTGACATGCACGACATTTTCCCTGCTATTAATAGTCTTTGCTTGTTTGGTAGTTTGTTACTTTTGGAAAATTGCTTGCCGCTGCTGGAAGTGGAAGGTATAATTAGGTATCGAATAAATCCCAAGATTTGCAAAAGCTGCCACTGTCAGAGAGCTATAAATGCTGCCGCCTTTGGTTCATATCTGTTTTTAATTTGAGGGCTCATCACTCAACCGGAAAGCTTAAGTGGAAATTAAATTGTGGTTTGCTGTTTGGGTGGGTCCATCGATTATATTTTGGCTGCTCAAAATACAAAAACAAAAAAGCAATATAAAAATCTTCACATGTGCTTCCTGTTTTTACCGCTTTGCCCCCACAGATAGTATGAAGAGTACTTGTTGGCTGACCATCCAAGACAACCGCTGTGAGGTGAACATCAACGGGGCCACGCTCAAGTCCGAGTGCTGCTCTACATTGGGAGCAGCCTGGGGAAGCCCCTGCGAACCCTGCGAGATCGGTCAGTCAATACGATGAAGAAGAAACTCAGATGAATGCAGAGCTATATCAAGTTAAATTTCTCATATATGTTGTTAGACACGGCCTGTTCACGAGGATTCGCTCGCATGAAGGGCCTCGTCTGTGAAGGTAAGACCACCCAATTAGTAGATAATCAATTTTTTTTTTTTTTTCGTGGTATGGCGCCGTGAGTGGCTGCCTCCCAGCAGTGTTCTCTCTTTTCCTCTATTTCCTTCTTTTCTCCTTTTTCTTTATGTCTTTTTGTCCATTCGGCGATGCTGGTGCCTTCTACCGCACCCCGGTATCTCTTTGGATCGGATATTTTATTTTATTTTTTTCTTCCTGGGACGGGGATCATCGGTTGAGCCGGCGTAACTCTACGACGGCTTCCTGCTTATCCGGCCGGTGATGACCGGGTCCCTCGCCTTGGTCTCGCAGCCGCAACCCCTCCCCGCTCCCTCGTGCTCGTCGGTACCAACGACATTCGCCATGCTAGCCCCGTGGTGACCATCTGCACGTGCCCCGGCTGGGTGCCCGGGACACTGCTCAAACGTTTGCCTGCTTTGTGATGTTTTCACCGATTCACGACCACGGTCCATTAGGCACCGTTGAAATGGACTGCCCTTACACCTGTCGATGGACCCCGTGGAGGCTATTTTGTGTGTTTTGGGGTGTTCTCTTGTATCAGGGGTGCTGGTTGGCCGCTGTTCCTTTTTTTCCTTTGTCTTTTAGCTTTGATTTGCTTTGATTTGCTTTGATGGCTTTTATCTTGAGTACTTCCTGACTTTCTTTGTGGCGCCGTTGTGTGGCTGCCTTATGAGAGTTATTGAGTTGCGCTCATGCCATCTGTGTGTCTTTTGTATACCCACTCTGTGGTGTGGATACTGCTGGGGCCTGAATTTCCCCACCCCTGGGGATCAATCAATCAATAACCTCCATGCACTTAAACGCATCTCGATTTTCTTCTCTGTAGACATTAACGAGTGTGAGGTGTTCCCCGGAGTGTGTACAAATGGCCGCTGTGTGAACACACAAGGCTCCTTCCGCTGCGAGTGTGCCGAGGGTCTCACTTTGGACAGTACCGGGCGCACGTGCGTGGGTAAGACGATGCATGACACAAGAACGTTCCAGCTAAAATGCTAACGTCCACATTTTTTCGTAAGATATGCGCAGCGAGCAGTGCTACATGAAGTGGCACGAGGACGAGTGTGGCGAGCCAATGCCCGGCCGGTACCGAGTGGACATGTGTTGCTGCTCTGTGGGCGCCGCCTGGGGTGTGGACTGTGAAGAGTGCCCTAAACCCAGCTCACCTGAGTACAAGGCCATCTGTCCGAGAGGACACGGTTTTGCCAACAGGGACATCTTGACCGGCAGGCCCTTCTACAAAGGTAGACCGAGAACCATAGTCGCAAAAATCATTTATGCCAGACACAATTGTTTTATTCTATGCTAAAATATTGACATTTTTCCCCAGATGTGAATGAGTGTAAGGTCTTCAATGGTCTGTGTACTCACGGAACGTGCCGGAACACCATCGGAAGTTTCAAGTGTCGTTGCAACAGCGGCTTTGCTCTGACGGCTGAGGAGAGAAACTGCACAGGTACGCAAAGACCAAAGAATAAATCTATTATCGGAAGGAAGTTACTCAGCTCCTTTTGATCTCGTGTTTGCACATTAGACATCGACGAGTGTCGCATCTCCCCGGATCTGTGCGGTCATGGTACATGTGTCAACACTCCCGGCAGCTTTGAGTGTGAATGCTTCGAAGGCTATGAGAGCGGTTTCATGATGATGAAGAACTGCATGGGTAAGTGATGCACATTAACAAAACAGTCGGTCACCTCTCCCATTTGCATCCTTCTCTTCAATCCCTTTTGTCTTCCCGGTGACCGGCAGACTTTGACGAGTGCGAGCGAAACCCCCTGCTGTGTCGCGGCGGGACCTGTCTCAACACTGAAGGCAGTTACGAGTGCGAATGTCCCCCGGGACACGCGCTCAGCTCCGATGGATCGGCTTGTGAAGGTACGGACACAGTGCTGAAGTGGATTTGCTACTTTATGAATCATTTTGGAGGCGATCACATCATTACAGCAACTTTATGACACCAAGCCAATTTAATGAAATCCAATCTTGATTTAGTAGAAGATCGTCTAGGGGGACTTTAAGGACAATGTTGCAAATTATTCTGAATTTATAGCAACATTTTACAATGTTGTTTCTTGGCATCTTAGTGGGAATCAGTTGAGAAGTTTTTTTTTACAGCCAGAACACAAAAAGAAACAATGAAAAAACATTATCGACCTTGACCGGGAGTAATAAAGCTCAGTATTGATTCACGATGATTGTATTTCAGGTGTAGCTTTCAATAGCGTAATAACAAAATAGAAAAAAAAAAAAATCTTCCAAGCACAGTTTAACTCACAACATGCCAGTGTGTTGACTTGGTAATAGAGATGCACCGATCTGACTTTTTCAGTTCCGATACCGATACCGATGCCGTGGCTTTGCGTATCGGTCGATACCCGATACCGATCCGATATTATGGTTGACTTAACAAGCTACATAACTCTACTTGTGGAACAGAAAAGACCAAAGGCAATGCCATCAGGCAGACTACACAGTTCTTTGCTCTAAATTAGGGGTGTCCAAACTAACGGTCCAGTTTTTATTGGCCCGCAGCAAATTCTGAAAACACAATTGAATATGGCCCGCACAAGAAGCTTGAGCTCAGCTTCTCAGTTTCCACACTAGATGGAGCCCGCCACACAAAGCGTTTGACGTCCCATTAACACCCCCCCCCGGAAGAGAAGCGAACACGCAGCGTTTGACATCCGATTATTATTTTCCGATACCCGATCCATCTATTTTGTTGATATCGGGGCCGATATCCGATCCAGATATCGGATCGGTGCATCTCTACTTGGTAACCAAATTAAAATAATGTACAAGTTTGTTTTCAAGATTTCTGAGTTCATTATTTAGCTCCACCAGAGGGACATGCCGACGATTAATCGTAATAATATCTGCGGATCGTGACACGTGTTTTTCTAGTCGAAATGGGCTGTAACACGTTTTGCTCTGAGCATTCAATCAGAGCACAGAAAAACGATGTCATCGGAGGCCAGCTCGTTGAAGTTTTGGCAACAAATTTGAAATCTGATTGGTTAAAGAAACAATATTTGTTAAGTTACACCAGATTCTGAAGTCCCAAATGCTATAACACACTTTTTTTTTTCTCAACAGATGTGAATGAGTGCCAGCTGAGTGACAATTTATGTAAGAACGGCCAATGCATCAACATGCCGGGAACCTACCAGTGTTCATGTGACACCGGCTACCAGGCCACGCCAGACCGACAGGGCTGCGTTGGTGAGTGCGCACCTGTCCGCAATATCGTAAACATTCCCCAAGCACGCCGCCAACTTATATCTAATCGATCATTTAGATATTGACGAGTGCACCATCATGAACGGAGGCTGTGAAACCCACTGCACCAACTCGGAAGGCAGCTACGAGTGCAGCTGCAGTGAAGGCTACGCCCTCATGCCTGACCTCAGGACGTGTTCAGGTAAACAAACGCAAGCCCGGCAACATTATTTGAAGATTATTAAACTCTCTCGTGTTTTGGTTAGACATTGATGAGTGCGAGGAGACGCCAGACATCTGCGACGGAGGCCAGTGTACAAACATTCCAGGGGAATACCGCTGCCTGTGCTATGACGGCTTTATGGCTTCTATGGACATGAGGACCTGCATCGGTGAGAAGAAGAAAAATATTTCTCAGGCTGTGGTTCTATTTTAGTCATCTTTTCTGTGCCAGAATCACACATGTTTTCTTTGTGTCTGTTTATACACACACAGATGTGAACGAGTGTGATTTGAACCCGAACATCTGTCTGCACGGTGACTGTGAGAACACCAAAGGTTCCTTCATTTGTCACTGTCAGCTTGGATACTTTGTCAAGAAGGGATCGACCGGATGCACAGGTATGCACACACACACACACACGCACACACACACAGGAGTATCAATATTGAATATATTTTCAGATATTGACGAGTGCGAGATCGGCGCTCATAACTGCGACATGCACGCCGCATGCATCAACGTTCCCGGAAGCTTCAAGTGTCGCTGTCGGGACGGCTGGGCTGGAGATGGCATTAAGTGCATCGGTGAGTATATTTCTAGTTTCATCCAAATCTGGTCACATTTATATTAGAAGGAAAATGATTGATCTTTGTGTCGTAGATGAGGATGAGTGCTCGGCAGAGGACCACAACTGCAACCCCAACGCGGATTGTCTCAATACGCCGGGATCCTACAGATGCACGTGCAAGGAGGGCTTCAATGGGGACGGTTTTTCCTGCTCTGGTAAGACTCTAAAATGTGGTTGTCCAACTTCTCAGAGTTGTTGTCACTAATTGTGCGCCGCCTTAATGGGCCTCAGACATGGACGAGTGTGCAGACAACGTCAACCTTTGTGAAAACGGCCAGTGCCTAAATGCTCCTGGAGGATACCGCTGCGAGTGTGAGATGGGCTTCACCCCGACAGAAGACAGCAAAGCCTGTCAAGGTACGCACATCCGCCAACTCGACCCACTTAATTTGGTTTACATTCATCACAAATGTTTTACCGCAGATATCGACGAGTGTAACTTCCAGAACATTTGCGTGTTTGGAACGTGTCAGAACCTTCCGGGGATGTTCCGCTGTGTCTGCGATGACGGTTATGAACTGGACCGTAGTGGAGGAAACTGCACAGGTGAGCGTCAGGGCGCCAAAATGATCCATAATCGTTTTTTTTTTTTCTTTTTAATCTCAAATTGAGATTGCACACTAAGAAGTTTATTTGTGCCACTGTGTTCCACAGACAGCAATGAGTGTGCTGACCCGGTGAACTGCATCAACGGGCTGTGTGTGAACACGCCAGGAAGTTACCTTTGCAACTGCCCACCCGACTTTGAGCTCAATCCTACCGGTGTTGGTTGTGTAGGTGAGGCAGATTATTATAATAGAATGAGTAAAATATGCTAAACTATATTTGTGATACTCTTTTCTGACATATTATGGTTTACTCAGATACTCGTGTGGGAAACTGCTTCCTGGATATCCTCACGCGGGGCGACGGCGGGATCTCCTGCAGCGCTGAGATCGGAGTGGGCGTGACCAGAGCTTCCTGTTGCTGCTCGCTCAGAGGCGCCTGGGGCAACCCTTGCGAACTATGCCCTGCCCCCAACTCTAGTATGCACGACCACTCAATTTCCCATTTGGCCAATCTGGATTTTATCCGTAAATAACCGTCTTTGTTCTGTCATCAGCTGAATATCGGACTCTTTGTCCCGGAGGGGAAGGCTTCAGACCCAACCCCATTACTGTCATTCTAGAAGGTAAACCATTCAGCTCTCGTAGCTCTCATGGAACTACAATAACGTATTTGGGTTTTTCTCTAGATATCGATGAGTGCCAGGAGCTTCCAGGCCTGTGCCAGGGTGGAAATTGCGTCAACACCTTTGGTAGCTTCCAGTGTGAGTGCCCAGCAGGTTATTATCTCAACGAGGAGACACGCATCTGTGAGGGTAAGAAAATTCATAACCAATGGCGACAGCAATGTTCTTATTTATAATTCTACTAACTGCTTTGTAAATATGTAGACATCGATGAATGCACCACCCACATTGGGATCTGTGGACCTGGTACCTGCTACAACACTTTGGGCAACTACACATGCGTGTGTCCTCCCGAGTACATGCAAGTCAACGGAGGCAACAATTGCATGGGTAAGCAGCACAACATTTTTATTTTTTCGGAATGAAACTTTGATGCTGATTCCGCTCCGTACGTGAAACCCAGACATGAGGAAAAGCGTGTGCTACCGCAACTTCAACGACACGTGCGAGAACGAGCTGTCCTTCAACATGACCAAGAAGATGTGCTGCTGTGCCTACAACGTCGGCAAGGCCTGGAACAAGCCGTGCGAGGCCTGCCCAACTCCCGCTACCTGTGAGTGTCACCCAGTCAATAAAAACGCCTCATGGGAAAGAATAATAATGCATTTCTGTCCTTTTGTGTTTCAGCTGAGTATCAGTTACTTTGTGGTAACCAGGCCCCTGGCTTCATTATTGACATTCATACCGGCAAGCCAATCGGTGAGGTCATCATTGAGCGCCGTCACTTGTCGTATTGTTGAATGTCAAAAATCAGAACTTATATGATTTATAATCAAATGCGTTGACATCCATCTATTCTTCCTGTGCAGATATCGATGAGTGCCGGGAGATTCCTGGCATCTGTGCCAATGGCGTATGTATCAACCAGATCGGGAGCTTCCGTTGTGAATGTCCGATGGGCTTCAGCTACAACAACATCCTGCTCATTTGCGAAGGTAAACCCCTTATAAAATAACCGGCAGTCGAATGGAACCTGTGTTTGATGTTGTATCGATATCCCGGGCAGATATTGACGAGTGTAACAGCGGGGACAACCTTTGCCAACGCAACGCCAAGTGTATCAACATTCCCGGCAGTTATCGCTGCGAGTGTTCACCGGGATTCAAACTGTCCCCCACTGGGGCCTGCTTGGGTCAGTCTTTGATTATGTTCATTGATTAAAAGGAAATTCTCACAATTGTTCAAATATAACGTTTCTTTTTTTGTCTTTTCTTCTACCACTCTCCCAATGCTCATCCCTCAACATGACATAACTCATTTCAACCTATTCATCATTGTGTCAGACCGCAACGAGTGCCAGGAGATTCCTAACGTGTGCAGCCACGGAGAGTGTATCGATACCCAAGGCAGCTACCGCTGTCTCTGCCACAACGGCTTCAAGGCCACCGCAGACCAGACCATGTGCATGGGTGAGCGGGACAAACCACCGCTGACGGTTTTATTTTCCTTCTGCTCAATTTAACTTTTTGTGTATTTTTAGACATTGATGAGTGTGATCGACAGCCGTGTGGCAACGGGACCTGTAAAAACACCGTTGGGTCCTACAACTGCCTGTGCTTCCCTGGCTTCGAGCTCACCCACAATAATGACTGCATGGGTATGGAATCATTGACACGGTTAAACATGGACGCCCTCATTTTGCATTCAGCTGATTGAGCAAAACTAAAATATGCGGAATAGTTCTAAAAGTCTAACGCTAACTGTTCACCTGGCAGACATCGATGAGTGCAGCGCCCTGCAGGGTCAAGTGTGCAGAAATGGCCAATGCATCAACGGCATAGGTTCCTTCCAATGCTTCTGCAACGAAGGTTACGAGAATACACCTGATGGGAAAAACTGTGTCGGTAAGTCACGAGTTTAATGCAGTTTGTAACATTATCATCTTCAAACACACTTTTCACCCCCTTACAGATATCAACGAGTGTGTGAGTTTGCCTGGCACGTGCTCACCGGGAACTTGTCAGAATTTGGACGGATCCTTCAGATGCATTTGCCCTCCAGGTTATGAGGTGCAGAATGACCAGTGCATTGGTAAGACGCAGTGCATGGGCACTTTGCAAAGGGCACAAAATAATCTTAAATCCGACTTTCCAGATATCAACGAGTGTGAGGTGGAACCAAACCTGTGCCAGGATGGCACCTGTACCAACACCCCCGGGAGCTTTCAGTGTACCTGCGAACCGGGCTTTGAGCTTTCTGACAACAAGCGGCGCTGCTATGGTGAGATACTCGTCATTGTCATTAGTGGGCGGAGCTAAGGGGTTGGCAGACTTTTCAATTGATTTTTAAAAATGGACAAATGGACCTCGTCAATGCTAGATTGAAAAATATGCACAATTGTTTATTTTATCAAGGAACAATCTAGTCATTCTATTCTCTTTTACAACAGACACCCGAGAGAGTTTCTGTTTCACCAAATTCGAGGTAGGAAAGTGTTCTGTCCCAAAAGCTTTCAACACCACCAAAGCCAAGTGCTGCTGCAGTAAGATGGCTGGAGAAGGCTGGGGGCTTCCCTGCGAGCTGTGTCCCCAAGAGACTGAAGGTGTGTAACACATATTCAAATTATATGCTCTCATAAATCATAGTCCAAAATTACGTAAACCAGATCCTCATGGTGTTTGCACTGAAACGCTATTTTTTTTTTTCAAAGCAGCTTGGATGTGAAGGTTAGACAATATCAAACATTGTAGATTTTTTTTCCCAAGTAACCTGAAGAAATACTTAATGAAGAAGCTTAATGAATTTATGCGCATGTTGACATTTGTAAAATAATGAAACTGACCTTTTCCTATGTGTTTTCCAGCTGCTTTCAACGCTTTATGTCCCTACGGCCACGGAGCGCTGCCCGGACCTGGTGGCGGTCCTCGCCAGGGTGCGTGAAACATCAGAGGACTCAATTAAAAAAATAAGGGAACATATATGTCTATAAGAGACGGCTTTTTTTTTCTTTAGATTTGAACGAGTGTCTGGATAACCCGGGCATTTGCCAGAATGGCATCTGCATCAACACGGATGGTTCGTTCCGCTGTGAATGCCCCTTTGGATACAACCTGGACTACACTGGAGTTAATTGTGTTGGTAAGTGAAGCGTTATGTCTAATTTGAATATCTACTTATATTAACCAAATCTGATTCCATGCCAAATAGAGCGCAACTGAAAATGTATTGAATTGTCGCCACGCTTATCCTCCATAGACACGGATGAGTGCTCCATTGGAAACCCGTGTGGAAACGGAACTTGCACCAATGTGGTGGGAGGTTTTGAATGTTCTTGCCAAGAGGGCTTTGAACCCGGACCGATGATGACATGTGAAGGTCAGCCGTCCACGATCATGATGATGATATCTTCTGATTTGCTTTAAGTTGAAATCCTCCATTGATCGTTCCTATCTGCAGACATCAATGAGTGCTCCAAGAATCCTCTGCTATGTGCCTTCCGCTGCGTGAACACCTTTGGCTCCTACGAGTGCATGTGCCCTACCGGCTACGTGCTGCGAGATGATCAGCGCATGTGTCGAGGTAAGAAGATTGTCAAGAATGTACTTATTTCAAAAACATGGTTGATTAATTACTATCGGCCTTTTGTCAATGTCCAGACCAGGATGAGTGCTCAGAGGGTTTGGATGACTGTGAGTCCAAGGGTATGACGTGTAAGAACCTCATCGGAACCTTCATGTGTATTTGCCCGGTTGGCATGCAGCGCCGGCCTGATGGAGAGGGATGTATGGGTGAGTGAACATGCTTCAAACATCAAGTGTGTCATATGCACATTTGGGAGACTATGAAATGAGACATGTCCCTTGTCTGTGTATTTGCAGACTTGAATGAATGTAGAGCCAAGCCTGGAATTTGTAAGAACGGCCGTTGCGTCAACACTGTGGGAAGTTACCGCTGCGACTGCAACGATGGCTTCGAGCCCAGCTCCACTGGAACTGAGTGTATCGGTAAGACATTGATTACCTACTGGAATACGCCGTAATCGTCGTAATTGAATTGACTTGAAAGCCACAAAAAGCACAAGTCATTTGTTTTTTGTTTTTTTCTCAGACAACCGCAAGGGCTTCTGTTACATGGAAGCCTTGCAAACCATGTGTCAGCAGTCATCCACCAACAGGAACAGCGTGACCAAATCCGAGTGCTGCTGCAACACGGGTCGAGGCTGGGGCCCGCAGTGTGAGCTCTGTCCGCTGCCTGGCACCGTCCAGTACAAGAAGATGTGCCCTCTTGGGCCTGGCTATACCACGGATGGCAGGGGTGAGTAGCCGAGCACTGAACGATTTTGCCGAAGGAAACCAAAGCTGAATTTTTCAATTCGTATCCAGATATCAACGAGTGCCAGGTGATGCCTAATCTATGTCAAAACGGTCAGTGCATCAACACTATCGGATCCTTCCGATGCCATTGCAACGTCGGATACAAGACTGACTTTACTGCTACCTCATGTGTCGGTAAGGTTGATTCTTTCTAGAATAAAGCGGTTTTGGGGATGCTGCAGCTTTCCTGTTTCCTATTCCTCATTTATGTTTTATTTGGTTACAGACATGGATGAGTGCTCACTGTCTCCCAAGCCGTGTAACTTCATCTGTAAAAACACGGAGGGTAGCTACCTGTGCTCCTGTCCAAGAGGATACAGCCTGCAGCCTGATGGAAAGACCTGCAAAGGTACAAAGACTAGCGTACGGATCTAATTTTTTTTATTTTGCCTCTGAGAATCTCTAAAAATTATGAACTACTATCGGTTCAGTTTGTCATGGAGCAAGATTTTATTTTTATTGTCAGTTATTTTTCTAATAAAATTCACTATGTGATGTCCAGATTTGTGGACAGTAATAAAAAAAAATCATAATTCTGGAATCTGGATTATTTATTAATGTCATTTTATGACAATAACACATTTTTGAAAGAGGGAAACGTCTTAAATTATTCATCCATCCATAAAAACATCTTTTAGTGAGTGGGAGTCAAAATTCCCGCACTGACATAAATTCAATATTTTTTATGATTGGAACAAAATCCCCCCCGAAACATTTCCAGTTGGTATTTTTCACGAATTTAAGGTAGTCAAACTGTATTTTCAATGTGTGACATAAACAAGATGGTGAGAAATGATCATTTTTAAACGAGAGTCCCCTGATGGCTTTAATGCAGCATTTCTTCTCTATTGCTAAGATCTGGACGAGTGTTCCACCAAGCAACACAACTGCCAGTTCCTTTGTGTCAACACCATTGGGGGCTTCACTTGCAAGTGTCCTCCTGGCTTCACTCAGCATCAAACAGCCTGCATAGGTGGGTGGGAGATCGCGTCCACTCAGTGTTAATCGTCTTTGCGTGCATCGAATTAAACAATTCTGACTTTTCAGACAACAACGAGTGCATGGGTCAGAACACTGCGTGCGGTTCTCAGGCTTCTTGTGTCAACACTCCCGGTAGCTTCAACTGTGAGTGTGCTAAAGGCTTCTCCTTGGATACCACAGGCGTAGAGTGTGAGGGTAAGTCAAACACGGGTACCAAACCGGGATATTGTGTTTTGATGTGTCAAAACCTTAAAACACTCTTCCGGGTTGTCAGATGTGGACGAATGTAGCAGTAACCACCGTTGTCAACATGGCTGCCAGAACATGATGGGAGGGTTCCGCTGCGGATGTCCTCAAGGCTACGTGCAGCACTACCAGTGGAACCAATGTGTCGGTGAGTCGGATTCTTTACGGCTTTACGTCTTGTTCTTAGAATGACTATTCTGTCCATTTCCATGCAGATGAAAACGAATGCCAGTCGGGCTCAATGTGCGGCTCGGCTTCCTGCTATAACACGTTGGGCAGTTACAAATGCGTGTGCCCCTCCGGTTTTGATTTTGAAACGTCTGCTGGCGGCTGCCAAGATGTGAACGAGTGCGCCGCGGGAGGTAATCCGTGTTCGTACGGCTGCTCCAACACGGATGGAGGATACTTGTGCGGATGCCCTGGAGGTTTCTACAGGGCTGGACAAGGGTGAGTTATAAGGAGAACCTCTATTGTTGGACACCGTTGTCATATTTTTGAACATGTTGTCTGTGTTTTGCAGTCACTGTATATCAGGCTCAGGCTTCCCAAGCCAATTGGGCGTGGAAGGCGAGGAGGATGACAGTCTGTCTCCTGAGGCCTGCTACGAGTGTAAGATCAACGGAGGAGGAAAGAACGGACGACACAAACGCAACGCAAATGAAAATGAGCTCGATCATGTAAGTCATCTAGCAAGACTATTGATGGGATACAGATAGAATGTGGATGACACTGCTGACCTTTTGAGTTGTGCTGTCAAATATATTTTCAATTTACCGTATTTTCCGCACTATAAGGCGCACCTAAAAACCTCCAATTTTCTCAAAAGCCTACAGTGCGCCTTATAATCAGGTGCGCCTTATACATGGACCAATATTGAGCCACTACAGCAGGTGTGTCCAAAGTCCGGTCTGCGGGCCAAATGTATATATCTTATGTATGGACAAAGTTTTCAAATGGGCCTTTAATTGAAGGTGCGGTTTATAATCCGGTGTGCCTTATAGTGCGGAAAATACGGTACTTCAAAAATAAATCAAGTGGAAATATTGGGTGGTGGATAAGGCTAGTGGACTTTTGCTAATTCTAAAAGGTACATACTGAGATTTAGTTCTTTTTAAAAGCTGCTTCCCAGCAATTTGGTTCCTAGCAATTGTTTGTTTTCTTGCCTGACAATTTCGACGAGCAAGACAGAAATAAACTAGGACTCTGTGAGTGGGGCTCAGCTGCTGGTGAGGCTGCTTAAATCCCCTCATTCGTTGCTATAACTCACAAATCTAATCACATTAATAGTCATTCAGTTGTAGGCTAGGGTCTCAAGGCTATGCTTTTTCCGCTATCATCCAGATTAGGCGAGGTCATGGTGATTTGTCCTACAGTCTGTACACGATGATGACATCAAATTGAATTTGCGATCCATTACAGGAGCCAGTGAGTCTGGCCAGCGTGGACACGGAATCCGCCATCCCCATGAACCTTTCACTGGCCTCGCTCTTCAACAAGGAACCTCTGCTGGAGCTGCTGCCAGCCCTGCAGCCGCTGGAGCACCACGTGCGTTACGTCATCACTCACGGCAACGCCAACGAACACTTCCGCCTGCTGGAGCGCCGCGACGGAAAGAGCGTGCTGAGGCTAGGCAAGAGGCCACCTCCCGCCGGGTCCTACCGACTCGACATCGCCAGCCTGCCCCTGTTCGGGCCCCGGAGACGAAACCAGCTGGAGGAGCAGCATGACAAGGACTACCTACAAGGGGAGATTGGGGACGCCCTGCGCATTAAGCTTCACATCCATCTGCACTGAATGCCCTCGCAAGCCCCGCCCCCGGGACTGACCCCCCCCTTCAAAGCCTGAACCTTTGCGTTTTAACCCACCCTTGTATCCAGAAGAGGGTTAACCAAGGGCTATGAAAGACTACGGCAATCAGCCTAACTCTACCACCACTTTGTTACTGTTCGTTATTTTGTGTTTTGTGTGATTTAGATTTCCCTTTTTTTTTTTACCATAATTATACTTGTGTCCATTCTTCTCTTCCACAATTAGCACTCCTGTGGAGCAGATCACAGCGAGGTGCGTACAGCCCCCCCTAATACAGGAGCATCTCAATAAACTGGAATATTAATGAAATGTCATTTATTTAAATATTTCAATTCATAACGTGACTCGAATCACACACCAAAAAAAAAGCAAAATCCCCCATCTTGAGAATATTACAAAAGAGAGCTGTGTAATATATGACATTAACATTCTGAATTGAACTAATGAAATAAATAAAGCATTCCAATTTTCTATTCCAATTTATTGAGGTGCACTTGTAAAAGATATAATGGCACACAAGTCCATGAAGCACTTTTGTAGGCAGGCAAAAAAAAAAAAATAATGCACAAAAAAGGGGATTTATGATGAGGAAAAAAAAAAGTGCTGAGAGCTGCCATAGGTGACTTTCTGCAGTTGAAGTTTAATCCAGTGATGACTGACAAGGAATGAGGCATCTTCATGGCACCTCTCTGGGATATTCATTTCAAACCATGTCACTTCAAGCTACTGTTTTGTGTCATGTCACGAGGCCCTTTGCAACTGTAACGCAACATTTCAGGTTCACCAAATGTGGAATTAGCGCTTGTTATCTCAGTGCGATGCTGAGACGCAAACCAAAGAGGGTGCTATCGTCACGACCAGGGAATCCTACACTAAGCAGCTTTTTCCCAAAGAACCTGGTTCAGGTCACTTTTGTATTACTTCCCTTTCAAGGGATTTTAAAGTGGATAGATTTCAACTGATGTCACCTGACCAGAATTGTGATCTTAATCTGGGCCAAGGCGTGTTTACACTACAGCACCAAAAAGTACCAGTCTTGACAAGCTGTAAATTAAAATATAAAGATTACAGTCTCAATGTATGCATGCAAAAAAAAAAATCCATCAGGTCATACTCTTCATTTCTCAGATTTTTTTTTTCTCTCTAGAAAGAAAAAAAAAAGGTGCTATCGATAATCCCGTCTGCTGTACAAAGAAACGCAGTCTTGAATCTGGATTGCAAAAAGTGACATTTGTTATTAATTTTGTGCCAGGCTTTATTATTGTTGTGTTTTTTTTTTGTCTCAGTGCTGAAAAAAACAAAAACGTATCAACCATGCTTCTTGATATTGTATCATTTTAAAGCATTTTAATTTTTTTCTTTTATGTCAAGACAGCCAAAGTAAACTGTAGATTGAAGGCCTTTTAATGCTATTGATTTGTTGTTCTCATAGTAAGTCTCAGAGATTTAACTAGATCAACATTCTGATGTCAGCATAAGGGGATCACAGTTTTTTGGATAAGCGTCAATGCAAAGTTGACCACCTCCAGCTCGGTGCTAAATGTTTTGAGCATTCAAAGTTGCCACACTGGGCCAACAGCCCGGGCCATGTTTATCACACATAACCATTTTGTCTATTTCTAACCTGGAAATCTTTGTAAGACTTTGTATCTTAATAGTGTCCTTGTGTCTCTTATTCGTCGTTTTGTTTGTTTGTTTTTTGACATTTCAGTGCCAAACTTGAATAGTGCCATCATCGCCCACATGCACTGAATATGATGTGCTATATTTGCCAGAACAACTTGGCCTTTTTAAAGAGAACGCTAACGTGACAATCATCCCGTACACAGCACGTTTATTTGTCAAAGATCAATAAACAACATTGATTTTAATATTCTGATCCTCGTTTATGTGGAAAGACAAAGACACTCTGTCGTTGGAATTTGGTGAGAACACCTTATATTGTAAACTTCTGTCTGTCCAGTGACAATTTGCAATAAAGTATTGTGGGTTATATTTTTAAGTGTTTCTTCCTGGCTATCTTTTCCCTAACATACCCAATTTCAGTATTGAAAATGAATGGGTAAAATATCCAGGTTGATATAAACTGCACACATTTGTTTTGGTTGCAATTATGGCACAAAATAAACAGCACATACTCAAATGAAGAAGATTTTTTTTTTTTAATTATTATTCCTTTTGACCGTTCACACTGTACGGTGTATCAAAACCAAAGCAAAAAAGTTTGAAAAAGATGTCATTAAAAAACAGAAAGACAAAGAAAAGCAATCAGCTTTGCCTCCCTCAAAGACACGGCTGAGTCACTCCTTTCAAATATCGACAGTGCAGTTTTACATAATCAGGAAGGACGGGAAGATAGCAAAAAGGAGACTCTCAAACTTGAGTCAAGATTAGAAAAATAAAGCCGTATTTTACCTAAAGGTTGCTTTAGCTTCATTACCACACTTGTCAGGCAAATAAAATGATTAACTAAACTTGCAGTAAGAGATTATATCTGTATATATTGGATCAATATGGCTTGTCAAGTTATAGACACGAAAACACACGACACTGAGAAGAATTGACGGAGACACAAACTACCTGCTGTGGCTTGAAAAAGCATCTGAAGTTGCAGTGCTACTCAAGGATCTACAAATGCAATCAGCACAAAAAAAACCAAAATGTGAGCATGTGCAATCCTTGATGAGCACATAACTAATGGATGCTTTGTAATGGCTGTGATTAATTAAAGGGCCCTTTGCTTTAGTGTAAACTCGCCATTTTTGCCTGTGTGTTAGCGGCACGTTCTGATGTCAGCTTTCCAAATGTAAACCTTGGATCAGCAGCTTTCAAAATGGAGGGGAAGCAGCTTGAGTGGAAAAAATTGTGTCTACGTACGTATTAAAGGTGTTAAAAAATCGTTTTTGAATCGAATCGTTACATCCTTGAATCGTATCGAATTTACATGATCGATTTTTTAAAAATAATCAGTTTCAAGTTTCTGATTTGCTCTTTCCTTGACTTTAATTAACTTGAAAAAATTGGAGCGCTTTCACATGGCATGACATTTCACATACCGTAATTTTTGGACGATAAGCCGCACCGGACTATAAACCGCACCATCTAAAACTCGCTATTACAGGTTCAAAACTTGTGAAAAAAGTCACAGTTTACAGTCCGAAATTTACGGTAAATACATTTTACACGTTTTTAATAGATCTTCATAACTATCGTTCCATTTTGCTGTTTCAAATCCTCTCACTACCTTGCGTTTGAAAGACCCTGCAATGAATGTGTGATGACGATAACGGATTTGTGTATTTCTATTTTGCTCACGTGATGCTGTGCTGTGTGCTGTCAAGCTAGTACAACAGGTCAGATTAAGGCAGCTTCAATATTTTGGCTTTTTGTGGTCCTGCTGGTCTGTATGAGTGCAGTCATGGTACGCCTCATATTTACACTACCACATCTAAAACCAGGACTTTACACGAACATTTACAAAAAAATACCCCTTGAGTGTGTTCACAATATGATTCATTGTCCACGTGCAGATTTCATCTCAAATCTTCTGAAAGATTGTATCCGTGTGGAATGTTACCCTTCTTGAACCCCTTTTACACCAGCGCGTAATCAAACTGACCCCTTTCCAGCCCCTCCTTGTGGTCAGTCCAGGATGATGCAGGCATGCGACTGTAGGGGTCCAGCAGGATCCTGAAGCACCTGACCAGCAGGAAGACCAGGAAGAGCATAAGGAGGCCCACAAAGGCCAAAGCCGTGCGCTGCTCGGCGTCCACCCCGACCAAGGCCAGCGGTGGGCTGCTGCTGCCGCCGCCGCCAGCGCCGCCGGGGAGGGGAGAGCCGGCCGGGGACAGCAGCAACTCGTAGTCGAGCGTGGGCCCATCGCTCATCCTCCACGGGGCCCGGAGGCAGGGTTTGCACACCGACTGGATCGTGTGTGTGTTGATGGGAGGTGAGGAGAAGGAAGGGAAAGCGTTCATGAGCGACTGATTGTGGTCGAACTCTTATTTGGTGTTTAAACCAAATATCGTGTTTCGCTTTGAGCTATTTCCAGATTGTTTTCCTCCAGTGCCGATTCAACTGCCAACTGTGTTCTTAATCTGATGTGACAACGAGCCACACATTTAGATTAATACAGACTATCTATGAGGGAAATTGCACAGCAGTGACCGCTTTCGGGCAATATTATTTTTAAGGAAATAATCAGAGAAGACAGGATGTCACGGCAAGCCAAGGTCAATGTTCCCGGAGCTGGTACGGTGCTAATTAAGAAACAGGAAGAGCTGACCAGAGCAGTGTAAGGGTGTCAGGTCACTAATGCTTTTTTCTACAGTCTTGCTTGGTGGACAAATAATGCAAAAATAGCAAACAGTATGTTACAAAAAAGTCTGCGTAGCAAGAAGAAAGAGCGATAAGTGGATTTGAGACGTCAAGTGTTCCAAGGAGTTCTTCTCACCATTTTCCTTAGGGATGAGCACTAAACACAAAAAAATCTGTCTAATAGCAAAGCAACAAGAGGTAGAAAATAGCCAGTGTGAGTCTGTCAAAGGTGTGAACTTCTTTCATTTAAAACGAGTCCAATCGTCTTTAGAATCTGCTCGAGGTGACGTCCTCTGCCGACATGACGTCAGCAGTTAGCGCAGCTCCGATTTACTCGACACCTGAAAGAAAATGTACATATATATTTATGAATTGAGTTTTTTTTTTTTCTGAGACGTCAGCAATGAATCACAAGTCGAATTGTAACAAACATGGCAGAAATAACGTGAAGTCACACCTGCTTCGTTTCATCCTTCCACCATATTGCTTTCATTAGTAGCCTTAATAAGTAATAAGTGACAGTGATGTTGCCCCATCTGTGCACACCTACCTGGTAATGAAGCTGATGATGGCCACATTAGCTGAAATGAATAGTGATTATAGTCACCGGGATAGGATTACATCAACCCTCGTTTGTCAGTGCACTGTTACACGGACACGCATTGGGTACCCTCATTCATCTCGAACGGTGACAGGAGGGGAGACAAAGTGGAGCCTCATCAATAATCTAAAATCACTCATCTCTTGTGACTGACTGGGTTTCAAATCACTGAAGACACGTGACACCCAAATGGGGTTGTGTGTGATGAACAATGAATTTATGAAGATGAATAGAGGAGGTGACGGACAGGGAGGACACATGTTGCCACGGTGATTGATTAGCGGGAGAGGGGATATGTTTTTTTTCTTTTTTTTCGCCCACTAACCAATCAATGTTTCCTATCTGTGGTTGTCTCCAGGGTGCTTGTTGTACTGACTGAGCCTGGAAGCTGGGATGGAAAGATACAACGGTGTCAGTGTGTGTGTGTTCCCGTGTGTCTGAGTAAGAAAAAGCCAAAAATAGGTCATAAAACCTCGGAAGTCCTTTCAAGGACATTATTACTATGATGGGATGGGTTGAGTTGGTTGTCTTGTAAACAAAGTTGTCACTTTGTACAATGCTGACGTGCCCTTGAGCAAAAGGCTAAATCTCTATTTGATTTATTGGTTGGCATTACAACTGCAAGTCATTTAATTAGGTACACCTATGTCTCTGAGACGTATTCATTTAAGAAAAGGCACACTGACTCACTGCTGTCGAAACTGTCATTTCTTATTTATAACCCGACCAGACATTGTGCTTGCATTAATTAAAGTGGAATCAAACCCTGCACTTCTGAACTGTGAGGCGGCCATGTTAACCATTGGCGCCGACTGAAACAGTAAACACATCACCGCCGTATCCAGACTGAACTGTACTGCTTGACATAAACGTGTCATTGATATTGACTTGATGTGACTATTCATGAGTCCTCGAGTTCATTCATCACCTAAGGGACCGAGCTGCCACCTGTGGCGTGCTGCGAATGAACACGTTAGCATGTAGGTCACCTTGAGCACAAAAGAAAAATAGAGGGAGTAAAAATAAAATAAAAGTCCAAGGTCCATAAATTAACCCGCAAGTATGCACATTGAAAAAGAAAAGTCCAGCCTCTGAGATATTTTTAGAACAAGTGTCTGAGGAGTCATTTCTCTTTGCACTCTTAGCTCACCGCCAGACGTCTCCTCACGCGTCGTAATTCGCCTGGCAGACAGGCGCTAGCTACAATAAGGATGATAAAGTTTGACAATTAAATCCTCGATTGTCTCTCCCTCTCCTCACAGTCGTAAGGTTGCGCTTGGACAGGCAGCAGAAGGAGGGCATTTGCGTGCGAGATGCCCGTAGAAAGACAAACAGACATTCGGAGGACGAGCGAAATGTTCTTTCGGCCCGTGTGCATGCAAATGAGGAGTACTTAAGACTGCTGACCTTTTAAAACAAAATGTTACCAAAGAAAAGGCAGACCATTTTGAATTAACCCTTCAGATGGCACTCATTCAAGTAGGAAGCAGCTATTATGTTCATAATTAATTATTAATCAGTTTTTTGTGTATTTTGAGCTTTTGGGTTCCACTCTATATCGACGCGTGCTCTATATGGGCTCATGTAAAAAAAAAAAAAAATGTACTGCCCCAACACTTTACCCTCATCAGGGTGATAAATGACGACTAGTAAAGAGAAAAAGTGGTCCGCCCCTGTTGGAAAGCGTTCCAATCAGCTCACGGAGAAACTAACTTGACATTGTGGCAAAGCAGACAAATGAGCGAGCGCTATTGAGGGCAAGACAAATGGAAGTGTACACAGATGAAGGAGCAAGGGGAAAAGAACAAGCTCTTTGTGATTCTCAACAACAGCAAGCAATTCCATCTGGGAACCTGCCCCACCATCTATCATTTTAGCCACCGCTCAAAAGAACGTCAAGTCTATTTCCTCTATCAGCAATTTTAAAGGCTTTCAAGGTTACTTCCATTTTAGTATTCACAGTTCTCAAGATTTCACATCACAGCTCGTTTTGTACGTCTCTGACGCATTAAATAAGGCCGATTTGAATACAGAGGTCGGGCGGGGATGTCAGCGTCGTGTCGTGTGTATGGTGTGGACGTCTCCTTGTGTGTGTGTGTGCTTCTTCGAAGACGTCAAGCAGGATCGGATTTCCAGACGTGGCCTCCGGCTCGTCGTGTCATCTCCTCTGGTTGTTTATGTCACTGTCCCTGACAGCATGAAGCCCCAGTTTAAATCTGACGTCTTTAGATACGGGTTGACTCGCTCACCGGTCAATAATCATTTGATACCCTTGCATCACCACAACAGATATGCTGTTTTTAAAAATTAAAAAAATAATAATTTGAAGTTTTGGGGTATTTCAACGAATCGGTACTCAAGGTTATAGTCAATACCAGTACCAA
Organism: Syngnathus typhle; assembly: GCF_033458585.1. Lineage (NCBI taxonomy): Eukaryota > Metazoa > Chordata > Actinopteri > Syngnathiformes > Syngnathidae > Syngnathus > Syngnathus typhle. The sequence goes on from NC_083751.1 coordinate 6,545,055, forward strand.
GCGCCATCTTGTATCTCTTTGACAATTGAGAATTAATATTGATGTTTTCCCAGGAAGATGCAATTTCTCCAAGTATATCAGGGGTGCCAAACTCATTTTTTTCACGCGCCGCATTGTAGTCATAGCTTCTTTCGGAGGTCCATTTTGACTGTCAACCCAAATAAATGTATGAGCATCTCATATTATATACAGTTAAAGCTACAGAACAAACTGACAAATAACTCGTTTTCAAATCAGACGAGTAAAAACTGGTCAAATATATATAAAAAAAAGAAGATATTAAAAGTGAAGACAATTTGTAATTCTAGTAATGACACACGAATTTGATGCACAATTTGTCTTTGCGGGCCACATAAAATGATGTGGCGGGCCGTATCTGGCCCCTGGGCCTTGAGTTTGACACCTGTGAAGTAGATGAATGGAAATGGAAGAAACCTTAGAAAGTTTTAATTTATTTCATGCGATTTGAAGGGGAGATGCTATATTGGGTATAAGCCTTTCTTAAAATATATCTCGGCTTTTGTGGGGGTACCATTGTAAACCAGATTTTGACATATCTGTCGAATTACTTCCAAACTCTCAAATTTGCTGAGAAATCGACAGCAATAAAAAAAAAAAAACCACATACACAGTCAGTTTATCACTCTTGTCCACCAGAAATTGCGGCACACTTCAATCATGTGCGTCATATCTGACCATCACTTCCATCCAGTCCCTCTCAACACTCTGCAGTGTTGTCACTTGAGTCACTTTATAAAATTGCCCTTATCACCCTACTCTCTAAAGCCCCCGGTCCCTCCAGTCAGAGTTAATAAACGTCAGACCAATCACCCCCACCTACATCCTATATTTAATTCACAAATCCAACACATGAAATATTCATAAGAGGAGGACTCGGACAGGTCCACAACTAGTAGCAAACAGGTCAAGCAAAAAGAGATCTAACATTTGCACCAATTGAATATTGGGTAAATATTCTTTTTGTATTTTTCCAGAGCTAAAAATCATTGTGAATTTTCCAAAATATAAAAATATTACTTTCTCGAATAGGAAGAAGCAAGGAGGAGAGGAAAATAAAAATAAAAGGGAAGGAAGATGACAAGCGCTGCAATATGGAGTTGTCAGCACTCTTAAACTCTGAAAACAGCACTTCCCTTCCATCAGGCAGCCCGTCTATCAAACCTACTGGGACAGAACGGACGCGGTGCCAAGCCATCATTCCGGTCCACGACCGAGGCCATATACTCGAGATTACATGCTCTCTCCACACAGCACAACACTCAGCAGGAACTTTTTGTGGCCGAATTCCCGAGGATGCAGATGATTAGATGAGAAGTGGAATAATGTTTTTTGCGTCTGATGAAAGAGGTGACAACTGATAAGTTCACAATTCCGATTCTATTATTGATAGCGGTTGTTGATTTTATTATCAATTCTCTTTGGGGGAGGAAACAAAATGAAGTTTCAGTTGAAGTGGTCTTCTCTTGTTTGCTGTTTTTATTTGGTGTATGCCATGAGATTTTTCTTGAGTTGACTTGGGGTGGGTTGCCGGTTTTGTTTACCAGCCATTCTAATCAAATAAATAAAATGGTTGCCGTCTGTCACACTGCTGGCTTTGTGTGCTGGAGCGTGGAGGAAAAGGGTGGATTCAAGTGCAAGGAAGCAGGAAGGCAAAACCAGGAAGCAATTTCAATTTAAATAATTACTTTCAAAAGAACAAAAATGGGTAACTAAAGTGTGCTGACTTGTCAAAAGAAAATTAAAGCTTTTTTAAAGCAGGTTTCAAAGTAGTTGTACTAAGTTAATCTTGTTTTTCCTTTTTAATTACTTCACTGGTTCTTTTATATTTCAAAAAGGTTTCAAAGTAACAGCAAAAGTCAGAATGAAATGAAATTAAAACAAAAATCAACATAACATGAGGAGCATTGCATGACGCATGACAGCAACACCAAAAATGGCCGAATGGGCTCAAGGTCTTAAATACTAGCAGTGATGACACAATGACACACACCTAGACACAAGTGGCTCGAGGGAGCTGATTGGTTGACACAAGAGACCAGGAGAAAGCAATAAACTAACAACCATGAATAGCTCAAGAAGCTTAAGCTTAAGCCTATTAAGCTTAGTTCAATAAATAATAGGAAACACCAGCACAAGTTTGCCATTTAAACTGCTAATGTAAATCAAGTCCATGAAATGCACCTTGGTGGTAAAATGCTAATTCCACCCATAAAAGCTCAGCAAGACCCCGCTACCTGCCCTGATCACCTTGTGACAAAAGAAGTCACCAGTTGGACTTGTAAGAAGCGCTTAAGAAAAGACTTAACAAAGACACGGACATATCACCTTGCTGAAGTGAAGGCCGTCTGTGCAGCTGATTACATTATTGAGCTTACGGCCGAGCAGAGATTGGGGGTGCTGGGTCGGAAAGCCTCGTGCACCGGAAGAGGCCAAACACATCTGGGCTGGAAATAAAATGGGAAAGATTATCTGTACACTTTGCGGACCATCAGCACTTTTCATTGACACATGTCCTTACGTTTATCTGTTATCCCAGTTAATAGACTCTCCCTGGGAGCTAAGCATGAAGGGTGGGAGACTGGCTTGTTGGCGGGGGGTGTCTTTAAATGACACCAAATGGGTTGTTTATGACCTTGTGTGCTACACAGCCACATTACATACAGCCAAATTGAATCACACTCAGTGTGACATTGCTATTATTTCAGGGGTAATAAACTGAGATCTCAAAAAATATATAGATATACGGGACTTTTTCCCCACAGAGCCACTTTAGAAAGCCGTTTTAGAACTGAAGCGTATTATAGCATTTAAATGACGCCTGTCAAAACAAGGAGCCAAAGACAATTTGGTGTCTTTAAGAAAGGCCTGACAGCATCATAAAGATCCCGTCATGGTGGGCGATGAAGAATAAATGACAGCAGATATGGCAGCTAATAATGCAGACAGGATGTAGCACAGTGTGTGTGCTGATTCCCTAATGTGTTTTTTTTTCGTTGTACATCCTCCTGGTAAACCTCAGGTGGGCTTTGCGAGGCAAACCCACCATGGTTTTTATTTTCTGCGGCCACTCTGCTCCAGTTACAAGTCATTACGGGAGCCGTTGGCGAGCGCTTCCCGGAGATCAGCATTACCTCGGCTGTTGTTTTCTAGTTACAACCAATGGTAAGCTGAGAGTGCACAAAGTAGGCACTGACTACTGTATATATGTTTCCTATAGGCTCGGACCTATGAAAAAAAATACTTCCAAGGGGGGGGGCAGTAATGACTTCTCTTATTTACACTCACAGTAAAGTGTTACCTCATCATATCATTCATCTCTTGTGACCCTTTGTATTGCCGATTCTCAAAATCGTTTTTATGGTTATTATTACAGTGTACGGACAAGTCTGGATGTCGAGTTACACACTTTCAGTGTAGTACCACAATGCGCCACAACATGCCAGGCAGCACTGAGGTCGACTGAACATGCTTCAGCATAATTAGAAGCAAGAAGAAGAGGCAGAGAAGGTCCCAAGATTCAACTGGGCTCCAGTACTAGTATATAATATGTGATGAGATACCGTTACGTGACATCAGTGAAGTGTAACGAATGCTGATTACTATTAGCAAGATGGCACTTTTTCAGCTATTCAATTATTCACACCAGGCCCTGATTTCCTAAGCTTGCACACGTATAATCATGTGATTTAGTTCATGATATCATACGCATCGATTTTCAAAACTGTGACATCATGATGAATAAAAAAGTGAGATTCACTTTTCTGAGTAACACTTTTTAACTGAAGAGTCATACAAATGGATGACTGATGAGGAACATGTACAATCCTAATGAGCCACAACAGAGCCTCCTGCAAAATAATAAAGAATCTTTCCGGCCGGGAAATTCAATAACCTCAAGGTGTCTTGCTCCTGGCGAAATAGGGATTCTACACAAGCAGCATCATGATGTTGCAGACGAGGTTGCAAATAAATTCAAGTAATCAGGTATGGTTGAAACACAGGCAAGATGTTAGGTTAAGAAATATCAAATTAAATTATTGTTTTTTCAAAGTATGAATTTTGCACGGTACTTTCTAAAACACATTGCAACACATTATTTTGCTGTAAGAGAAAAACTATTATACTATTTAAAAACTATGGTAAGAAACATATATTTGCTTATCCATTCATTCCAGCTAATTATGGTGTCAAATAATTCATTCCTATTGAAATCGATGGTAGAAGGTAAATTTATTTATTTTATTTTTTTTAATTTATATATATATTTTTTATTCATTCATTAATTTTTGCTTGATGGTGTGCCGTGAAATGTTTTTTTTCAATTTTATTTTTTTTTTTTTAAACCATACACTGTTTGGTTCAAAACTTCATGCATATATTGTAATCTTATACTTTTATACAGTACACACATATAAAGGTTGGTCCACAAGCAAAACTATATGGCATGCTGAGCTGGAGCAAAGCTCACATTGCATAAAATGCAACTTTGTTTTTAATCAATCAGCCTAATAAAACTGAGGTCCATCCTGTGAGCAAGCCTTTTAAACAGAACATAAATTGCTGCACAAACCTGATGCTACGCGAGGTTCCACAGCGGCAGCCTCAAACTTTGTGATGCTGTTACTGTCCTCCTCCACCTCCTATTCCACCTCCTCCGCCTCCGCCTCTCTTGCTGCTGCTCAGCGGTGCTTTTTGCACAGACTGGAGACTCCCTGCAAAAAAGCAGCCGCTTGTTTCAAGCCACACCCACATCGAGAGCATCCAATCAAGTTATGATTGTTTTTCTACCTGCTTGTAACAATGCTAGAAATGAATGACACCCAAAAGCTGGTGATTTTTCTCCTTATGCAAGATCATCAGGTGCATTGATATTAATGAGATACAATGCAAATTATACCTTTCAAAATGGAGTTGGCTTTATTTTGCTATCATACGACTATAGAAAGGAAGCTGCGTGACTGCTGGACCACAATATTAATTTTGTGTCAAAGATGATAAAGAAAATAGTTAACTATAAATACACATTTTGAAAAACCGCACTTTTCCCCCCATCCAAACTTTTAATGCAGTTTTAGTGATTGGAAGGGCAAAGGTTTAATGTGGCAAGCACAAGACAAATAAGACTTCAGTCCAGCGATGTGCACAATCATCGTAAAATGCAAAACCTGATTGGGACACCGCAACCTGTAAATATCTCCAAATCGTTCTATTCAGACGCACCATTAATACGTTGGTGCTCGTTCGCTACCGTAAAATGACATTTAATAGACCTACAAGACGTATTATTGTGCAGCGTTAACACCCCTGTGTGTCCTTGAAATGTCTATTGGCACGCTTCAGACCAGACTAGACTGTTGTAAAATTTCTGCAGGCCTCCATTGAGCTTCTGCCGTGCATTGGGGAGAATTAAAAGAATCAAATAAAAAGTTCTTTTTTATGCCTGTTACAATAAATCAATTAATTGCAAAGTGTTAATGTGCAATCTTGCAAGAGCTGAGTATAAAGGTTAAAGATGCCATGGTGACCTGACTCATCATTTAATACCTGCTCAGCAGACAATCTACAAATCTCTGCTCTCTGATGATATTCTGGTTTAACCAAAACTTTCAAATCATTTCTACTCTTCTCTCCTCTTCTGTTCCTGTTCCTGCGGGAGACGTAATGACATCTGTGCAATCTGTGCCGCCTGCTGCCGTGCTTCCATCGTGACGCCGGTCGCTGCTGGCACGATCGCCACGTATGGGTTCCAGGTACAGTGGCTCGGTGCTGGGAAATTGTTTGTGCGTTCCCAGCCGGGAGACAATTACAAGGAGGACCAATCGAGCATGTGGTGAAGCCTTGATTCGATTTTGGATGGTGGCCTTTTGGATCATGAAGTATGACCTCCACTTTAGCAACAAAAAAAAAAGTTTTTCTTTGTTTGCAGGGGTTGTATTTTTACATTTGTTTTTTAATTAAAAGACAAAAACACAAATAATTTTCAATCTCATGCCTTCCATCTGTGCAGGCAAACACGATCCAGGAAGTTTGTGATGAACGTGATTGTGCGTGTGGGCGTCAAACCTTTGAGCACCCAAATGAACTTACATCTAATAACATGGTACTTTTAATTAAAGCAATTTCCTCTTGGAACAAATTGGCAGCACATTAGGGACTAGAAATGCTCATGAGTGTATGAGTAGAACGACTCTAAGCGTGTGTGTGTGTGTGTATTTAAAATTACATCACAGATAATGTGTGTCTCCATGAGATTGTTTTCTGTAAGAGGTTCCATTTAGACCCTAATCTTATTTGTTGAATAACATTTCCCATCTTATTAACCTTATAGCATATATTTATGATGTATGTCTTTTTATGTGTTTGCGTTTTATCCAGCATCCAAACATTTGTCTTTTGCCAATTTGAATATGTGTGTATGTGTGTGTGGTGGTGGAGGAGGGGACGCCATAACCAATCAATAAGCCTGATAATGAGATCTAAGGGGGTGTCGTAATGGCGGGCCCTCGGGCTCGCAAGGGCTTGTCTTCCGTAAAGAGCACCGTTGTCCTATGAGAGAACCTGACATCATTACCCTTTCCAGCCAATACAACAATGACAAAACACCATTTACCCTTCTGCCAAAGATTTTTTGTGTGTGCTTACATGAATCACGATATCCTTTTGATGCATCAATGTGTTTTAAAATAGGGATACGTCATAAAAGTAATAGGTCATCAAATATATTTAATTCAATTTGATTTAATTTTTTGTAACATATATGTATATATATTCTAACACTAACCTCGTCATCAGATCCTCACCAAAGAAGTGTGCTATTAAAATGCATCACACCTACAAATTCGCAGATCCATTATACGTACAATAACCATGTGTACCATATTTTCCGCACTATAAGGCGCACCGGATTATAAGGCGCACCTTCAATGAATGGCCCATTTTAAAACTTTGTCCATATATAAGGCGCACCTTCAATGAATGGCCCATTTTAAAACTTTATCCATATATAAATCCATATGTTTGGACACGCCTGCTGTAGTGGCTCAATATTGGTCCATATATAAGGCGCACCGGATTATAAGGCGCACTGTCAGCTTTTGAGAAAATTTTAGGTTTTTAGGTGCGCCTTACAGTGCGGAAAATACGGTAGTACGTTTTCAGAAAGGTGTTGCAGTACGATTTTGACTGGCATCAAGTGAAATTGCTTTCTGGTTTGCATACACACATTGGCATATTTACATGAATGAACATGGACATGCATGGGCGTGAGTGTGTTTTATGTCGTATGTGGAGGGAGTATGTGGAAGTTTGAAATCTCCTCACTCTTCCCTGAGGCTCCATATCCCTGAAGGCTGTAATCCATCCCTTGGTGAGAGCTGGCAAATGGATCACGAGAAAAACATGAAGAGAACAACGCATTGGCCTTCAACGTGATTGAGGCAAAGTGAGCTGACTGTACGTGAAAGTCATCAAAACCTGCTGGGGATTCGAGCTGGTTTGTCACCACTGACCTTGTAGGTCTTTGTCCATTCCGTGTGTGTGTGTGTGTGTTTTGTGCACGCGTGTGTGTAATTTACTGTGCAAGGTTTCGGCTGATGGAGCCCAGAGAAACCTTGCTAAATTGTATAGTGGCAGTCCTCCAATTGAAGGTTTAGGTTAGTCTAACATTCAATTAATTCTGCAGGGGATACCGAGCTGAATCAGTACATTTGTCTGTGCCGTGTGCACATGAATGCAAACCTTTGCAGGACTGAATTCCCTCTGTGCCGGTTTTTCTTTTTTGAGTGTACATGTGTGTCCTCTGCTGTCAGGGTCATTGAGAGGAAAGCTTTTTATTTCTCTGGCGCTTTGCTACAAGCTGAACGAGGCGCACTTGGATGGGAAAAGCATTTAATTGTTCCCTCTTTGTCTTGTTAGCTCAAAGTTGAACACCTTATAACAGATAAAAATGCATGCATAAAGAGAAATTGGCTGTGGACAAACATGAGGTCATCAGAATTTGACAAGGCATTGAACTTTTTGGGAAGCAAATCACTCTCTTGATAATAATACCCTGTATTTGAAATATAACATCATCATGATATCAGCGACGAAACACAAATTCCATTTTTTTTAAACAAAAGTGACAAAATGCATATTGCTGACATTAGCAATATTATGTTCATTTCGAATCCTCGTACCTCCAAAATCGAAACTTTTCAGGAGACCACCAAAACAGCAAGTCTGTTCAACCATCAACATCGCATCATAAAAGAGAGCAAGTTTGGAAGAAATTTCAAATTTGAAATACAATCGTGACGTATTCTATCCATTCACAACTCAACTCAACATAATGCTCAGTCATTGGTCAATTTATGAGGTAGAATAAAAATGTTGCCTTTGGGAGCACGCTCAAACTGCGTTAAGTTTTCGCGAAGGGTGGGAGGCTTACAAGTGCCAGACGTTGTGTTGAAGCCTGAAGGGAACACATTAAAAATTCAAAATTGCCTCTTCATCAGCTTGCCGTAGAGATGCAAAAACAGAGACGAGTGACCACTTTTAGATATTTTCATCTCAGGTTTTAATTTCCGCTCTTTGCATATTTTATCAAACAGACCCCTCACCTCCCTCCTTAATCTCCCCCCCTCATCTTACTTCCTCCCTCCCTTGCTGTCTCCTGGCTTCTACCCATCATGCCATTTGACTTTAATATGCTTTACACAGGAATATAAGCCATTCATCACTCTGTGCCGAGGCCCAGGACATTGCCTTGCTGCACATTTCATAGGCCAGTAAGCCTCGGCAATAGAACCGCTAATGCCTCTATTTAGTCCGGCAGGCGGGTCAGGTACAATCCGTCACAGGCCCGATTGTGTCACGCCCTTTATGGACCCGCATGCCGTTTCTTGGTAAACATATCTTTGTCTCTATGGACGGATGGATGTAATTGGCAGACTGACTCTTGACACGTATATCGCTAATGCTTGCTGACTATATAATCACATTTTGCAACTTAATCACAATAATACAGCTGGTGTGATAATGCCAACGCGAGTAGAATAATATAAACAGGAATTAACGGGATCTAATGGAGACTTTGCCGCTAAGTAGGATGCGGAGGTTCACCGGGAAATAAAAGTCTGTGGGGACAATGAAGTCACATTATCAAGTACCATTCATGCATCGCTTTAAAATGACTGCAATTATTCCTTGAAGCATGATTAGCCTAGCAGGGATTCTCGAGAGGACCGTGCTGTGGATTAAATGTGTCAGTTCCACATTAGTGTAATTCGGTAGGGGATTGTAAGAAAGGAAACATTGAACGTTGAAGAACATTCAAGTGTGTTGTAACTTTTGTTATGAGGCTTTGCGGGGTAGCGACGAGGTTTTTGGGCACAACAAAAGAATTAAAAAAAGTCTTGAGATACATAAGAGCTGCCATATACTATAATCAACACATATTTATTTTAAAAAAAACACTTCTGATTGATTGTCAAACACAGCCAATAACATATTATTTGTAATTCGGGACGTTTGCTATGTCTTTTTTTTTTCAGACCGATACCAGTACTCAATTCTCGAATAGTCACTAATACTGATACCAAGTACCGATACATTTGATTTAAAAATCTGCCCCCCAAAAACAACAACAGGTCATTTTAAGTAATACCAAATTCAACAATTTTATCGTATTTTCCGGACTATAAGCCGCTACTTTTTGCACAAGCTTTGAACGTTTTATAATCCAATCTGGCTATGGATTTTTCATTAATTTTATAATATTGTAAGATTTGTACATATCCTATATATGGAAATTAAACATTAAAACATCTGTGATTTATAGTCCAGTGCGGTATATGTGAACAGAACAGGATTCTCCCCTAATTTTAGCAGGTGCAGCTTATACTTGGGTGCGGTTTACAGTCCAGAAATTACAATACTTAAATCTATCGGCCGCTGGCTTGAGTAACAATACCTTGAAATAAGGCTGGTGTACCTGGTATTGGTACACACCCATATCCCTACCTGTTTTGTTTTTTCTCTGTGGATTTTTCATTTTTATTGTGACCTTTAAATGTCCTTTTTATAATACAAAAATCATGGGATCAAGCAAACCTTGGTGGAAAAAGTATAGACTCGTTTCAAGCTCATTTCAGGAGTACTTAACTGCTGCTTATCACAGGTCATCAAAATTCCTGCGTAGCTTAATGAAGCTTAATGAAAAGATGCTGTTTAATGATTACAGCCCAAAATGTAGAATTTTATTAAGGGCATAAATGGCATAAGATGAAAATTCATGATTATTTTCTCTGCCAAAGTCTGCAGTGATTTATTTATTTATTTTTTCCCTCTAAGAATTATTGTTATTTGTTTATTATGATTTGCTGCGTTTTGCTTTTTCTCATGAGCGGCATAGGTTATCCCAGGTGACTTCATACGAGAAGCGGGGTCAACCTCATCAAAGTAGGGGACGTATAGACAAACGCCTATTGGCACTCACATTTATAGATAATTTAGATTCTTCACTTGCTTTTATATGCAAAAGAAAGCAAACCCACACAAACACAGGGAGAACATTAGTGTAGAAGAAAAGAGCAAAGGTTCAAATCCAGAACTACCCAACCATGCTGCGCCTTTGGGAATAAATGCAATTTTTTTAATGACTCCTCCCCCGCTGCTATTTCCAGCACTGCACACTTGCCGTGGTTACTTTGCCCTCACTCTCATCTCTAATGTTCCCAGCTCAGTTTTTATTCATCCATGTTATGAGTCCTCATCTTCCCCCCCCTTGTCCTTATTCTCGTTCCGCCTTCTGCCTCCATTCATGAATCAACTTACCTCCTCTACCTTTCTGACCCTGACCTTAATAACTATTGATGAGAGGAAGGAACTATTCATTCGCAAGCTCATCTAAACTACCTGTCATGCTGATGTGCGAACACGATCAGAGTTAAAGGGGAACTAATCAGTCCCAACACAAATCTGTGGATTTGCGCTCTGACCTGTAATTTGTCAGGAGACTCCCAGAACATTCCTTTTTCATGATTAACAACAATTTTCCTTATGCTAATGCACACAAGCCCCAGTGATCGATAGGACTTGGTACTAGCGTGGAAAGTTAATCAAACAGTGCCTTCATCATCATTAGGCTTATTGATAGGCGGTAGTGAGCAGAGAGCTAAGTAGAGCAGCAGGATACAACCTGTAACCCACCCGGCTTATCCTTAGGCCCCCCCCAAGTCCCAACTTGATTCCGGCCTATGGATTAAACGCCATCGTGGCTCAGGTCAGCTGTCTCATTTGCACACAGGGCACGAGAGCTCCGCTAAGGTTTACACAATGCTCAGCAAAGACCAGTACTGGCTTGTAGTACTCAGTCAGAAGTCAACAAAGGACCAGGACCTTTTATATACATGATAAATGTCCATCCCTATTTTTCTCTGTCCGCCTGTGTGGGCCCAACTATGGGCCAAAAAGTTAATGGCCTTGTTTGACACTCTTCCAGGCGACTTATGAAGCAGTGAGTGTCTGCAGAGGAGCTCCACGTGTATTTACAGCCAACCATGCTCCCATCATGCCGGTGTACTCAGAGTTCTCCTGCTGTGGCTAATATGGGCACTGGGGGCACTAAATCTTACGACATATCAGACCTCTGGACGGCAAAGGTAAACACAACCTCAACTGCTTGGGGGGGGGGGGGGGGGGCAGAGACAGAAGCCGATCAATAGAAACAGCATTTGCATCCATTGTTTTGCCTCCTCTCAGCGGAATCACTTTTCTCATAAAGGATCTGTTCCCTGCAATTAGAATGAGCAAGCTGATGGCATCACGAGTTTGGAGAGAGGATTTGATTTAAGATACACAGGAGTGACGATAATGGGAGTGAAATAGAGGCAAATTGTGTCCCTCGGGGGAAAAAAATATTTTAAATGGTCAAAAACCACAAAAGTTAACATTCTGTAGAATTACGCAATACTACTACTACTACTAATAATAATATATATATATATTTTTGTTTGCCATATTTATTACAACTGATTAGAGAAATCCCTGTCGCCCTATCTTGTACCCCTAGAATGTTTAAGACACCACCTGTCGGGCTGTCTTCACACCCACAACGGCGCAAACATCCATCTTGTAATTTCATTTGTCCAAAAGAAGGAAGATACCAAATACCAAAAGAAGGAAAATTCTTCTCATGTACGGGAGGGATTAGTGAAGTGAAGCTAGTAGTGACACTGCAAACTAGTAGTGTAGAAATGAAGTGCGTCTGTGAATATTGTTTGTTGTTGTTGCCTAATTTGCACACAACTATGCTTTCTCCATATATTCAATTCATATGTAGTTTATTTCATATAGATACCACCATACATTATTACTGCTTGTGTCTTTGTGACAGCAATCATGGTGGAAAATTGAATATGAATTAAAAAAAAAACACTGAGATGTGACAATTTGATGACCTGTCTGTCTGCTTCAACGCATGCAAAGCCACACACAGTGACACACGTACCGTAGGAGCCATCATCCAACATTTGCAATGTAATGTGATTCCTGGGAGTCGCAGCACGTCTTCCACGTCTCAGCAGCCCGTGGACGTGCATGGTGGGACAGACACGGTGTAGATCAGAGTACACTCAGAGCCTATTACTGCATGAGCACCACCTCCAGCCCTGCATAAATTAAATGCGAGCTTTGCCACTTGTCTGCAATGCTGAGGTTCCTCTATTGGATCTGCCTCTTCTCTCGTTCCATTTTTTTTATTAAAAGTGAGGTCTTCTCTCTGATATCACTGGCAGATCTTATGGGACCTCTGAGATAAGAACATATGACTTTCCATGGAAAACAAACAGCTATTGGATATTATTAGATGGTGAACATGGTTACACTTGCAATAACAACGGAAGGCTTTGTGAAAAAGATGACACAGATAAGCTTTGGTAAAATAAAACAAGAGTCTCAGCAAATGAAGGGGAAAGCTTCACATGCTGCAGTGGTTCTCAACCTTTAATGAATTTCATTACAAAAATCCCATAGCACACCAGCAAACAAATGAAATAAAAAGTACTGAAATAATGCTGATCTTGCATTAATTTTATTACTTTTTTACTGACTGTGTGAAATCTGATTGAACACAAAGCCATGACTTGGTCTGAATAGCAACAGGTGGATAAGTTAATTATTCATTCTGTCTCTACATCACTATGGTGATTTATTTATTTATTTATTTTTTAATTTGGGACATATTTGGTAAGCCTATTTCCCTGTGATGACAATAGTGAACTCTGAAGGCAAAGCACACAATGTAGAAAAAAAAAATGAAAAAAATTATCTAAGGTTGCAGAAAAACTTTTTTACATCTGAAAACCTGCTGTGCATGACATGACACCGTCCGTCATAATGCAAGATCAGCAAACATGAAAGGATTAACACTTTGGCCTCTTCGTAACACCAAAAGGAGCAGCCTCGACAAGAAAAGACACTCACTCCCATGAGAAAATACAGAAATTCCATCCTGGCCCAGTGCTTTGACAGAAGTGCACTTTTTCTGGTGTGTGTGTTCGTGTGTGTGTTCGTGTGTGTGTGTCATGTTGGCACAGGGCCTCTGTGCACTGCCAAATCTGGGTCAGATAGAGCACCCACGCGTAGAAAAAAAAAAAAAAAAAACGCCCACGCGTACATCTGTGACCTTCATCAAGCTCTTTCCAAAACTTCCCATCTATCAGAATCATTGTAACAGTTTGTATTCACTTGAACTCAGATCGAGTACATAAGCAGCCAAATAAATTCCGATTATCAGTAACAGTCGATGCAAAAGACTATTTGTTTTGGGCAAAGGAGAGATAATGAGGACATATCAAGAAAAAAGGAGCTTCAATCTCAGTTAAATTGTCCCGAAGGAGGCCAAGTCTTAGGGGAGCAGACTGAAATGACAGCAGATGAAAATGAGGGCAGCTGCTTAAAACATGTATTAAGTATCATTTGGGATAGAAAACGACTATAACAAATGTTAGGGACACGGCACAAAATGTCACAAATGGAGCTTTCCACATTCAAAGTATTTTCTTCCATACTGAAGCTTCAATATGTTTGATGGTGCATTTTTCCTCTTTGCATTTTGTATTTTCCAAGCTGGTGTCACTCAGCCTGTCATCCCTGCTTGCATCTGCCAACTTGGATTCCAGGCTTCAGCATGACATCTGCACTCAGCCGTCAAGTGAGATAGTCAACGTGACACTTGTGTCCCACTTCCATGGTACACAACCCAGGATCAACTCTCCATGGAGTCATGTATGCAAACCCCCCATTGTCTCTTACAGGCCAACATCATGAGGGGGGACCACATCATTCCATTTGCATCACTCAGCTCCTCTTTACATTTTTAAAAGCCTTCTAATTATAAGAAACGGGGAGACTGCCAGTACATACACACACACACGCACACACACACGCACTCCCACACACACACACATTTGTGTCAGCTACTTTCTTGTTCAGTGCATCTCTAATCAGATCAAGTTGACCAATCTCCAGTGTGTGCATCCTCCAGGGTTGCTCCTGTGAATATCACCGAGAAGAGATTGTGGTGGTCGAGTTGGGGGGGGGGGGGGGGGGGGGCATTTAGAGCGATGAGCACTACATTGAAGATGCAACCTCAGCACACCTCAGCAACAAGGAAGATCCATCATGAAGGGATGGTCTCGGGAGCAGGGGAGATGCTGGTCCTCCACCCACACAAGCACGTTTGAAGGCCTCCTCCTCAAAAACTCACTCTCAAGGCTTCTGTAATCAATGGAACATGTGCAAATGTATGCAACGCTGCATCGTGCTCTTCTGGCTACCATCGGGACCTGGCTGTCAGATAGCTGCCTCAAGCCATGAACTATGTGAGCCATGCATGTGAACCTGAACTCAGCTGAGATGCACGGCCTCACAGTTTGAATAAAGAGCAGATCTTTTCCTCCGGGGGGTCAGGCCTCATCTTAACGCACTCTTCCGTGAATACAAACACGCAATCTTTGACTATATAGCAGTGACAGGTATAGTAGACATTTACACAGGTGCAATTATGCTTAACATTGAAGCAGTTACACATCACTGATTGACTTTTATTTCTATTATAACATGTTATTTTTTCCAATCATCATATTAAAACTACTGATCCAAGGGTCTGTGTAAATACTCTACCATGGTTTGAAAAAAATATGAACGCTGTTTAGTCCACAAAATTGATTTAAAAAAAATTAAGCATGCTTGAATTTAGTCCACAAAATAGGTCATTAGAATTTGAGTTACATAGTTTTTCCCAGAAACTCTCCTTGTATGACCTTTATGCACTGGGTGCAACGAAGAGGAGTTTTTTTTAAATTGCTAACATACATCTAAGAAAAAAAACCCACAATGTTTTTCGAGGACGCAATCGCATTGAGCAAAACATTCTGGTACAAATTCCATCTCATTAATGTTATAGAAAGAAGGCACTCTAGGGTCAAGCTAATTCTAATACAGACTTCATTTAAAGTAAAAAGGAAATCATTTAAAAATATGTTGACACTGATCACTATTTCCTGCCAAGGACAATTATCAGTGTGAATGTTTGGTGGTGTTTTAATGACTTCACACTGCAACTCCGCATTTAGGTCCAAAGGAAGAAACACATCAGCGTTCACAATTTAGACTGAATTTTAATCTAAAAATAATGACTTGTGTGCAGACATTGTTAACACCCAGGAAAGAAACCATAAAAATTGCTTGGACTGTACATTTGATTCTTATCAACATGACATTTATTTCCCAAAATATCTACTAGTGTGTGTGCGTGTGGAAGGGAAGGGGGCTTATATTTATTTTTCCGAATAAATATGTTTTTTTGACAGTTTGACCATGGCAATGGATGATTATCATACAAACAAGGAATCAGGGTGATATACCCAGCCATAATGGGGAATAACAAATATGATTAGGGAAAAAAATTGTAGTATTCTTTTTTTTTTTTTGGTTTCCACATATTACCTGAACTGAGTCTTTCAGACTTGGTTCCAGGTGCATGAGCAGTGTTGGTACTCTACCGCCCCCTTGTGTGAGACACCATAATGAAGCAGAAACATTTTCTGCAGTGAGCTGCCTCTCGATTTGCCCCCCCCTTTGATTACACAGTGTTCAGATAGAGAATGTTCACTCCTCCGGGTGGGCGAGTGTTGCTTCTGCAGATGTCAAAGAGTCTTAAAGGATCTGTTCGGTGCTTGAGGCAGAGATGTCAAGTAGTCTCCAGGCAGCATGCGGGTTGAGCTCCTCTTGGTCTCGACAGAGGGCCCACACGTACATCATCCTCAGAACTTTATCCTAGCAAGAGAGAAAACCAGAATGGGACGGAACATTATTAGGTATCCCCGGACGATTTAATTGAGTGATTATAAAACATCAGGGGCACGATATTAGATTGTTTATTGCAAACAATATAATAAAACATCCCCAATGTGAGACGTTCAATATGTGATGAATTGTGAGAGGGAGTCTTTTTTTTTTTTTCTTGAATGGATGCCCTGAGCTCCATAAAAGCACCGCATGTCCCTGAGGCACTAGAATAGACAATTGAGTTGATTTACAGCTCATGAAGTAGTGGTTGTTGCGGGTTATGGGTATAAATAACTGCAGCTAAAAGTGTCACAATTATCCAATTTATGTCCACATCATTTGTCACGAAATGTGGTAATAGTCATGCCAAAATTACAAATAATCTACATTAAATATAATAATATATAGTCTGACCTTGAAAAAAAATGTGTGTGGTATTTTGTGCGTGTGTCACTTACAGGGTCACCTTCCACTACGTCTCCTTTGGTATTTCGTATTACCATCACTAACTGAGCTTGGAAGGTGATGATCAATACAGGACCCTGATCCATCATCTTCCCCATGGCCAGCTGTAGAAGACGACACACACAGATACACAGTGAGCAAAGTGAGTCAACCATCTGTCAGAGATTTGGGGGCGGCCATTAGGGATGGCTTCCTTGCAAGCTGCTGTTTGTTTCACATCTACTTTTGGTGAAATGTTGGCAGAACCTCACATCAATGCTGTCAATGTCCAGGATCTTTGAGTGGAATTGAAATCCCATGGCCTTGGCTTGTTGGATCGGGTGTGCTAGTTGGCTGTATGTCTGCATGTGATGGGGGGGGGGGGGGGGGGGGGGAAACAGCACCAAAAGTTAAAGCAAAACTTAACATTCATGACCACTGAGTGTGTAAGACAGGTTTTACCGCTTCATAACACCAGTCCTTCAACACCTCCAGCTCTCCTCTGATCATCGCCTGTATGAACAAAGACCAAGATTTGTGTGTTTGACTGAATTGAAACAAAACTCCACAATAACGCCTTCGTCGTTTGCTGCGTACCTCGAGAACATTAGGGATGATGTCATGCTCGCACTGCTTGAGGAAAGAATCTTTGTCAAAGGACGGGTCCGACTTCAAGATTTCCGTCAGTACCTCAGACATTTCCGTCTTGGAGAAAAGTCCGCCTGGATGTGGGTGATGGAACACAATGAAGCATTTAGAAGCAAACAACAGCAGACTGGCTCAACACATGGACAACATGTACATTTGAGTAAAATTGCGGAATAATTATGCAAACTTTAACAACTATACAATCAGATTTCTTTTTTTAATCAGCACTTGTACTATTATTATTTCTATATCGGCTTGAACGGGTCTCACAGTATGACAGATTATTGCATCACACACCTACGAGGTCAGTCATTTTGTCGGTGACTGCCCGCGATGCTCTGATCAAAGCGTTGTCACTTTCGTCATACTTCATCTTCATTTCAAAGAACCCTGAAGAGAGAAAAGATGAGCGTATAATTGTAAATGTATGAATCAGGCTAAACGTAAAAATGGGACTTCCCATAGCTCCTGTTCAAATGCCAGGTTTTGCAAAAAAAATAAAAAAATAGACCAAGAAAAATCCTTTTATAATCTTTTCCACCATGAATGTGATCTATAACTCACTTGAAAGGAAATGACATTTTTCCAAAGATAAGTCAAATTAAAGTGGGATACTTCAGGCATCAATTAAAGGGCCTTTGATTAAACCCCAGATAAAGTTCAGCTCTTCTAGTCGTTCCTGACATTTTTGTAGTCACGTCCTTCAGCGTGGCTTGCAAAGAGCTTGTACAATCTCATTGCTAAAAAGTATGTCAGGAAACGAGTACAGAAGAATTTCCAAGCCATTAAAAATACTTATTGCCTGTTACAATGATTTATCTTGGTCTTGCTTTTTTTTTTAATCACAAAAAAAACTTTTTTTCTGCTTACTATTGAAGACCGCATTATTGTCTTTAAAGTCTTTCCACTGCTGGTACCATTTGGAGTCCTTGTGAAGCACCATACCCATGGCTTCCCTAAAAAACAAAAACAAAAAAAAAGGAATCTTGTCACTGTGTTTAATTAAACACGCTGGTCTGGAGAGGAGAACGTGGCCCCTCTCAGCATGAGAGCAAAGCAGGTGGGCCACTCACTCACGTACTCATTGGCTTCAAAGACCTTGTTGCCATCTGATGACCCCTTTGAGGAAAATTCAGTCCTCTTCCTGAGCCGAGGTGG
Organism: Syngnathus typhle; assembly: GCF_033458585.1. Classification (NCBI taxonomy): domain Eukaryota; kingdom Metazoa; phylum Chordata; class Actinopteri; order Syngnathiformes; family Syngnathidae; genus Syngnathus; species Syngnathus typhle. The sequence continues at coordinate 6,563,658 of NC_083751.1, forward strand.
GGGCCGGTATGGGCCAGTGTGGCCCAGATCGCCGATCTCTTTCTTTACACTCTCCATACCCTGAAAACATGAAGACAAAGTAACTGGTGAAATTCTCAATGCAGATGTTCCCAGAGCATCATCAGATTCAAACCTGTGATATAGCTTTGAATGCGCCGGTCTTTCCCAACATCTCTCCACTCTTCGAGACGCTCTCTGCTGATGTCTTTGCCGTCTTGGCAGCCTCTTCCATCCCCTCTTTGATTTTCTTTCCAATTTCTGTACGACTGACCTCCTCCAGCCCCTACTCACCAAAAAAAAAACCACACAAATAAAACGGTGAACTTGAACCAAATATTAATTGTAAGAAGATAAACAGAGTGAGTTGTTTTTGACGTTTACCTCCTTTACTGTCTCTGAGAGGGTCCCCAACTTCTTTTTGAGAACCTCAGAGGTCTTTACTGTTTCAGACTCAATTGTTTTCTAGGAAAATGATAATGTTTTACCAAATGGATGACATAAATGGGCACAAATGCAATAAGTGTGGTCAGATACTAACGTATTTCCGACGCGCTTGCCTCAATGCTTCAGACTCTTCAAGTTTTTTTGCTTCGTCCCGGAACTTTTTGATGTTTTCTTTCATTTCCTTGTTTTTGCTCATCTCCTGCTTCAAGTTATCCAGGAATTCACCGAAGAAGCCTTTTCTTCCTCCGCCCCTCTCCCCTGACAAATATCTAGCCTGGAGAAGTGAGGACTGAGGCACCTTTCGATATAGTAGAGACATAGCACAGGAATTAAATAAATATAAGACAGCAAGCAGGACAGTTTTGCAGTCTTGTTAGAGGCTACACGTGTCATTTGGGAACTCCTACCTGGGAAGTCCTTGTGAGAACGCTCCGTATTCTGAAGACATTTGCTCTGTTGTGCAGCAGCAGGAAGGATGAAGGGAATGCCAAAGAGTATTTTTTCAAACATACCTGATGACAACAGCCAACACTTAATTTATACAACACTGATCGCATGATAAATACGCATCGTTATAGTGCATTGCAGCATATGTTACATTTCATAATGGTTTAGAACATGGATTTGTGTTAATTTAACAGTTTGGTCAGTTTTGTCCGTAGCGTATTTTGACGACAGTATGGTACAATGACGGTGGAACAAGTAGCGAGATGAGTTGACATTCTAGTTACAGTCCACACAGCGTTTAATCGAAGAAAAAATAAGACAAGCTACAGGCAAACCGGTTAAAAGATGCTCGCGACCTAAATAAGTCACAATAACGGAGATCCGGCAATACTTTTGAGTTACAAGTGTCCATTGAACGCCAAATGCCCCAATCCCTCACCTGATAACACTGACACAAGGGGGCCGCCATCTTGAATATGGGGAATGTTGACCTTCTTCCGGTATCGAGTAGAGCGGTCACGTAATTTGGGGAGGAGCTTCTCTTTTCATTGGCTAATTTAGCCTGGGGGCGTGATTTGGGAGTTCCGATCGTCCTGCGCGGTGTTGGCATGTTCCACATGATTACGTGAGATTTCTCCATCCCCCCAGATTCCAAATTCCTAAACTAGGTAAACATAGGAATGAATGCGTGCGTGCGTTGGATTTCTACAGCCATTAAAAAATGACCAAACTTTTTGTAGCAATATCACAAAATATACAAGCCAACCACACTTGGCTCAAAATGGCCCTCCGTCAATCTATACCGCATATCCTCACGTGTGAAAAGCAAAGAGAAAAAAAAGTCAAAGATTAATGGTTTAAGTTTATTATCAAAACACCTTGAAATACAAAGTGGTCAAATAAGCATGGCAGAAAAAAATGGCTTTAACAAACTAAAAACATCTTTTACAAACTAAAAACAGTCCACTAAAACAAGATCAAAATAACAAATGCCAAACCAAGAGAATATGAAAAGAGTGTGTGGCATAATTAGACAATAGTGTAATCGTAGAACAATCTATGCATTTCTGTCAATTCTAACATCGATTTCTCTTCCATTCAGACGATAGCCATTCATGGTACGACAAGCACGATCAGCGGTCTCAGGGTTGTCAAAGCGAACCACACCACAGCCCTTGGACTTGCCATTCTCCATCTTGATATCAGCATACTGCACCATGCCTGCAAAGAAATGCACAGGTTGCATCAAATATGGAACAAATTATAACCAATGATGTGGTTGACCATGATCAACCTTACCACACGTATTGAAGGTATCCTTCAGCATCTTCCATGTGAAGTCAAATGGCAGCTGCAAAAGAAAATGCCAACGTTAATCATATGAATAAGTCTCTGTAGTAGCACTAACCCTCCACAAGATGAGAAACGTACATTGCGGACAAAGATCTGGCATCCCTTTCGGATATTTCCCACTCCACTTCCAGAGCCTCCCGCTCCAGTTCCTCCAAAGGAATTTCCACCGAAGCCACGATCCAAATCAGAAGAACGATCAAACTGACCGCCAACGTTGCCGGATCCCATCCGGTCCATTCCAGAGTTCATACGATCGAGGCCACCAGACTGAAAGCGATCGAGACCTCCAGTAGAGCCCATGCGGTCGAAATTGCTGGACATCCTGTCAAGCCCGGTGTTGCCCATGCGATCCATGCTCATAGGGGTGCCAAATTCCAGATTAGAGCCCATGCGATCCAAATTGGAAGGGCCCAAGCGGTCGAAACCGGTTGGGCCGAGTCGATCCAGACTGGAGCTCATACGGTCGAGGCCACCTCCGAGCCTGTCGATATTGGGCCCCAGTCGGTCCATTCCGGAACCCAGGCGGTCAAAGCCAGAGCCCATCCTATCCAGGTCAGGCACTCGGTCAATCCTATCCATGCCCATCCGATCCATCCCTCCAATGCGATCCATGTTTGTTCCTAGACGGTCCATCCCAGAATTCATGCGGTCCATACCCATGGAATTTCCTACATATGGGAGAAGAGTCAAAATAGAAAAGACTTACATGAGCAGTCTGGTACGGCTTTTTGTAAGTCATTCAGAGAACATCAGCCCATACCTCTATCAAAGGAATCTCCAAAATTATTGCGAGCCATGCCCATTTCATTTCGACCAAACTCCCGGTCAAACCCACCGCCGATGCCTCGGTCCATCTCTAAAATCGCAAGGGATGCAACAATTGGATCTCAAGCAAGCTTTACAGTTAAGAGCTCTATCTATCAAATCTGCTTACCGTTCATTCTGCCCATTCCAGCAGAGCCAAAGCGATCCATGTTGTTCACTCCTCCTCCAAAGTTGTCCATTCCTAAATCTCAGACCACACGAGAGCACACAAGTCCTGGAACATGAACATCATAAAATCCTGTGAAGAAATCTTTCGGTTCTGGGACACACCTCCCATACGGTTCGGCATGTTGCCAAAGCCCATTCCATCCATTCCTAAATGAGAAGACAGGAGAACAATGAGTATCCGGATGTAGCCTTGCTCTCTTTTAAAGTAGAACTTGGCAGCAATTAATAACCTCCGATGCCCATGTTGCCCATTCCTCCGCCGCCGCCTCTGTTCAGTTGGGTAGCATCAATAGGCTGCCCACCAGGCCCCAAACCCAAACCAACACCACTCAGCCCACCTGGAATGGAATAAAAAAAAAGTGACATCAGATTTGATGACTTTTTGTTTCACGGGTATGACAGAAATTAAGAATGCTACTGTGGTGCATTTGTTTGCTTACGTGGAAGAGATACACCTCTGTCGGGTGGCCCAAAATCTTTGGGGATGGACTTCTCATCCTAAAAAAAGAGATAAATGTATTAAATCATACACGCAAATAAGATGTCGTGTCGGGGTACGTGGGCAACATACCAATTTGACGTGCATGATTCGGTTGAACAACAGCTGTCCATTCAACATGGCTGCAAAGTTGTTAAGGAAAAGTTGTCGACCGGAAGTCTTTGAGATTTCCCCCAAAAATGATTCCGACTACTAAATGAGAAGTGGCCATTTTGTAAGGATACACACAGCTTGGACCGCTTCGATGGGCATGTCGAAGGTCACGGTGCCCATCCCTCTGCTCTTTCCGTCTTTGTCCTCAAGGATGTCAGCCCTCACCACTATGCCAGCCATGCCGAACACCTCCTTCAGCTTCTTCCAACCCACTTTGTAGTCCAGCTAAAGAAACAGACATAATATTCAATTTTCCATACATTCCTAGTTTTCATCATCATAATATTAAAGTCTCACATTTGCGACAAAGACTGTGTTGCCAATTCTGCCCGATTGCAGACCATGGATGACCTCGATGGGAATAGTCGGGTTGTTCATCAGGCTAGGAGGGATGTTTATCATGGGGCCATTCGGTCCAGGGCCCATTCTCTCCATATTCATGCGATCCATTCCACCCATTCCACCGTGGGGGCCTCCAATCCCTTGTGCCTTGTTGATTTCCCTCTGAGCAATCATACCATCAGGGTCCTAAGCAAAAATAATCATTGGTGAGCATTTGGGAGAGGAGGGGAGAAGGAGATTAATCACATTAATCGTTTGGGTGGATTACATCTTTCACTTTCAGGGGACGGCCATTGAGGTTGTGCTTGTTGACCTTCTCCACTGCCTTCCTCATGAGCTCCTCAGTCCTGAACTCAACCACACTAGCAAAGCAGAAACAATCTGTTATGGCAATGTCATACAAAGTACACTATTGAAATGATTTAAGTGCAAGAAAAGAAAAGTTACTTACGCACAACCCTTTGTTGATTGAAGACCACGGAACAACCCAGAATGAAAAAGTGGATTCAAGTTAGAAAAATCGTAACTGGATTTCACAAGGCCTTTTTACTAAACACAAAGTCAAGATCATGCACATCAGAACATACATTACCACACGCTTAAATCCTCGGCCACAACAGGTGCCACAACTATTCAATTACTTAACAAAACTCTCGGCAATAACACAAAACTGTGCTTATTTTTGTCTTTCCAACATCCAAAAGAGGAAATCCACAATAAAAATTGGATTCCTCAATACAGAGATATTGGAGGGTTACTATTCCAGCAAAGAGATTCTACTTTGGAAAAAGATTTTGGGATTACACAACCATCATTAGGAACCTTCGACCGCCACTTTCAGACTCATTAGAAGAAATTCCAGCAACCAAATAGGTACGCTTGTGTGTGACTAGGACTATCTCACATCGAAGAGAAAGCTGAAGTCCTTACAGAGCATCAACCCAAAAATGACCTCACGTCAAGGACACAAAGGACATGTCTCCGACATGTCACAATCTCATCCACTCCATCACGTTTCGGAGTCTGACAATCGCCCAACGATAAAAAGAAGAGACTACAGCTGACAAACACAAGTTTGTCAAGGATAGTTAAAAAATGGTGTATTTGTATGTATTTGCACTTACCCTTGATTTGCCTTCTGCGTCCATTAAGTGTTCCACGTACGTTACCTCACCCACTACAAATCAGATCCCAGACGACACACACCAAGGGAGAGAAGCCGAGAGAACAATTGGGGTTTAGAGTAGAAACAAGAAAGGTGGCCGGCGAGCTCACACCGGCAGTCCCGGCCGAGCCTTCCTCCAGCACCTCTGTCGCGGCACAATATGGTACAGGTCTACAAAAAGCAAACTTTTTCTTAACCAAAAATGTACTCCTTAGCCCTGTCCTGTCCTTTTAAAGGATTCTCCCAAAGCACCAGACCAAAGGACTCTGGCTATGCAAAGTTTTGCCATAAGTCTTCCCATTTGGAAATAAAACACCTACTTGGAGATTGACAAATTGTTTTAGAGAGTATTCAAACCCTGTTCAAAACCATGACTCGCTTCATTGCTAACCTGTGTGCAGAGACACCATCATAAACCTCCGGTCAATGCATAAATATCAAACAGCTGAGTCTGTCTAATCCTATGGAAAATAGCCTACTACCATAACCTCGGCTACAGCGACGATATTTATGAGCACAAGAGTGAGGTGATTTCTTAGTGCACCGTTTTATAAAGTACAATTTAGATTGAGCATCGACCACAGCCTTCACTCCTGATACGACGCCTAGTCAACAAAATGGACCAAACCTCTAAAGACAAGGACAGTGTGACGTAAGAAGTTGTTTCATTTTGTAGACCTGTACCCCAAACAATCCCAACACACGTCTTCGATTGGCACAACATGGAGACCTGCTGAGAAAACATTTTGCTTGTCAAGGACACACCTAAAAGAAGAAAATGAGATTTAACTCCACAGTCAGACAAATACCAGTTGGCCCTTCCTAAAGGGTCCTCTTTAGGTATTATAAAATGTGCTTTTACAAGCTCAGAGATGGTCAATTACATTTTTTTTTTTTTTAAAAAAAGACAAGGATTGGGGAAAACTCACAATGGTGAAAAAGTCCAAAATCCATCATGTATATTGGAAAGGGGATTTCCCAGCCCCCTCTAAAAACTTTTCACATTATGTAGGGGTGAAGTTTTATTGCCAAGTGAGAGCAAGACAGATTATTTGTCATGCAAGTCATTGAAGTTAAAATCATCTCATTTAGCACACGCTGTAGACTATCATTTATAATACGGCATCAGGAATTAAACAGACTTCTCAAAAACCACTGGACTTTTTTTTTTTTTTTTTTACAAAATAAATAAAATATATAGCAAATAGAAATGGTCATTCTGTCTGACCGACAGCCTCCGTGCAAACCTACTGCAAATCATTAGCTGACCACAAAACTACATTGGGGCCCTTATTCCCAACAACACAATTTCTCCAAAGAGCATGTGCAACTGAAAAATCCCAACTCTAGTAGTCCAATCAAAGACCCCGAAACTACCACACTCCACTTCAATCATGTGGACTGAATAAACCTCATAATGCAGAGACCTTACCTTTTTCTTTCATCAGGTCTTTAAGGGCTTGCCATTTCACATCATAGGGGATGTTGCTGACAAAAACTCGGTATCTCTTGTTCACACTTCCGTAGGGTTCAAAGCGTCCACCTCCACCTCTCTTCTGGGGCCTCTCCTTCCGGCTCGTATTGGCCTCTTGTTTGACCTTCCCGTTCATGTCTCTGTAAGGTAGAAAGAAAAAACTCCTTATATAATCCATTACTCCGACAGTTTATGTTAACCTACAGTTTAACAGGCAATGGCGGTTGATTAAGACATGCTACAATAGGGGGATGATCACTACTATGAAACCCAGTGATCAAAACGACTGTATTCAAGTTACATCAGCGTGAAAAATTTACACAATTGTTATTTAAATAAAAACATAATTTAAACCTTTATTTCATTTTACAGTTTAACTGACGCAGCGTCGATCAGCAGTCCAAAGTAAAATGGCCGCGCGTTCCTAGCGAGCTAATAAATACCGATATAACCAGGAATAAGGCAGACCGAGTTCATTAAAAATAACATTTACTGGGACGCCGTCACTGATAACGCCTACGAAAAACTTCGGTTTAGCATGATGTTTCCATGATGTCCCAAAATCGTCACGATCGTGTATGCTAGTTAGCTTAGCTAGGGCTAACAAAGGAAAGGGTTGAAGCGTGGACGTTACCCTTGTTGCTGCGGCGACTGCTGCTGCTGCAGTTGCTGCTGCTCCACAGCTGTGTCCGAAGTATTTTCGCTCTGCTCGTTGGACATGGTGTTTGACAATAGGTTGATTGCAAATGATGAATGCGTTCTGCTCTTAAAAATAAGCACGCACACTGCAGTTGACCAAGCGGAAGAGTGCGCAAGACGGTCTGAAAATGGCGGAGAAAAAATTCGTGAGGGGCGGATGTAGACGTTTCGAATTATAAAGTTCTACACCCTTACGTTCATTCCTTTCAAAATAAAAGTTCTGTACTGCATGTTTTGTTTCAACATCAGCTGACCTCTGATCTCCTGAATAATTGCGACGATTGTGTTTGTTAAGCGTTTTTTTGTGCAATTATTTAAATAGCAAAATATATGTCAGTTTCATGAAAAATATAATATAAAATATTTTTGAAATAGTATTTCAACGATATCTTTGCAATCTTTTATTTAGTGTCAAACACACTCCCGGAATAGTTTTGCCACTGTTTATAAAACGTACTTAACTAAATTGCGCTACCAATGAATGAACAGTAGAGGGTGGGACGGCTTCAATAATATATTTTATATTAATTTAATCACTTGCAAGCAAAAATGGGCTATGTGTGCTCCACCTATATTTAAATTTCTGGTACAAGTCAATTGATTGAATTTAGAACAAAATCAGAGCTCCTGACGCAACAAAGGTAGGTAGGTACATAAAACCTTCCATTCCTGTTGGTGGCGCTATTTCGTATAATCGCGACCCCTCCTAGACAACGAAGAAGACGCCGGCGAGGTAGCCGGAAATAATACAAGCTATTTGTTAGCTAATCAGAACAATAGCAAGGGATATGTAACTAAATAATTGTAATCGTTACGATAAACCTTCATCGTACCTCCATCTACTAAATTATTTAACAAAATAGGTCTCGTGTATATCGTGGTCCTGTGCGATTCTGTGGAAATATACAACAGAAATGACAACGTTAGCTTTAGTTTGCGCCGCGCAACGCGTTCTGTAGGCGTCAATAAAAAAGCGCTTGTATATGAATACGCTATATTTAGGAGTTGTGTGGAGCGTCAGTATATAGCTTAGCATCATGGCTACCGGTGCTGATGTGAGGGATATTTTGGAGTTGACGGGAGGGGATAACGATGGCCCGATCAGCAAGAAAGACCTCATCAATTCTGACAAGGTAAGCGTTAAACAGTACTTATTATAACTTGTAAGAAGAGTCCCTATGAATTATGATTGATTATGCCGAATGTGAAAGGTGTGGTTGGTTGATAGGTAATCAATTTCTTTATCCATCCCAGAAAAAGTCCAAGAAAACAACTGAAACATTGACCTTCAAGAGGCCAGAGGGAATGCACAGAGAGGTCTATGCGCTGCTGTATTCTGATAAAAAGTATGTATTTTCAGTTAAGTGTTTGTTTGTCCAGTTTAAGATTGAATTAACATTCAATGAGTGCTTTATGTCCAATGTGTTGGGTTCAATGTGACTTGTGTACTCTACCTGATGAATTATTTTCATGACACTTTTGAATTCCCACCTTAACAACATCCTAACATTTTAACTGTGCATATTTTTATTCTCTTATTCCTTACACACATCATTTTATTTGTATATATAAAATAATAAAAGTATTTGGTTTTTGACATTCCGCAGGGATGCGCCCCCACTGCTTCCCAGTGACACCACCCAGGGTTACAGAACAGTCAAAGCCAAATTGGGCTGTAAAAAGGTTCGTCCCTGGAAGTGGATGTCCTTCAGTAATCCTGCTCGAAGGGATGGTGCCATATTCCACCACTGGCGACGGGTGGCGGAGGAAGGCAAAGACTACCCTTTTGCTCGCTTCAACAAGGTGAGAATTGAGAACTCCCTATGGCAAAAAGACATTTCGTTCTAATATGTACATTCTCACCATATTCCTGAACAGACAGTACAGGTACCTGTGTACTCGGAGCAGGAATACCAGCTGCATCTCCACGATGACAGCTGGACCAAAGCAGAGACGGACCACCTGTTTGACCTGTGCAAACGCTTTGACCTGCGTTTTATAGTAGTTCATGACCGCTATGATCACCAGCAGTACAGAGTAAGCAACCCTTCCTTCATCGCATTATTAAAGATTACAGAATTAGAGGCAACAAGTACTCATTTTATTCTCAGTAATAACAAAGTTCTCTGTCCATACTTGCAGAAACGATCTGTAGAAGATCTCAAAGAGCGCTACTATGGTATTTGCGGGAAGCTGACCAAGGTCCGTGCGCCTTCAGGGACTGACCCCAAGATCTACATCTTTGATGCTGGTCATGAAAGGCGACGCAAAGAGCAACTGGACAAACTCTTTAATCGTACCCCTGAACAAGTGAGAAACCTTGATTTTCCATAATTCATTAATTGTTATAGTACAAGTTGTGAAATTGCACGTTAAGCAAAATTGTTTTATCAAATTTACATAATATATAGCTTGTTATTGGCAAAATGTTAAAAAATGAAAAGAAAGTGTTCTGGACGGAAATTCCTATAAGTTTGTCCGCTCTGCTAAAGTCACTTGTGCTTCTGTTGTTTTGCCTACAGGTGGCAGAAGAAGAATATCTGATCCAAGAGCTGAGAAAGATTGAAACACGGAAGAAGGAGCGGGAGAGAAACGCTCAAGATCTGCAGAAGCTCATAAAAGCCGCCGACACAACCACAGAGTTGAGACGTGCTGAAAAGAGAGTTTCCAAAAAGAAGCTTCCACAAAAAAGAGAAACGGAAAAACCTGTAAGCACTCAAGCATTAACATCATCATCTTAAATGTGGTTCAATTTTTATTATTGTGTCTTAAACCTCTCTGACAGTGTCAATAAAACTCAACACTATTCTTATTTTTTTTTCCTCAGGCTGTTCCAGAGACAGCAGGCATCAAATTCCCAGATTTTAAATCTTCTGGAGTTTCCCTGCGTAGCCAGAGAGTAAGTACCACTTCTCCAACACATTGTCTTTATAGTATTTCACCTGCTTCCAACATATTGCTGACATCAAGCAGAATCAGGAACCAAACACGTAAATGTTGTACCAGTTTATTTAAGTTTTAACATCAACAAGACACTCCAGCCAGAACGTTTAAACTTCTGCTTCCTATCCCTCATTAGCACCGCAATGATTCATTTTGCTGCTGATATGTTAGTACCGGTATTTGTAAGAGCCAGCAGTGGTTGGAGCCTTATTCATCTTCCTAGACTGATGAACTATGGAGTAAAGTTTTCCTCCTGCTAATCAGTCAGACAGAGTTCAGTGAATGAAAACATTTTGATCTGGCCCGCTGAAGTGCATTTCACATAAATTAAAGAGCCTTACTTGTTTCTCATCATATGCCTTGCCTGCCTTTAATCATATATTTTTGTGCGTGTCTCGCTCACACGCTGTGTTTTTGTGTCATTTAAAGATGAAACTGCCAGGCTCGGTGGGCCAGAAGAAGATCAAGGCAATTGAGCAGATTCTGGTGGATCAAGGAGTGGGTGAGTGTGAGTCCCCCCCATTGCTACAGACACACCGCATGGAAGTTTGCCGTTTGTTGGCAATTAATACATATATTGGATCTCAACTTTGTCGATTTGTGATGCATTAACCATTTACATTAGAAATGTCTTTAAATATTTGCTCAATTAATTGGGCCAATTTTGACCCCAGTATTTACTGTATCTTTAAATGACTTCACATTTTGATGAATTTTTAATATTGTTGTTCTTGTACCCAAGATCTCAACCCAATGCCGACAGAAGAAATTGTGCAGATGTTCAACGAGCTGCGAAGCGATCTGGTGCTCCTCTATGAGCTGAAGCAGGCACATAGCAATTGTGAGTACGAACAACAGATGCTGCGACACCGCTACGAAGCCCTGCTGAAGGTTGGAAATGGAGGAGCGTGCGGGATTATGGCCACATCTGCACTGCAAAGCGTAGAACCCGCTGCCACCAACAGCATGACCGCTTCCACTCCGGTGGGTGAAGGACAAGTGTGGCCTGGCACCGATGACATCAAGGTTGAAGCCAAGGAGCAGATCATTGATGTGGTGGGAGCTCCACTGACCCCCAACTCGGTGAGTTTGCTAGCTGTCAACAGTAGTTGACACCCGGGGGTAGATAATCGTGTTTCATGTTGTGTACATGCTTTATTGCTGATCTTGTCATTCCCACTGTGTCAATATCTATATTTTTTAAATCAGCTAATTTAAAATGTATTGTCTTTTAAATAATATGGGTCAAAGGTTGTGTATGGTCTATGTGTGTGTGTGTATATATATATATGTATATATGTAGAGAAAATATACATAGTACATATGCATATGAATAGGTTTATACACAAATGGGTATATATACGTATATACAGGTATGTTAGTAAGTTTTATGTATGTGTGTATATATATAAATATATATATATATATATATATATAATATATATACATACATATATAATTTAAAATCGTTATGAGGAAATACATTGTATTTAAATAGAACAATATGTTTTTACAAAAAAAAACACTGTCCCCACCATTGTTTTTCACTCATATGAAGATAAATTCTCAGCCTTGTCAACTCTGTCTAATAAGCCAATCAGAAGAAGCTTGAAGAAAGTCCTTTCTGGAAAAAGGCACAATAACAACAATGGTCATATAAGGAAAATGGAATCTTACAATTTGAGAGAGTGAAGTGGAGTTACTCCTGAATTGGTCTTGACGTCATTGTACCATTTATCGCATTCCAGCGCAAGCGGAGAGAATCAGCATCCAGTTCTTCATCAGTGAAGAAGGTGAAGAAACCCTGATGTAGACTGGGACAAGGTGGGGACGGGAATGAGGGCTCGCCTTAAGAAAATGTGACCGGTGAACATGCGAGAGACACGGCAAGAAGCCACACGCAAGTGCACACAAACAAACACACACACCTACAGTCACAAACGCATCTTCTCAGCTACTAAATGGCACTCGCCTGAACCATCCAGGCTCAGTCTGCTCACCATCATTGGGACAAAGGCAACATCTGAGTGACATTCCATTCCATTACTGCTCTTCTACCTGCTTTCGCCAATGTTCCGCCTTAGATGAGAGCAAGATCAACTGTAAATTGCCAGGTTGAGCTAATCGAGACATGGGGAAGAAGATGGGGATGACTTTGTAATTGAAATGAAAGGGAATGAAAGAGACGACTCTGGAGGGAGAAGACCGCAAGAATCTCGAGACACACTTGTTTTTGTGTTCTAATAACGCAGCAATGTTGACCGGAGATGTTTGTATACTCTCATGAGCTCTGTTTCATCACCGTGGACTTGTTTTTCTTGTTTGTCCTCGGGTGACCTTGATGAATCTTGAGACAATGTTCAATAAACGTCATTGTGTTTTTTTTCACTTGCTTGTACCACTGTGATTTTTTTAATTTTTATTTAACATTCCAGGCAACCTTGTCAGAGACTCTGAATACACATTTGCCAGGGAGAATGTAGATGCGTGACTCCTTTGCTTTATGTGTCATTTACGTTAAGTGACAACTAAAGACTTCATTACCACCATAATTAAGCAGCCATCAGTGTGTTGGCACAGTCATTGGGATGTAATTAGTTTCCCTCCTGATAATTCCGCTAATTGCGTGTCAATTGTGTCATTTAACCTATGTTGACATCATTTCTATGCAAATTGTTAACATGTTGGCCCGGAAGTGGAGATCACTGCGTATGTTTAATTACATACACACCAATATTGTTAACTGGGGTCTCGTGAATGCTGGGAAATGCTTCAACGTCAGTCTTAAAACACAGTAAAAGTGTCAAGTGCTTTAACTTGTAATTTCTTTTTAAAAAAAATATTAGTCTTACTGAATAGTTTGTTAAAATATAATTTTGGATTTTCAGATTTATATACTGCAAACTCCAATTCACTGTTGGGTCAAAAACAACCAGTTTGGGTTAAAAAATTGGAAGTTGGGTCAAATCAACATCTTGGGTTGCTTTCCACAAAATAACCCAGTTTTTGTACAAAACAATCTCAAAAACTTCCCGTATCTGTCAAATTTTTAACCCAGCGATTTTAAGTGTGTTCCAAAGAAATTGAGGCATTGTATAAAATGTAAATAACCAACAATTTGGATGAAATTTGTACGATCTTTTTTCCTTTTAACAACACCCAATAATGTAGTTAAATTGGATTTCCAATTTTACGCCACGCTATTAGGGTTCCAAACTCTTGTCTCGTGTGTCATTTGATTTAGAGAGAAAGAAAGAAAAAAAGAAGGCAAGTAAACATGGGTAAAATTGATTCTCTGTGTCTATATTTCATGTTGAAAATTGGCTCATAAATCCAGCGGTTTGATCTATGGTGCCCGTCGTTGCCTGAAAAAACCTCCGTAAATGTGTAATTTCTCCCTTGACAGAACACAGCCAAGAGGCTATCTTTCTTTTGCCCCCTCCTTCCCTCACACATCCCCCCCCCCCCAAGCCCCATAGCCACGGCCCGATGCTGGATTAATGCTCCTCTCTTTCTGATATCACCTCTTCATCACTGCTCATCCATTCATCAAAACTGCTCTCCCTCTTATCTCTCAATATCTAAACCTATCTTAAGTCATACGGCCGAGGCGGCGGGTGTATCGTGTAAGTTAGACTTTGAGAAGGTGGAGATTATTAATAAATACTGTAGGCTAAATTAAAACTCGGAGGGCGCCAGTGCGTATTGCTTCACCGGTCGCGTGTGAATGATAAAGAAGATCTCGATCCGGGTTTTTCGGTGTGTTTCGCAACACCGACGTGAAAAGTGCGGCGTGTGGTACGTGGTGTTGATGAGAGCTCTTTATCAAAGCCCAGCTGAAAGCTTTAATCACGGCCTAAGAGGTGCACGGGTTGTTTATCATAATTGAACTGTATCCAAGCTAATCGTGAGCATACGTCAGTGTCGGGCGGAAGGGGTCGCTCGGCCGTACCGATAGGCTGGCGCCGGTGCGAGTGATTGAACATGCAGTTAGGAGGGAGCCCGTGTAGCGACGGGCTTAATGTAGGAAGAGGCAGGTAATTGCAGATGTGATAGAGGCCTCTTCAAATGCATCACGGCTTGTGGTAATCATTGATGTGACAATGATTAGATTGTCGATGCTTCCTTGCCGAGGTTCGCCACTTTATACCTATCATGTCACATACAATCATTGATTGCAACAAAAAGGGGCGGGGCATAATCCGAGCATCCTGTGTAGTGCATGTATGAGCGCTTCACCCACATGTCCGTCTCTCATCTTCACGTCACCGACTTTGACTGTCACCTCCACCGGTATTGAGGTCACCTTGAGGAGGAAAACTTTTAATCATCACATCAAATTCACCTATGACCTCTGTAGGACGCAAAGGGTGGGAAGAAGAGGAGTTGAAAATCACAAGTGCCCACAGGGTTGGACAGTGGAAGTCATTTGCACTGGATTTTTTTTTTTCTTTGGCTTGCTTGTGGGGGAAGTTCTGCAACCCAATCACTAGTACTAAGCAGTGCTTACAGCCAAGCATTAACCTCACTGTCCCTCTTTTCTGTTAAAGCCTCGGGGAGGAAGAGCCGAGTGTAGTGTAGGAATGGAGGACAGAGACTGGACTAAATCGAGACTTCCTATTCCCCATTTCTATTCTCAGGTCAACTGTTGTCCTTCAAACTCACCTACATTGTTATGGATGGAAACGCATACCGCGTTGATCTAATTTTGATCATTAGATAAAACCAATTAAACAACATGGATGATTTATTTTATTTCACTTGACATGATATATTAATTTGGGTGACAAAACACTGGCAGAGCTCGAATGTTTTTTTTTCTTGGAGGGAGGCGTGGTAAGGTTAACTCAGAAGGTCCTCTAAAAAAACAACCAAAACTTTTACCAACCCTCCAAAATCATAAAATGCTGAGAATTATTCTGTACATGTTACATATCAGGGATGAGTGAAAATGTTGAATCAAATCCCAGAAAAATCAAAAAACATCCAGAATTTAATTATCTGCTCTGGCACCTGGGGCGACCAAGCATATCTCAAGCCGGTGGTCAAAAACAATTGTGAACTATACGTTATTCACCTTGTCCACATATTTGACTTTTCAATGATTGCATGTACTACGTGATGAAGTCAGCAACGGTGTCACAAAGCATCCCGCCAAGTTCAGACGTGTGATTACCCACTCGGATAAAACAGCTCCACCTGAGGTCAAGCCACGACAGTCAGAAAGAAACTTGATTTGTGAGCGAGAGCGTCAAATATGACGGACCTCAGCCGAGCGGTGCAACCAATGTCTTTCATTCATCTCCTTACCTGCTCAAACACAATCTCACCTAAGAGTAAGAAATCCAATTTGCCATGTGGATTCACAGCTGTCACAGCAGGAGAATTAAACATTACCCATAACTCACCGTGCAGGTCAGTAAGCGACAGATCTGGCAACATCACTCTGAGGCGCCATAACAAAATATTTTAACCTCTGACTCCGCCACTGCTGGCACAACATGTGGTTAACAATATTGTGCCCAAAAAGGAAGAGATGGAGAAAAGTCAGCTTAAACCCAATATTTTACACCCTGCTGCATCCGGAGCAGCCGCCATTGGGGGTGGGTGGGGAGTATCACCGGGTTCTGTCGGCGTTCTCGTGTCATCGCCCTGGTTGGCCCGCCACCGCCAGAACCTCAATTACCTGACTGACGTTTCATTAGCGTCTGCAGCTGATCCCGTGGCTGAGAGGCAGCGGGGCGCAGAGGAGCATAGAGCACAAAGGGGATGGAGAGGTGTTTGCAGCCTTCCATGCGTTCTATTCCCATGCGCTGTCACTGTCATGGCTCAGAGTACATCCACACGACCACCCCATTATACTGAAGTCATTTATACGTGCTCGTATTCATGCCGTGGACTAAAGTAGAGCTGGCAAGGCGTCAACTCGTCGATCTGACCTGGATTGTTGGGGCAAATTGGAAATAGGAAATGCTTTTTGTGTGTCGCACACAGGCCACCTCATTAGGTGTACCATCCAATGAAATACAAATATTCAGAATTCTATCCAGTAACTATTTTCTAATCATTGGACTTATTTGGGTGAGTTAAAGCCTACCTGATTTTTTTTTACTTGCCAGAGTACCCAGAAAATCACAGGAGAACATGCAAACGCTAAACAGGAAGGGAGATTTGAACCCAAGCGCTCTCAACTGTGAGGCAGATGCACTAACCACAAATCCACTGTGTTGCCTGTGTTCAAAAACAAGAAATATAATTACATCTAAACACCATTCCACAATTAAATATGGCGTCAAATTTTACATGCATTTCTGTCCTCCAGGACAAGGTTGTTTCAACCTTAATCTAAAAGGCTAAAATAAATTATTGGTGCTAGCTTGTAGAAATGAGCAACATGAGGCAAGTCAGCAAACAGTTATTTTTATGTTTTGCATTTTCTATACCACTCCTGTCTTGGATCTTGGATTGTTATGGTATAGCAAATGATATCCCTTGCAAGGAATTTATGAGAACTTCTACTTATTTGCTCGTAGCCTCTCTACTTGTGGAGTTAGCGTAGGCCATAGCAAAGACGATCCAGGGTGAACCGAGCTTAGTGCGACTTCCATCCTGAGCCTCTCCACGGAGCCGATGCTTGCCTGAGTCTCTGCCGCCCATTTGTCATGCTCGCCCAGTAAGTTCCCAACAGAGATTAGGGCAGAGCTCAGTCTACAGGAATCTAAAATAATAGCAATAAACACAGACAAGTTTGTGTCTCACCCTGTCGGCCTCGTTGACACTTTGTAACGGATGGCTAAAGTTTGCTGTGCAGTATATCTTCCAAAGCGCACGGTGAAGTGCAGATGTCCCTCGATTCTCAAACACAACAGGTGTAAAAAAAATAAAAAATAATACCAATATCGTGGTGGAGGTGTTGTATAAAAAAAAATTGACAAAAGAGCCAACGGCTTCAACCCACATTGACCTAAACTAATGAATCATGACCCAATTCAGAACATAAAATGCAAAAGCTTGCCCGTAATTGGACTTCTTTGCCACAAAGACCATTTGTCAAATCCTGAGTGCCTCTTCCTTTCCATATTTTTGAATATTCTACTTAATTATGCAAAGAGACTATTGAGGTAGATGACCCCCCCCCCCCCCCCCCCTCGCCAGAAAAAAGCCCCATAAAGTCCTTATTAAGAGCAGAGGGGATTAATGACAGATAATAAGAGGCCAATCAAACATTTAACGCAAAGGCCTTCCTGGAGGCAAACAGTATTTAAATGAGTCAATTAGACGTTGATTATCTCCTCACCGATAAGTAGAATCAGACCTACTTCAATGTTATCACAGAAAATAAGTCCCGCCTAAACAGGAACTAATGAAATATTTCGATACTTGGACATGGGAAATGTGTAAATATTGATTGCTCCAGGGCTGGCGACATGTTGTTGTCAAATCAGGGAATAATATGAGATATTCCCAACAGATTATCCCATAAATCATAATTATTGAGTTAGTGCAATCCCTCCTACCAATTAGTGCTATTGTTGAGACATTGTCCATCATAACGTCACATCAAAGTCGTACATGGCCCCTAAATTATTATCGTACGGACAAACCACCCAAGTGCACTGGAAACAAGACACCCAAGTGCATGGCAAACAAAAATATTGGGCACAGAATAACTTGAGTATAAAACTATGCAGATATATCATTGTCAGGACCCTCCATCCTCCCCCTCCCTCCACGTCTGAGTCTCCACTCTTGTCATTTGCCCCAGCACACAATTACTGTGCGTGATTGCTATCAGGCGGGACGGTCGGGGGGAGGCTCCTAAATTAGGGCCTAAATAGGATTTCCTACATGGCGAAGGCCACAGCCCTGGACATGGTAATGAAAGCCGATACATCACAATCAGGCCGACAATCCTATTCATACTGCAACACATTACTCTCACTCCTCATAATTATAGAGGGCTGACAGACGGACCTGTGAGGCATGGCGGAGGGGAGGAAAAAGGGTAGAAGGAAGCACTAGTGGTAGAGTAGTGGCACTCACCGGTCACTTTATTAGGTATACCCACATAGTGTAATGGGATCCGGAACAAGAGCTACACCAAAATTCGGCCTTTACGGAGACAACTTGAATGGTATTCAGTCCAGTTTTTTTTACAGAAATTATTCTTTAGACTGCAATTTTCAGTCTTTGGGAGTGGGCACATCTATATGGTATATATTTTTTTTTACAAGAGTAAAATTTTCAAGATATTTTTTTTTTTTGCGACGATTCTTAATCATCCGTCTTTTTTCTGTAGCTTCCTATAGTATCCTTATTTTTTCACGTTTAATTTATGTTTGGATCAAATGGATTGACTCAAGTTCAAATATGCGTTCGCAGACAAACTCACTCCTTCACACAGGACGATGTGTGTGTGTGTGTGTGTGGGGGGGTGGGGGGGGACCAGCTTCACGATCAATACCATGAGCAGGAATCAGCGATGGGGAGAATAAGACAATGGCCTATCAGATTGAGGTTGACTTCTCCTTGTATGTGTGGCAGGCCTGTAACAATAGATTGGCTCAGAAATCCGATGGCACTCGGCGGCACAGTGACGAGAAAAAAAAAAAGGGGAGACAGATGAAAAGGGAGATTGCTAATGCTCTCCAAGCAAGGCATTTTAATCTGTGACAGAGGAGGGATTTGGTGAAAGCCATTATCACACGGCGACCCCTCAACTTCTCGCCCTCCCCTTTCTTTTCTGATAAGCAAGCCTTATCAGTCTGTTCGGTGCGGGACGGGGGGTGGGGGTGTATTCGTGTGTGTACATCCATACTTTTGCATGTGTTTGCGTTGCAAAATGGGACATTGAAAATGTGATGCACCGGAGCCTAGCCAGTCGACATAAATCTCCTTAAGAACTCAGTCAAACAATCGACATGGCAAAGTGCAACGCAATAGTCATGACAGCGACCCAACGTCTGAACCCACAAACCAGTTTGACCTTGCATGCACGTATGTGTGTGTGTGTGTATATATATGTGTGTGTGCGCGCCTCACCTGCAGCAACCCAGATACCTTTCATCTCTTGATTACAACTTTCAAAAGAGAGATGAGATGATGATGGTCCCAGCCCACGGGGGTCACTTGTGCTCTTTCTGCTAGACCAGGTGTGCAAGTGAGTGTGTGTGTGGGGGGGGGGGGCAGGTGGTAGAGAGTGGTGCTTGAGATGACTCTTCTTAATATAATGGACTGAGCTGCGTGTGTGTCTGCAGCAACTGTGAATAGATATGTGGGCGTATACTTCATGCATGTCTGTACGTATGTGGATGCTTGAGTTTGCACGTGTTTCCATTTAGATCTGTGTTTACATGTGATCTTACATTCTTTAGCAGTCTATACCATCATGCTTTACGTGTGTGTGTGTCTAGAGTACGCTGTCCCTTCTCTGATCAGGACAATCCATCAGGGCCTGCTGCTCATTAATCACCACACACACACACACACACACACACAAACACACACACCTAGAGTCGGCACGGACAGTGGGGTTAGTTTAGTTGAGCTCTCACACCTGCACCAGAGAGAAGATCTCAGCACTAGAGAATACATCACATTTTAAGACATGAGGAACTCCCTAACCACTGCCCCCTTCACTCTCGTATGTCTCTAAGAAGAATACGATTGTATTTTAGTCACACACTACAAGTACGGTGGCAGCGCTAAGGTCAAGCACAATAAAATGGAACCTATATGGAGTGTATGGTTAAGTGCCTTGCTAAAGGACATCCTTAATAGATTTAATCATCTGGATCAGCTCGGGAGATATCAGTGATCACTTGTCATTTCATAATTTGACCGTTGAAGTCACACGTACTAAAACTTTTCCCTTTTTATATCAACTAATGTATGGCCCATTCCAAAATATCAGCTTGTGAAGTTGTCAGGACTTCCTCAGTTCCTTGGTACTTTGTGAGTAGCTCACACAAAGCTGTAGAGGCCACTCTTGGAACCACTCATGGCCTTTTTAATGGATCATCGGCTCGGAGCTGAGTGAGCAGCCTGTAGAAGCAGCGCACTGGCTAATTCACTATTGATCCTGCTCCATAGACCAATTTCCACTTGTGTTTGGTTTGGGACTACAGTTTCGGTCACGCTCCGTCACTCCCTCCGGGCCAGGAGAGGAGCCCGGGCTACTCTCTTATCAGTCCGAGAGCACACTCGCACACAGAGCGAGATGGGGAATGAAAGCCGAGGAGGGGACGGTTACTTGCTTGTAGAGAAAGGGAGAGACGTCATTAGAGGATGGTGATGAGTTCCATCCACTAAGAGTAGAGGTGGCTTTTATATAGCCATGTCTCAGGAAGGACCAGCCACCGTTATTTCTCCCCAAACCTTCACGCTGATTGAGCAAATCCGGGTTCAAAAGCACTGCAGAGCAGTAGCAATGAGCTGTCCATGGTGCTGAAATGAATTTCCTCACGCAGTTCAAGACGTTAGCATGTCTGCACCTCAATTATGATCTCACCGGTGACTTGCATGTGTGTTACTGTGGATAGTCATTAAAATTAAGCATTATATGTTTAAAAAATTTAAATTTTCCCCCAACAATAAAGTTACAAATACAGTAGCTGTGTTTCCTACTATATGGTGGACATGCTACAGACTTGAAATCATCCTAACTTTGCCGGATTCTGGTAAGTCAGCTTGTACCACTCCATAAATGTGTCATGGCCTTAACATCTGATAGAATCTATGATCAAATCTTTCACGCCTACTTCCACTTGTTTCCTTCCTCCAGCCACTCACCTCTCACTCTCCATTGCTGCTGTCTCCACATCTCCCCTCACCTGCACCTACCACCCCCAAACAAACCCTCTCCCCTCTTTATCTACCCACCTCTCACTCTCCATTTATACTGACCCCCTCCTCATGCCTGTCCTCCTCCTTTCTCGCAGTAACAACATTCCTTTGACTAATTGCAAACCTGTCAGCAGGTAAATGCTCGGAGACCAGTGTGTGACAGTCACGCTTGCCGGCCCCCAGGTTGCCACTGACAGTCATTGTAGGTCAGGACAGGACTAGGCAGTCTGTGTGTGTGTGCAGATGTGGTCTCTCAGCTTGAATAGTGAGACTCCAACTGTCTTGGGGTCTGTGACGCTCCCATTATGCTGCTAAAGGAAAAAGTAGACAGCCACAGAACAGCTGGGTAATGCACTGTCTGAGTGACAATACACTCTACCTCTCACCCGCTTCGCTTCTCACCTTGTCTGCGAGCCGATGACAATGCCACATTGATACTGTCAAGTTAGGGGGCGGCCAGTGTGACATGCTCACACACACACATAGTACAAGCACACACAATATAAAAGCAACACACTGATGTAAAGGAGTGCATGATGAACGATGGATTGCTTCAAACGACTAAAGCGATAATTTACCTTCTAAGCCTGTTTGTTTTCCCGTTCAGCAGCTCTTTAATATCAGCCTTGATAACCAAGCTCGGCTAATTAAAGCAGGCTGTCGACAGTTGTGATCCTGACCCTTAGCACGGCTTTCCCTCCGGGGGGGGGGGGGTTCTGTTAGCATGCTAATGCTAATCCCCGGTGACGGGGGACAGGGCAGGGCTGTCCCCTGCAGCAGCTCTGCTCTTGTGACCGAGGGATGTGTCAGGACAGGCACAGTGATGTGCTAACACGGAGACGTCTCCATGTGCATGTCACAAGTCTGTAATTAGAAAAGAGGTAGGCTCCAGGGGACAGCTGTTGTCGCAGCACCCCGTCCATGTTCTCGAAAGAGCAATCGACGCCTAAAATGGGCTCATAAAAGAGCAACTGGTTCACAATGAGCCGATTTGCCTGATGCGAGCTCGAGGTTATGTTGGATGTGACTATGGACAAGGCAGCTTGATAATAATAATAATATGTAATATCATTTTTGAGTTTCTTTTGTAATCATACCTCTAGTCACACCCTTTTGTTTACATTATGAGTGAGTAGGGTGACTGCCCTCACCTGTCTGTCAGTCTATCCGTCTCGCTTCTCCCCTTTTCAGGGAAGGTCAAGGACACATGCATATTCATGGAAGAGCCTGGCATGGGATCAATAGATTTTAATTGTTTTCCCTTACTTGGTGCGGGGACGTGCCAGTGTCTATTGATCTGTTTGAACAGAGGCCACTCACAGTGCACAACTATGAGACCTTTACCTGACTGAACACCAATAGACTACAAGGGGGGGGGGGAGGCTTGTGATTAGACATTTGACACACGGAAAACCACAAGCTGCGGGGAGAAGGTCTCGAGAGGCTTAGAGATTGATAGAGGTGACACTGTAAGAGTAGGAAAGACAAAGAGAATGATATCAGGCACTAGTTGATGTCATGCGACAAAAAAATATGAAGCTTGAATTGATGTCCATTTTCACCAAAAGTACAAAACTCAAAAATATAGGATATAAAAGTTTACATTTAGGAATAACAATGATTTTATTCACTGTCACATCGCAAGCATCCATCCATGTGTATCGTTCCGTAAAGACGATTCCCTTTTGGATGTCTCTTCTTTCACTCATACTCTCATGTATTCTTTTTGTCACTGTTAAATTTGTATTAAATTGTCAAACTTTGAGGGAAAGAGCAAAAGAATGTCAGCGACAGACGAGACAAGAGAAAAAGAAGATTTTGACAGTCATCCGTTTGACCCGCACTGGTGAGTGAGTGCAGTCTGGCTTGTCAAATCTCTGTGCTAACAGTGAATCGGCGTATCTGTGCAGAGCATAGAAGGGTGTCATGCACTGTAGTTTTATGCTTCAGGATAAGGCTGGATAAAGCCATTGGTTGGATGACACGCATACAGTTTCTCACAAACGTCTTGACTTTTTGCACTCTTGCTGTCTTGACCTAAAACAGAGAAAAGGTATCTCAATATGCTCCATCTGTTGAAACTGCGACATAAGGATTTTATTGGAACATAAACTGGGTTTGTCAGTCTGGTGTAAGTTTATTCATTTAAGCGTGAGATACGTGCACCTTTTGTTCAATTGTGAAAATATATAAAAAACATATGACGAAAAATAAAAACGTGCGAAGGTTCCCCCCCAAAATCATGTTTGTTGTAATACCAACACTGACCTGTGAGAGGCAGCATGGTGCCACAGGGCAATTATATTGTCAACAAACTATAAAGATGAAAGAGCAGCAGTTGTAGAAGAACTTAAAAAAAATGCAAGATGGCGTGTCTATACCGCTGAAGACCCCCTTATTTTAACATATGTATTATTATCTATTTATTTATTATACATATTTATATTTTAATCGCGCCACCAAAGGATTTTACAATTTTGCAATTCAATGTTTGCAGCATGACATTGGCTGCTTTGGATTGGTTGGAGGATTTCCATGTGGATGGATCCTGAACCCCATCAAGCACATTTAAAATGAATTGGAATGTCCCATTCATACTTCAAAATTACAATCAAAATATAAAAGGAAGGCACCAGCAAGGAGAAGGGAAACTGTTAAAGTCCTTTATTCAGTTTTCACCTTATGTAGTTATCAATTGTCCCAATACTTTTGTTCATATAACGTCACAACAAGCAAAGCCCTTTACGGAGTATTGGCTGAGAATTTCAGTGGGCAGGAAAGCCAACTCACACAAGCTCTTGCTCCCAGATTAAACCTCGTGCCGCCATTATTGAGCAATGACAACCCTCCGTCCCTTTGCCCTCCTCCTCTACATTGTAATATCTTCCTCATCTCAAAGCGGAGACCTATTACCAGCTCATTAGGCGGAATCATAGAAGAATTAGACCCTTGCCTGCTGACAGTACTTCAGAGAACAGGCTGCTTTTTTGCTCAAGAGTCAGGGGTTAAGTTAGCAATCAAACTAGCCGGGCAGATGTATTAAGACATTTTAATATTGGCCGTTGTGGGAGCTCTAAAAATGTTAATCTCTCGCCGACACGAGTGAAGCCCTCAGGGCAACTCAAATTAAAGTCTCCAGGAAGAGAGAAGGGAGGGGGGGCGTCACAGAATTGATGCACCCTGCAGCATTTGGATAATTGTGTTGAAATTGTTGCTCCTTCAAACAAATTGTCCTCGTTTGACTTTTTTTTTTGCTTACCTGGAGAGGTTTTTCTTGAGTCTCTTGTCTTTGGAGACAAGAAGGCTCAGTATTGATTTTGATAAAGTGGATCTGGTGGCTTTCGCTATTGTTATTATGATGTAAACAACCACAGGAGGCCAATGTTGAAGGCAGTCCGAGTGCAACAGATGCATTTTTTGTTCCTGCATGTTTTACAAGTATAAAAAAAAAACCAGGTCATTCCTAATACACCTGTCAAGGCTCTTGTGCTCCACTTCATTTCCCCCCCCTACATGGTATAGTCTTTTCCATGGTCCACCCCCTCCTCCCCATGGCCCGGTTCTCTCTCAGGGCTCAGACTAATGACTGGTGACAGTCCACTGAGGGGAGCGAGCTGTTTGCAGTCAGCAGTGCGTTTGTTGGTAATTATTTTCCAGAGTGTCACATTAGTGTCAGCCTTGTGGCGGTGAAAGAGCAGCGAGGACGACGACCCCGGCCGGCCGACTGGCTGGAAGGAAGTGGAAGGAGCGAGGGGAGGGATATGGTGTGATGTTTGGCGCTGGGCAGTGTTTTGTTGATGCGCGTAGATTTGTTCACTGTTCTAGACTTTAAGTGGAGTACATATATGAAAACAATACAAGCCCATCTGTGTGTGTGTTGTGATTGTGGAAGGTTGGATACAAGCTTTTGTGCAGCGAAGGGGGCAGTCAGCGGCCCCCTTGGGAGGAAGCGATCAATGATTGAGACCATAATGCACCTCTCTGTATTCCTCCTCACATTCACGCTGGCTGGCCGCTTTGGGGAGCTGTCACACACACGCACACACATAGACACACACGTTGTCACATGTTCGACAACTCATCTCTCACACGTAGCCCTCTACTCCATCTTGGAGCTGTCTGGTCGATGGCCTCTCTCGCCGCTCTGGCTCAGGCTCTCCCTATGTTAATAAAGTAGACCACTAGACCCCCCCCTCACCCCCACTCCCACAGCACGGCTACCATACAGACAGTAGACAGTCTCAATGTTGACACACTGAAAGAGCTCTTCGGAACTTTCCTCCTACCGCAGTCTGGTAAACACAAGCGGAAGGGAGCTTGCTTAACAAAGCTTTTATTTGCATATATTTCACTTTTTATGAGAGAGCAAAGAGTAAATTTGAAGGCAATCAGTAGCGATAGAGGATTGAGGGTCCCGTAGCAAGTGGCAATTATCACTAATTGGTCTGTGGAAATAATAACAGCTACATTGACTCCAGCCTCTGATGCATTAAGTGGGGATGAGTGAGTTAGAAAGAGAAAAAAAGAAAAGAAAATAATACTAAAGACTATTTAGTGCTTATGAGAATAATTACATGAGTATGTTAAGAGACTCGTCAAGCAGTGTTGGACTTTGAATCTCACCTTCTGTGTTAGTTTGCATGAATAGGTGTTGGTCTGTATGTAAAAGTATATGTCAACTTCCCCAAAAATAATAAGGAATTGTTATGGCAACTACCATATTTTCCAGACTATAAAGCGCACCGGACTATAAGGCGCACCTTCAACGAATGGCCCATTTTAAAACTTTGTCCTTATATAAGGCGCACCGGACTATAAGGCGCACCATGAATGCCTCATGTCAGATTTTTAATCCAAATCAAATCATTCTCCATTTTATCTTTTTTTATTTCAACTTCAGACGCAACAAATTCCTTTATAATCACAAAATAATGATCCATAGTCTTTTTGATTCATGATTCATAGTCTTGAGTCTCGTCTTATGATTGATTTCATGACACAATGCTTCGGGCCAGTTTAAATTTAGGAATTTGGCCCATATATAAGGCGCACCGGACTATAAGGTGCACTGTCGAAAATTTTAGGTTTTTAGGTGCGCCTTATAGTCCGGAAAATACGGTAATGTGTGACGTACATATGTTGTGAGTTCACTGCCATCTTCACATATGATGTGCTTGCAACAATATTCACTGATTTTATTCAAATCCCAAAATTTAAATTTGGCATTCATTTTTTCAGTATTTTTCCAAAAAGTCATATTTCACTGACCTAAAATGCAGTTTGTGTATTGACATAAAGCTGTAGAACTCTTGGGGGGAAAAAATACCAAAGGTTATGTGTGGACATTCTACCACGTCTGGATCACACAAACAAACGCACAACTTGACCGTTGGGTGCGACTGAAGTAGACACAGAATGAAACAAAGACAGCGACAGACAACTCCGAGCTCAAGTCGCACGAATTGTGACGGCGTGTGTGCGTGCTTGTGACAGTCACCAAGACAGCCAAGTGACTCACCTCCTGCCAGAAAATGAAGACGTACAATTAACATCGCTTCCCATCATTCTCAGTTGAGTGGGCAGGCCTGTAATTGGCTGGCTGACCAACCTGCGTGGCTCCGGGTGGCAATTTATTCTGGGAGCCTCACAGTTTACCCACGGCGGCTGACGGCCCCTGTGCCATAACCTGGCTGAGGGAGCGGGGACATCATTAACACTTCAGTGGGCCTAGCTGCAGGACACACAAGCATCATCCACCGCGCACCCACCACGACATGGAGGAAGACGTATGCCCGTTCATCAGCTTGCAAATGAGGACACTCCAGCCATGTTTGCTCAGTCGTGTCTCCCGCTTGTTATTTCTGCCAAGTGCAAAAAATGGATGAAGAGAGGCCGCGTTGTGATAGAGGACCTCGGTTGGTTAGCGGGAAGTCACGACAATGCGACCGTTGTGCGGGGTCCTGCACTAAGTCTGTTCGAGTGGTTGCCATGTCAAGACACCATGAGCCAAGCGATGGCTCTGCTAGAACCAATATTGGCCCCGTATACTAATATTTTTCTAAATATTTTTCTACAATTTTTCTAAAATGTATGTACCGTAATTTTCGGACTATAAGTCGCGTTTTTTTTTTCATAGTTTGGGTGGGGGGGCGACTTATACTCAGGAGCGACTTATATACATATATATGGGTTTTTTTTCACTTTTTTGGGCATTTTATGGCTGGTGCGATTTATGCTCCAGTGCGACTTATAGTCCGAAAACTACGGTAATGCAGTTTTTTATATATATATATATATATGCTAACTTCACAAAAATCAAAGCATTCCAATTGAAAAAAGTAATAATGCTACAAAGAATAAATCAATTGTAATGTAAAAAAAATACTTACAAAATTTACAATATAAAATGTCCATCGGCCACCAAACCTTTTCGCAAATGTTTTCACGTTACGGTTAGCTTTACATTTTGAACAACTGAGATTGAAACAAAAACAAAGGATTAAAAATAACACTCACGGTACTGAAATAGTATCGTTTCTTTTTTTTGTGCGTTTAAAAAAAACTTCTCGTTAGCACAGAATTGTTGGACATGATAATTTCACAACAAAGTGTCACTGCTCGTGTTTATTTCACAGTCTCACTGTTGCTTAAATGAGCAAAAACAAAAACTAAACTTGTGTACAAGAGACCTTTCATATTTTGGTAAAACTCTGTAAACGTTCATCGTGGAACATCCACAAAATGTCCCCTTTACTTTCCTCTCCTAATTGAACCAAGAGGTGCAGTCACCCATCAGGTCCAGCAGATGAGGCTGTGACAAAAAAACGTGATATGAACCAATTGGCACCTACTTTAAATGTGAAATGTAAAGTCCTGCATAGGAATTTTCAGTCAGACTGACTAATCCCCCCCCCCAAACAATGTGTGAACAAGAGCACGGTGATGACCTTGTCTTGTCGCAGACAGACACGTTACATGTTGCTCGGAGGCCAGGGTGGTCGGTCTGGTTTTATGTGGCCCTTTTTAAGGGCTGCACCTGCTGCATGCCTGCAGCTGTCATGAGGTGTGATGATGACCATGCATGAGGAAGTTTGCCATGTGAACACAACATTGCGGTGAGAAAACTTATGAGAACCATTTATTTTTATAGAGCAACAATCCGGTTTATTCTCACTGGTCAGACTTTTCACATGGGCGCATGTATTCCCCATTCACTCATTTCCCGTCTCAGAACTTGCCCACTGATCTCACACACACACACACACACGCACACACACACACACGCACACACACACACACACACAGTCACAGTGCAGGCTCACAGCCAAATGGCTGTTCATTAAAGACCTGAGGGGAAGCAATCGTCTGAGAGACGGAAATTGCGTGTCACATTAGATTAGCAGTGTAAAGCCCCTGGATTGGCTCGAGGGAATAAAGAATTATTTCAATTACATTATTTCAAAAAGTCTTTAAGCAATACCAATACCAATAAAAACAAATTAAGAGTGATTTGGGCTGATTTGCGGCGCTCACAGCCGTGCTTTCTGACAATTTGCTTGGAATCGGATATGAATTATGTCGCTATTACAAGCGTCTGTAACGTGCTGCCGTTGAAAGCAGATTACGTTTGACAAATAATACCGTCGGTGTGCATTGTCTCTCATCAAATGGGAATGTTCTAGAGTGTCAGTCACCCGACAGGCTGCAGACTGTGCTGCCTCAGAGCGTCACAGAGGAACGGATGACTCCATCAGCACAGATACACTGACACCAAGTCACACCTGCACTTGTTGACTGGGTTCAACCTCTGAGTGCAGCATTTATTTGATATCCTGAAGCCGTGAACACTAATACCAAGTTTAACTGATTTTTTAAACATGTTGTATGACTGCTCTTATATTGTGGCACAATGTGAACATAACCAATCACGAGCCTCCTCATCTGTCTGTTGTAGTGCCAAAACTGACCTATGGGAGGCATCGTGGTGCCACTGGTCATCGCAGTAGAAGAAGAAATAGAACCTAAAATAATCTCATCTGTTAATTTAGTGTTACAGGGACAGAGCCTTGTTGCTAATAGCAAAATCTGCAAAGGTCAGACATACCACTACATTTTATTATAATTGCCTATAGGTACCATAAGATGGCAGTAGAGCACTACTTTTGTCTAAACGAAGCTCATCAACTCAGTTCAACATAGCTGCTGCTAAGACGCTGTAAAATGGTGCCAAAGCGTAACTTCCTCAATCAGATATCACAAATATTGTATGGTGACAAAGGCTATTCAAACGATATCAGCTTCGGAGAAAGGAATCACCTTCACATGAATTGGGCATCTCAAATTCCCCCAAAACTAACTTTCAAGGCATATGGGCCATCCCACATTGAATCTTCGGGGATTGTGACTGTAGTGTAAACGAATAGGTCAGATATAACCTATCGATGTGATCCTGTTGCCTGTGCGAGATACTGATCAATAGCATCTACCAAAGCAACACACCCATAGGGCATAAAAATTTAAAAGAAAAAAGATTCCCACTCAGTTTACACACCAACTTAGCATTTAACTGTCCTACGTTGAAATGGATCAACAGATGCATTATTTATAATAAATAAATATTTTCAAACTAATTATGCAAAATTAGATCATTTTCTGTGGAACACCTGATAATCTTTCACGGCACATTGTATCATGCTGCATGGCGCGTAGACCATAAAATAAGTAACATTGTTTTTCCTCTCTTTATTTTAGTGTCATTTTCCTCTTTCAGTTATCCGGATGTTTTGCAAAGTTGCACCCAATGTGTGTCAAATCCATTCTGGGAGACAAATATGTTAATCACTAGTCCACCGTGCTGCTTACTTGATATAGTGCCGAAATAGACAATCTATCAAATCCGATATAAGCTCTTTATTGCAATCTACTTTAAAAAAAAAGTTTTTGCTTCCTGTTAAAGACAAATTCTTCCATGCCACACTTGCCATAATTATTGTTAATATTAAGCTCTTTTGGCTCTCTTCCATTTCCATATGAAAAGTACCAGAGGATGTTGTTTGTGACTAAATTCCAATAATATTATCAATAATGCTTTTTAATTGTATACTCTCCATTTCTGATTTGCTTGACTTGTCTTTAGCAGGAAGGGAGAAATTGAAAGTGTCCGAGGAGGGCGCGAGGTGGGGTGGTGGGGGGTACGTGGTGGAAAGAGGGGCTGGAAAAGAAGCAGAGAGGGGAGGAGGGGGTGTCACACACACCGAGGAGGGAGACACGGGCAGACACTCAGCCGGCCCACTGGTGTATTCATCCCGGTCACATCTACGGCCACCGGGGAAGTCTTGCAGGAGCATCCCGGAGCGTGGAGCAAG
The DNA here is from genome assembly GCF_033458585.1 of Syngnathus typhle. Taxonomy (NCBI): domain Eukaryota; kingdom Metazoa; phylum Chordata; class Actinopteri; order Syngnathiformes; family Syngnathidae; genus Syngnathus; species Syngnathus typhle. The sequence continues at coordinate 6,594,380 of NC_083751.1, forward strand.
CAAGGAGGACGCTTCCACGTTCTTCACTGCGCTCGCCCGTGGAAAGTGTCACCTTCGGGAACTGTTGGAAGTTGAGTGGAGTAAAGATCGTCCCCCACCCCGAGTTCTTCATCACAGTGAGTGTGCGTCTTTGCGCATTACCGCTTAAATTGGTTTAATTGCGTTCAATTGGAGATATTGAGTGTTTAAAGCGTGTGCGTAAAACCTTTGCGCATTCAGTTGCAAAAGTGTCAACTCTTTGAAAAACTGCTGCATATTTAATTTGCAGTTTGTTTTATGATTCATGTAGCGTGACAAATAAAAAGCTTCTTTTGTGCAGTTCCAATATGCAGCATGTGAAGTTTGCGTTTTTCAATTAAGTCTGATTGGTTCAAAAACTTTCGAGTAGTTTTTTTGGGAAAGACTACTAAAGTTTTATTTCAATGTTTCTCATACGCAACCTGTTCTCATTTAATCAAGTAGATGCATTTCAATTTTATGGATTATCATAGAGTTTTAACTATAATCGTTTACTTTGATTAGATTATATAAAGCGATGTTGAGCAGCTCCTTTTAAAGTATACTTTACATCAAAAACTGTTTTTTTTAAATAAAATTGTACAATCATTTACTCATTATAGATTTAAATGTTTGCCATCATATAATCTTTGTAAAATCTATTTGATCATACTGCAGTATTAAATGTAGTGTTTTCTGAATCTGAGTGTTATTTTATTAAATGTACACAAAATATATCCATATCCAAAATATATAATTTTCTTAACCGCTTATCCTGCTAAATGTATTCACATTTATTTAAATGAATATTTAAATGCTACATTTTATTAGCAATTTGCACCCCTTTATAATAAATCTAAAACTGATTGTAAAAGAATTGCACCCACATTTCCAGCAAAACGTATTTCACTGAATTTAATATTGTATGAATTTTAGAGGCTGTAAATTAAAAGTCTTTGTATTATTTCTCAGTCTTTTCACTTTGCATTAAGAACTCTCCTGTTTATTCCTTCACATACAGCTTCGCGCACAAGGAGGTGAATGGACCTCCATCGCCCCTTCAAGATGGACAGCTCCTCCTATATGCCAGCTCCCCTCGCTTCCCCCGCTCTCATGGTCCTCGCCTCCACCGCTGAGGCTGGCCGAGATGCGTCCGTCCCCTGCCAGGCGCCCAGGCCCTTCGGGATCCCCGTTTCGGTGGAGAAAGACCTCCACCTGCCCTTCCCTTCGGCATCCTACACCTTCGCCTCCATGTATCAGCGCCAGGGACCGGTGTCAGGCCCCTTTCCTGGTCGAGACTTCCCGGCCTCCCTGCTGCACCTGCACCCCCAGTTCACCCCACCCAACCTGGACTGCTCCACCCTGGGCATGCTCCACCACAGCGGGGTCGGCGGCGCCTTTCGGCCTTTCTCATCACCGCACGACGAGAGGGAGTCGATCGGTTACCACTCGGCCTTCACGCCCGCAAAGAGGCTGAAAAGCTGCTTCTCGGAGGCGGACGGTAAGGACTTTGACTTTGGCTCTCCCGGAGGCTCCATCAAAAGTGGAGAAGATTCGGCGAGGAAGCTGTTCTCCATGTCTGGCCTGCTTTCCGATGGTGAGGCATCATCCAGCCCGGAGGAGCGCAGAGAGCACAGTGAGTATAGAATCTCTATCTCTCATTGGACAGCTTTTGAGATTTTGCTCTATTTGATGGATCGAGTTGATGATTCAGCTCAAAAGAGAACATTTGTACGTATTTTTACATTATAGTATATGTCACCATATTTTCTGTGGTTAATTGTTTGTATATATAAGTGCATAAAACACACACACACACCCCGTCGTCGGGGATATGCTCCAGCTCACCATGACCCTAATGAGGACAAGTAAGCACTCAAGAAAGTAGATAGGAGGATGGATGAAAAACAAATTTGAAGGTACGAGGTGCTTTTTATTGGACAGCAATGAAAAGAAAAACATATTTGGACACTTTTCGTGACAAATATGGAAGTTTATATAAGATAAATTTTGTAGCTAGTATAGGCCCCCCCCCCCCACCCCCCACTTTTGTGGCTTGCACTTTCACTGCTCTGGAAAGACTTTCTTCAAAATATTGTAGTTGGTCTGTGTGGCTCATAATTTAATTTCCAGTTCCTTCCAAAGGTGTTTGAACATCCATTCATCCACACCAAACTCATCCACACATCGCTTTTCTGTGGTACGTTGGGTCTCAGCAAAGCTGGGATAGACAAATAAAAATTGTTCCCCCAAAGTTGGTAGCTTAACATTTTCCGAAATGTCTCAGTAATGTGAATAATTAAGTTAAGAAGCCCAAGCTAACACCTGATTGATTGGTTAATTGTCTCGTACAGTGTATCTGCTTTTATTTTCCCTTTTGCTCTCTACGCCCGCATGTGAACAACTTTGACACAAATCATGTGAACAGCTGCACTTGTTTAGCTCAGTGATCATTAGCCACATATGACCATTAGGCCTATTGGTAGTCAGACTTTCCTTGAGCAGCTGAGATACACAAGACCGTATGGCGGGCAGACGTCGGAGGAGTGCGCGTCGGAAAAGGAATGACATCCTGTCAGCGATAACGAGGTGGCAGAGATAGAGGAAGGGATGGAGGAGGATGGAGAAAATGAGAGAGGGAGAAAGTGTGAGAGAGAGTAAAGCGCATCAACCCGAGTTTCCACGTGCAAAAAACCCTCAGTGCAAATATGGCCGCCCACACCAGACGTCTGATTTGTTGACAAATGAGTGGGAGAGGTGTCAGTCAGTATGCAGGGGAAGGAAGAGACGCTCCTCATTACTCCCGGGGATAATTGCCCAACCACGCGGGGGCACCGAACAACGGAGGGAGAGGTAGAAACTCGAGGGAGTCAGGGTGAGGAGGAAGAGGGGGGGGGACAATGCTAGGCATGATGGGAAATCAAACCCTCCTCGGCGGCGGCCGCCACGGGGAGCGTCTGACACTTCAAACTGTACACAGAAAGACAGAGGGAAGAGAGCATCCAAAGGCTCGTCAGATCAGAGGGGACACTATCAAAATAATGACAATGGGAAAGAAAAGGGAGGGGGGGGGGCAGAAGGAGGGGGTTTGAGGGCGTTTGGGGTACACATACACCTAAAGGAAACTTTCATCCCACACAAAGGACAAGGAGCAGGAACAAGTTGTCTTAAGAAAAGTTTTTGCATGTATGCGTCTTTTTGTTGAAACTTGCCGATCTTGTGTTGAGTGACAGGGCCTGGGAGGCGGAGCGGCGGGAAGGAATCTCAATATGGAATTTTAATAAGGACGGGAAAGGGGAACGCGAAGCGATGGCAGCCGGCGTGCTGGCGCGAGAGGCGTGTCTGCCTGCCTGACAGTGTTTGCTCGGTGCAGCCGTGCATGCGCCATCCGCTCACCTCCTGGTTTTGGGGAATCTCGTTTACCTGAATGTTGACAAGGACAAAAGATGGAAGAGAAAGGAGGGGTGGGTGCAAGTTTGGCGGCGGACAAAAATTGGAATCTGCTTTTCCAACTTGATCCAATTAGTCTGGAGTGAAGGCAAACTTAAGAGCTTTAATGCAATTGAGCTCCCAGCACTTGCTTCAAGTCTGACATGCACTTGTTCCTCTTGACTGACTAACAGACAGTCACTTCAGGACGTCAAGTCTTAAGTGTTAAGCCTGGAAATTTCCCGGGCTGGGAAAATGCACAGGTTCCAGACTAGACAAACCCTCGACATGCAAACCAGAACAAGCTATATGCGAGCGAGTCAAACTTTTCCTCATTGGCCCGATTCGTCTCATTGGCGATGTTTCTTGCTTGTATCCAAGACGGAAAAAGAACCATCGAACTGCTTTATTTTTAGGAGCAATCGGATCGCAATGAACAATTATTTCCACAGTTACTATTCGATGCATTTATGGTCCCACTTTAATGTTTAATATCATCAAATGTAAACATTAGACAAAGATAACCCAGTAAACAATTTTTGAAGGATGATTTTGACGAGGCCCCTCCAAAAACCTTCATGTTGCTTGATCGGGAACCCAAGTTGATAATCTGATGACTTAATATTCTCCTTTGAGACTTTCTGGTAAACAACAGAATTACGGTTTCATCAATCAGAACAATCCGTCCAGGTGATGGCATATCAAAGCAGCCCCAGATTATAAAGTTATCGCCACCATGTCTGACTGTGTAATGTTCTTTTTCTGAAATGCTGCATTGCATTTATGTAAGTTTATATGGTTAGTACAAACTCTCCAAATCATGCAGAGAAGACAACCAAAACATAATTATATATAATATATTGCATCCCATACTAAATGTTGCAGACCTCTCTGGTCAGTGTCCACATCTGGCAAGGATGAATCTTCTCATCTGGCCAGTGCATCAGGGTGGCAGGACACCTCCATCTGCCCTGCCAGTGACTTCCCTCTGTTGATTTTTCCTTCCAGAGTTTCCTCAGTTTTATCAGTTAAGGTCTGGGATGCTTGGCGTGCGCCGACAGCTGTTCAAACAGTCTCGCAGCCTTTCAAAGGGCAGATGCTTGCAGCCGAGCGAGTCGTGCTTATTTTCCTCAGGGAGATGCTCTCTGCTGCCGGGCCGGGTTGGAACCCAAATGGCCCTTTACCGGGAACATAAGCAGGGAAACTGGAAGTCAGTGGCCAGGTCGGACGGGTTGAACGTGTCGTTAGGGTGCCAAAGCTGTTTGAGAGTCAGATGTTTAAGGGCTTTGTACATACAAAACTATTAAGAAACTTAAACTCAACAACTTAGTATATTTTTGTACGTTAAATACTTGTAACGACTGTCATTCTTTTCCCAGATGTTCAAAATTTGCCAACCCAGAAAAACATGACATCAAACTTGACAGCACTTACCGCAAGCAAATGTTACTTAAGTTTCACTTTCTTAGGAGATTTTAGAGACAATGTTTAATATAAATTGACTTTTTCCATGCTTGCAACACACAAAAACCATTTTGTGCTCTCAATCACCGTACTAAAGTTGTCAAAATGTAAATTTGAGGATTTTGTTTTTATATCTATTGAAATTTAATATCACCCCTAATTTACATGAACTATAACAAATTTAAAAAAAAACACAGATAAAAAAAAAGAAGGAAATAATCATTCATTTGTATGTCACAGATAGATTTTGATGAGGGATACAACAATAACTCCAAATATTGGACGTAAGCATCTATTAGGACAAAATGCTTGAGTTCAAAACAATTTTTTTTTTTAGGTTAATAGAAGGGAGGCGTTTTGTCTCATGGAAAACAGAATCAATATCACGTAGTTCCATGTTAGATTTGTCCCGTAGATTTAATCATTGGTCACGGTGAAGCTTGATACCTTAAGCTGCCTGCAGACATGACAGCTTAAACGGGCCCAAAAGTGTGTTCGTGTGTGTGTGTGTGCATCTTCTCTTGACTCCATCTCCAGAATGTCAAGTTTTCCATCGTGAACAAAGCCAGCTTGAGGTATTAAGAGTCTCAAAATCCACCCATAATTGTCATCCACTCACAAAGCATGCTTGTTTGTCAATCTTAAAAATGAGTTTGGCTTATTGACATATAAATGCAAGCCCCATAGTTCGTGCTAAAAAGAAGCGTTTTGTCGTCGACTGTCCGCTCGTATTGACTGAAGCTTCCCGTTGAAAGACACGGTGTTTACATCCCACTGGCGGACCGCAAGGGGATCGATAGCAGCCACTCAATTCTCATGCATATACATCTCGTATTCCCTGGATGCACTCACCTCCTCATCTGCACTCCACGCAACAACCAAGCCAATGCTTATTTAAGGTACGGCTGAGTTTGCCTTGTTGCTATGTCACTACTCTGAATGCAAACAAGATTGCCGGATTCTGCTTAAGGGCAAAACAAAAGCTTGCACATACCCGAAAGTGGTTTTTCAAGCAGCGTTTGTGGCTGACCACACTGGTAGTCTTCTTGTGCGTTTCAAACGCTCCAGGACCAAGAATTACAATATTAATGCTTGCTTGTGTTTGATGTGTTGACTGTTTCCCCTCCTGTAGTGATGGTAGTTTGTTCTCCTAATGTTCTCCCAAGTAAAAGAGGCTTTCATCTTGGCAGGAGGGGGAACTCTTCAGTGCTTCCCCCCGTCTCCTTCCCTTCATCCTTTCCATCAGGGCCAGCGAGTGGGAGAATGGAATTTTACTTGTCATGTATTTGGACTTAGACACGGCCAATTGTGTGGTCGCGCAGTGTGCAACTCTTTGGGCAACGCTAACGTCAAAGTTTTTTTTTTTTAATTTTTTTCGTTTTTATTATCACTCTGATTGGGAAGCGCTCTGTCATGTTAGCAAGAGCGCTCTGTTGTACGGCAACTAATTTTGGAATTTTTTTCATATGATAAATTAAAACAATAAGATACTTTATTTTGGAAATTTAGTTTCCATAGCAAATCAGAGGTTGACCAACTTTATTTGATGTCTCGTGAAAGGTTCCGTTGTAATAGACTTTTTAACGGCCTTGCATGGCCTTCATTTTCTTGAGTCAGGTTTCCCTCACTATATATTTTGAAAGGCTGAGCACTAGCAACTGTTCATATTTTCTTTCTTTATGAATGTTACTGCAGGCATTTGGCGTCTTGATTGTATTATCCAAAAGTGTGTGTGTCCGGATGTGGACCGCACGGCTTGCCGGAGGCAGACAGGATCTCTATAAGTCTAGAAGGAGGCTTTTACAGTGGCAGGGGGACACGTGTGTGTGTTTATGTGTGTTTGTGTGCACTGAGGTCTTTTTGTGGTGACCGTCAGCACCTGTTAGATCATCACGAGTCATAACACATCTTGTCGTCACTGCATCTGCCTCCGTGTCTGGCTGTGATGGGCTCGGCAGAGACGGAGGGGGGGGTTATAATGAGTCCAAGACCCAGGGGTCTTTAAAACAACACCCTCGTTTTAACAGGGGCTGCCTTTCCTTTTTCCTCTCTCTCTTTTCTCCCGCTTTCCACCTCTCTGTCCGAGTACCTGATCAACTGCATTGCAGCTGCTTCTCATCTGGCATCAAAAGGGCCGCCGCACATATGTGCATGCGTGCATAGGAAGGAGTCGGGGTAGCGGTGAAAAGGGGATTTCTGGAGATCGAATCGTATGTTCCTCCGAAGTGGCACGCCGCACGCACACAACATCCTTCGCATCGTCCCCCGAGCCCAACAAATCAGTGTCGGGCCCATCGACATGTCAGAGAGGGCAAACGTTGAGGTTAAACACATGCTGCTCGCTCTGTGTGTGTGTGTTCGGGAGTGTCTTCGCTTTGTGTCACAGACAGACCTCATTACAGCATGTCACTTGTGCTTTTTTTTTTTTTTTTTTGTGAGTCTTCCAGCTGTAGAGAAGCTTGACAAAAGCCAAGTGTGTCAAAAAGGCATGCCAAGCTTGATGGCTTTACCTCCTCCAGTGAACAATCAGTCTGTGACTGTAAGCCATTATTTGCATTTCAAAAAAAAAAAAAGTATTTTATAAAAAAAAAAAAAAAAATGAAGTGGCATGTCAAGATGTGCGTATATGTGTAGAAAATGATATTTGAACGGAACTTTTCAAATTTGACACAAGGAAAAGTTCATTTTAGGTCAACAATTGAAATAAACAATCCAAAAATGTAGATATAAACATAAATCAGATTTTAGCACTCGGACTCACAGGGTAAATCAGACTAACAAACAGAAAACACAAATAAAACACATAGAATATTTACATTTGTTCACACTTAATATTTATGGTTATTTCAGAATTGTTAAATACTGCCTAATAATTTTGCACTATGCAAAATTATTTCCATTTTCAAAATGTACCTTTAAATACAGTATGATTATTTTATCGATGCACTAATTGTAAAGCAGCAGTTTGCTTGACATTCTAACTGTGGGCTAAGCACCCCTAAATGTCACATCCTCAAATCACCCCTCCTGCCTTAAAGGTCAAAGTTGATCAGGATCGACCCCGTCGTGTAAAGGCTATCAACAATCCATCCCCTCATTCTTCCTGAGAGAATAGCATTGAGTCTGGGCCATAAATCAAATGCTTTATAATTGGTAGGAAAACAGCCGTCCAGCAGTATATAACCTTTTATGTGTCGTCTCAACTCTTTATTATGGTGCTAATGAGTGGCCAGACATTAGGGTTGGAGCTGCAAGCCAACAGGGTGGAGGGGAAGGGAGAGTGTTGCTCACTTGGCTAAAATACTGCTGACTGACCAGTCGTATAAATACATACATACGAACTTGGTGCACATCAGAGAGTATGCATATTTACATTGAAGAATATGCGCATATGCACTCCTCAGACACACACACATGCACACACACTCTCAGCAGTGTCCATGACAAGCTTGCCATTAGTATGGAGATTGTGTTAATTGTCCCCATGGACCACACAGGCAGAAGCTTGGCAGGCCTGCTGTGAGGCCGCCGGGCTGGGTCACAGCGCAGAGTCCGTTTCACACATCCTATTGTCTCAGCCGTAACTCTATTAGTGAAATTACGAATCAATCATTGAATGATTATGGGATGCACACAGTGGATTGTTTCAATGCAAATACTGCCCATTTTGTTTTGCTTATTTAACTAAATAAAGTAAAATACAGTATACATTTATTATTTATTTGATATTATTTGTTTAATATTATGTATTTTTTTATTTGATTAGTGACTATGCACATTAATGAACATCACAATATAAAAAAAAAAAGTCAATATGCTGGATTATTGGTACAAAACTATTTCTTATCTGCAGTCCCCAGGCAGGCCGATACAAAAAAGTATAAATATATACGTAAATAATTACATAATAAAGAAAACATAACATACAAAATACCATATACAAATAGCTGCCATTATATCATATATTTGAGGTAATATCAGGTCAATTGTCATTTCATCCGCCACATAACAATCACTTCCTGTTAAATATATTGTATAGAGTCTTACTGAAGATAAGACCCATCATGTGTTTGATCATCCAGACAGACACAATAGCATCCTTTAGGAAGTGTGACAAACCCAAACACAGGTGCCAGGTGCATGTTCTCTTGAGGTACCAGCAGAAGTTCACTATGTTTTTGGACAGTATCAGATGGTATCTGGTGAAGTGGCGGGCAGGGGGGGGAATAAGTGGCAGCTTATCTCTAATAATGTCTTTCGGTGGAGCCGTTGAAAATGACATTGTTCCGCAATTCTGAAAAGTTCTGAGAGACGGATGCGGGCCATTTTGTGGTCACGTGCCCTTACACAAGCTAAGATGGTTTTATTTGCTTTTTTGGAGTATGCTGGTGGTTTTAAAGAGCTTTTAACTCACCTGTGGAGTGTTGCGTCTTAATATCTGATGTCATCACCTGCACTTCATGGATGAGGGCTAGCTTTGTGTCAGAGGGGGAAAGCAAGGTTTTGTTCGGGTAGTGGTTCTACATTCGGGCATTTCACACATAAACTCAATCTAAACTTTACTTTTGTTGGAAAGTTGGGTTAAGGAATGGTACACTGAAGGAAGAATGACGGAAGAGTAGGCAGGGAGAATCACAACTTTATTTTAGCTCAAAGAAAACATGCTATCTGATTGTGTTGAGACAGATTCGAGAATTGCCACTGTGAACCAATGTGACAGTTTATTTCCGAGCGAGTGCCGGTCGATGACATCACAGTGAGTGACAAGCCACCGGTGAACTGCTCTTTCTCTTTTCTCTTCCTTTTTTGATCCCGTCAAACTGACGGCACGGCAAATGGATTGGTGAGAGGTGGAATTTGGCATTTTATTGCCTCTAGTAAGAGCGTCATTGCATATCATGCTGGGATAAAAAGAAGAATGAAAAAATCTGATGTATGACTCAGATCCACCTAAAGTCTGTATCTGGTTCTCTAGAACAGCCAGTCACTTCAAAACTGCTCTTTTTGACCTTCAATGTTGTCCTGAGACAAGGTTATGTAAGAATATTGGAATTCAATCTCATATTGGCAATTTTATTTGTTTTTCTGCTAATTAGTGACTGATTCCCATGAGTTAAAGTTGTCTGGTCATTATTCTAATATTTCTAAATCTGAGGTAAAGTCTTCAAGCTGCTGTGAGTGACCACATAAGTAGCTTTATATCACTGCAAATGGCCAAGGACAGCTCCTGACTTGCACTCGCTCTCGCCAATCTGTAATTCACTATCACAGATCATTGAGCCATGCATCTCAATGAGGGCCAGATTGATTGGCCCGAACAGTGCAAAGGCAGGGTTCGATCCTTCGCCCTCCAGTCCCGGGAAGGCAAACGTGGCCGCAGAGTTTAGCGGCTACCCGGTCCGCTCTCCATCAACGACTTGATTGGACTCATGCATGCCGGGCCACACCCGAAGCTGATAGAACAATTGTGGTGACTAATGGAGAAGATGAGAGAGAGGAAGGGCGTGAGGGAAACTGAGATAAATTTGAGGTTGTGTGCTGATTGACCCGTGGTCAGAGAGGTTATGTCCATTGATCTGTAGGTCCGGAGAGAAAAAGGGATTTTGCCTGAGGTGCCTCAGAATGAGTTCATCTGAGGTTTAGGATTCCTCTCCATTCCCACCAGGAGCTTTTTCATCATCTGATTCCCGAGGACTTGCAGCTGACATCACATGTGGCGGTTCGGCAAAGAAGTGGCGAGGGCAAAGGCCAATCAATGCCCTACAAGGGGTTGATACAGATCTTATTAGTCAATGAATGATCATTAGCGATCTAACGAGGCATTGATTTACGTAAGGGGCAAAGGTCGCCGTGGTTGTGGCAAGTGCCTTTAACACGTTAAATGCAATAGATTGCTCGGTCGGAGGGATCTTTTTGAAGGATGCTGAAATTAGATTGGACAGAAAGAGACAATCTGGGGTCAAGCCTTGGGAAAAAAATATCCTCTCCTTTGTTCTCGCAACAGCACTGTCGGGCAATTAACGGAACAGGGATATCTCGAAGAATACCGCGTCAAAGGCAAGTGGACGTTGTGTTTTAAAGCAGCTTTGAAAGTAGCAGAAATGACTGAGCTGCTAGCAGATGTGTTACTACAGGGCTCATTATGTTGCTCATTAAATTCCAAACTTCTCAATAGGCCATTATTTCCCCAATAAAAAACAAATGGCGGCCTGCGTGCTCCCCTCCTCCCCCTCCTATGTAGAGCTTAGCTCTGCCTCACAGACGGCAAAAATCCTGACTAATATCCTGCGTGATGCTTTTAAATTGGAAGCAGGCGGTCTCGTAGGGTGTGGCACAGGTGCTGCAGGAGCCAGTGGCTTTTATAGGCCTTGGTCTCCTCTGAAAGTGTGCCAAGGACTTGCCTATTCACCAACCGGTCCAGAGTTTGACATCAGGCGCTAATTGAACACCCCCCACCCAAATCACAGCATGCTTACTGCTTATATAGAGTCTGTGTGCTTGTTACTGCTTTTATAGATTTTTTTTCTGATGTGCTTAAAGGAATTGTTTGATGATTGGGATCACAGTGCCGCTCTGACTGACTTGCCTCAGCAGTTTATCGCCAGTGAAAAAGCTAGCTTGCGCAACGTAAGCGCGGCGTCTTTCCTTGCTTGCGTGTCTTCTGCCATTCAAAGCCGTCTGTTCGACGTCACGTCAATCAAAATTATATCGCGTCCACAGGTTTGTAGCCAGGAGGAATGGCTGGGAAGGGACCGGTGGGGCGAGGGTTGTTCGTCACAATGTAGAACAGCCTTTTCATGCCCTAGCATAATGTCAACGGGTGACATCCCGGCCTGATGTGATGTGGCATTCACTAAAGGTCACGTTAGGCATCTCCGCTCCATCTGCATCTGCTGAAGTGGCAGCCGTCATATGGGCGCTGGCATCGGCCATTACCGAGGCCCTCAGGGGAGGGTACGTGATGTTTTGAGGATTTCTTTTTTTTTGTGGGATTTTGATCTTGTTGCTGCAGGGCTGAGTACTTGGACATTATGAAGCTGTTTAGTTTCACAAGGGGAGAAAAATATGGGATCAAAGATTAACTTTATTTTATAATCTCACTCATCTGAGACTTGGTGAGTTGATCTAGAAGCATTCCAGAAAACTCAATTTCAAATTTCCATCCAGGAAAAGTTTATGGGAATGTCATCAGCCACAATTTACAGACTCACTTGCTTTAATACTTGGCTACGCAACCATCGATTCCATACAATTGACTTGCAATTTAAAACTCAATCAGTAATTCATCTATCGCTAGCGAACACGCCATGTTTTTGCTTATGTTTGACTTGAAATCACCGCGGAATGCAGCTTTGCTTTAACGACGCACTTAATTCTATGAGGTGCTACAAACACATCGGAAAAATTAGGACTTTTCATTGTGATGCACATGACGTTTATAGGCATGACACTTGAGGTGAACAAATGAAGGACCTACTGCATCCCAGACAGCCAAAAAAGGAGGTTCTGAACTAGCGAGACAGCTCTCGGTAGAGAGAAAGGAAACAATCAGACACACTAAGGCGGTGAATCCATTAGATGATGGGCCCTTCAAACTGGGCAGGACCCAACAACAACGCGCCAGCAATCCATCCGAGCTGGTTGCTGTAGTGAGGGAACGGTTTACAAGCCCGGCAAGTCAGTTTTACAGCCCCCCGTTGTGTGTCTGAGACCCCCCAGGCTGAAAAGGGTCTGAGTCTGACTGAAACTGACAGCGTTTATGTGGGCAAGGGGGTTGGAAGAAAAGAATGATGGTCGTGAATCGGCTACTGTCACTTAACGTACGGGCAACGACTCGGCAAACACGCACGTTTAATCTGATGCTGGTGTGGATCAGAGGTGAAGGATGCGGTCGGAGGGGCTTTGGGGAGCCGAATCCCAAAAGTGGACCAATAAAACACCCCGAAAATCAAATCCCATTGCTCTTATCGCGGTGCCATTCAGAGACGTTATCTGCACAGGTAATGTGGTTATAAATTCAATTTCAGCACCGAGATTTCATTGTTTACTGATGCCGACATGTTCCGAGCGGCGGAGCGCAGGAACGTTCGATGCGTGTCGGGAAAAGTCATTTAGGCTTCCACAAGGGGATGCAAAAAAGGTGTGATGGGGGAAGGCGGGGACGCAAGGAGAACCGTCACTCTCCCAAGGACACCACTTTCTATTTTCCACTCCATGTTTTATTTAGAGGCCCTTTTGTCCTATTTAGCCGATTAGGTTGGCCGCTTACTAACACATTTTATTCGGACAAAAGTGATAATCTGCTGCTTCCTCTCCACCAAACTGTCCCAACCTGCCCTTTTATAATCTAGTGTAAAAACTATAAACATTGGCTCTGGACTGAGACGGCAAATTAGCTACGTCTTGCCTACTAGCGCCCGGTGATTGATGGCTTTCAGGAGTAAATCACCTCATCTACTAGGTAAAATCTTGATATAGTGGAGCTCCTCGGGATCCCAGCTGGCTGCTTATGGCAGTAATCCATCAGTGGGGCCCAATGGGCCGAGTGGTCCTCCTGGGTAATGTTCCTATTGACAGCCTATGATGTCGACACACTGACGGCAGGGGGGACACTGCTGTGTGTGCGTTTGTGTGTGTGTGTGTGTGTGTCCGTTTCACTCTCTTCGCCACTATCTGTCAATAGGATACATCGGTCGACAGAACACACACAACCACACAGGGGAATTATCTCTGTCTGAACTTCCTAACAAATATAAGTAATATTTTGATGTATATTCAGTGAACTATAAAACTAAATATATTATCCTAAAAAAAATAAAAAATTGTCCCCTTTAAATAATAATGTGATTTAGTTTTATTCTATTTAGTTCCTTTTTTATTTATTTATTTATTTAGTTAGTTCAATTTCCTGCCAAACACTCGTCTATAATTAGATTAGATTTACAACATACACCTTAAAAATGCTTTAGAAGTTTTTTCAACTAATATTTTAGTTTTGTTTCTATCAGTATTCCTGGATGAGTAAATTTATAAAGCAGTCATTATTTCTCCATTCACGTAACGCCACGTTGAGATTTCTTTGGAACAGAATGTTCATAAAAAAAGTAATTTGGCTCTAACTTAACCTCTCTAATATATGCAGGTGGCAAAGTGAAGGTGCTCTACGATGCCGGAGCTCCAGTGTGTCCAGTGTGTCAGAGCGTTCTGCGACCAGGGGAGCTGCAAGAACATATGGAGCAGGAATTAGCCAAACTCAGCCAGATTCAAATCAGGTAGCACTAAAAAAAGTGTTGCCATTTTGTTTATGATTTACCCATCCAAATCCTATTATCTTCGTTCTCCTCTGTTATCCTGATAATTAAACCAAACAATATTCTATAGTCTCCACACCCCAGCACGTTCCTCAATTGGTATGTCCCATCTTCTCTGTCACCTATGTGCAATGTTTACAGGCCTCCTCATTGTTGCCTACATATTTCATTTTGCAGGCTTCAGCCTCCAGGCGACAAATCATACAGCGGGCAAATAATGTCCCACTAATAGATGCTTGGAGGCTAACATGCTTGCTTATGCACACACAGAAAGAAACACACTGCTGCTTTGACCATAAGAAGGATCTCTCCAATAAAGACATTACAGTCCAAATCTGCTTAAAGACCACTTGGTGGACAGTAATGGTTTCAAATTGGACTTGGCCCACAGGGACGCTGCATGTGTCTGTGTGTGTGTGTGTCTGTGTGTAGATAAATATAAAGACCGTGTAATGTACGTGTGTCCACGTGTGTGTGAGAAAGATTGAGTGAAAAGATTTGAAAGGAGGTTATACACCCGCATAGAGTACATGCAAATTTCCACAAGATACAGCCGGCTGTTCACGAGTTGATGTTTATAGAACCATATTGCGTTTGTTTTTCCAGAATGCTGGATTTGTTTGTATATTGTTTATTTGCATGGGTGCTCATGTATTATTTACCTTTCTTCTCACAAGTGTCACTTCGGTGCAGCACGACCACCTCATGAGGACGCCAAAGGTAACGTAAACATACGATACCGTCATGATTTGCATTGAATCCGGTGCTCCTCAACGCTCCCGTGTCTCTTTTTTCTTTTTAGTCTCTTTCATTCTCTCTGCATATCAAACGCGAAGGAGGTCATCCGAGCTCACCCCCTCGACCGGCTGATGATATCCATTCTGACCGATACCAGGTAAAGTTTAACCCAAAAGAAAAAAATTAATAAAATTATAAACTCAACTTTAAGCACTGTAATATCTGCCATTATTGCTCCATAATGGCAGATTTTTTTATTTTTATATTAGTATTAGAACTCATTCAAGAGTATGTAATGTGGCCAGAGAGTGTGCAGCCAAGAGGGTTCATTGATTTTACAGGCATTGCCTCCAAATGTTCTGTTCATCATTAATGCAAAAAAAAAAAAAGGTGGCTCAGCTAGTAGTTAGCGACATCATAAACATTGTTGCCGGTCTTGATGTGGTGCCGGTGACTCAGCAGTTTTATGAGCTCAGAGTTGATCACACGCCGCAGCCAACACTCACAAATAATATGTTCATCGGTGGTACCAGTTAGCTCCTAACAGAGTAACTGTTAGGAAATGGAAGAAATGAAATGCAGATGTCACAATGTGCTCTCGCTTCCGCTGTTGTTAAGATTACCGGTTTGCGACTGTGCATGTTTAATTTAGTCCAAATTGATAACAGGGTTATATCATTTTTTATACAAAAGTAAAAATAGGCCATGATGTCCAAAAAACTTAAAAAACCATACAGTAATGTTTTTTTTTTTTTTTTGCAACTAACTATAATTTCAAGTCATGTAGTATGACACGTTATTTTTCTTTGATACAGACTTTTCTGCGTGTGCGGGCCAACAGACACACACGACTAAACGGTAAGCTGATGCATGCTTACAAAAGCAAATATTTTCTTTCATTGCTGCTGACTCAGTCTGACAATAAAAAGTGAGTTGTGAGTGGAGGGAAACTTAGTTGGCTTTAGCAGTCTTCCCCTTTTAGTTGTGGCCATTGTGTCGTGTCGTGTTGTGTTGCGTGCACACATCATCCCTTTTCTCCACACGCGCCCGCCCCTACCGCCACCCCGCTACACTGGCCTAGCGCCCACACGAGCAGAGGAGTTATTAACCTTTCAACTTTGACCTCTTGATATGTTAACAGTCGACGACCTCTGCTGGTGCAGGTGCTACGTCAAATCTGCCCCATTACGCCCACACAGCACAGGAGCCCACCTAGACTGCACACAAGCTGGTAAGACACAATGCAGATGCAAATTGGAAAATACATTTGATTTTTTTTTTTCAAAAAAAGTTAAATCTAATTTACAATATACAATTTAATGTATATATATGTACGTATGTATACTTATATGCACATATCTATATATATATATATGTGTGTATATATGTATACATATATAAATATATATGTACATATAATGCTAAAAAGACACCAGAAATACATATTGTGTTATGTATATACATTTTAAAAATATAATTAATGAGCTACTCCTAAAAGCATCTTTGTCAGCAGTCATTAACAATAATATATATTTAATACATCATAAGAAATAATTGACCTTAAAATAGTTCCTTGGGGCATTTTTATGTACATCCATATAAAATGAAATTGAATTGTGTGTGTGATTTATTGTCACACAGTGTATGAGGAAAATTTCAAATACAATTTAAAAAAAAAAAAACGTAAATTGGTGTTTCAGAAGCAACACATTTTCATAATCTGCCAGCAAAACATATTTAGATGTGCTTTATAACCCATAACATGTATTTCCAAAACAGTGATAATAAACGAATTAAAGGAATAATTTTCACATCAAAAAATTGCCAAGCTTTTTTTTCCAGCTTGGAGCTGACTCTTCAAACTGCCAATGCTGTCGAGGTCTGTTAGCCTTTATTGGCCTTATAACAGGATGCCATAATGAGCTTCTAAATACACGTCAGGGGGAAGAAGAGTGTGTTTAAGCCTATGTGTGTGAGTGTCTTGTGTTGATTAATCAACCTCTCACTTTCCTTCTCTCTTCTTCTTTCCCATTTGATGAGCTCTGCCTCATCTACGACTTGCCTCTTTAACCCTCATTATATTTCCTGGCATGGTGGCGCTCGGGGTCACGGCCACTGGCCCCAATGTGTGTGTGTGCGTAGCACCAGCCTCCGTCACCCCACTGTCAGAGCCACTGTCATGCAGAAATTAAGGGGGTCCTAAAAGCTAATGTCCCTTGCTTGCAATCTACAGTCAGTGTGGTCCCAATGGGGAAGGAGGGGCCGCTGGTGTTCTGCCATGTTAACTTTTATATCACAAGGGAAAGTGGAGGCGCAGTGACACAAGTGATTTTTGCCATGCTCTTACTGTATGTAATATTTTGCTTCAGTATCTTTGTTATGTAATTGTTGATAGTGTCCACAAAGGAAGAACTTACTTATGTTGCATCTTCTGTCTGTAGGATATTTTTTTTACATCCAGAACACAGGTCACATAGTTATTTGGATCATGTTTAAAGTCAGTGTTTGTAAGAGTAAGAGTTTTAGATGTTTCTAAAATGTTGATAAAGTCTTGACCTTTTTTTCTCTCAATGATTCAATTTGAAAGATGATTAACATTTTATTTTATATTCCTTTCTCAAACTTTGGACATCTATGACCATATATTTCATTTTAAATTCACATTGATTAATCGCTATATCTGTTTATTTATTATTTTCTAACTTTGAGAGACATCGAATTTTCATTCAGAATATTCCACAATAGAAGGCTGTTAAAAACAATGTTTTAAATAGCTTTGTTGTTTTTTAATATAAAATAAAATAATGTGAAAACTTACCTAAATCAGAAAAACAACCAAATATCGTGCATGAACTTAATCAAATTTGAATATGAGTCAAACAATAACAACAGTCACTATAGCTTCAACTTTGTCTTTGTCTTGTCTCCTCAGTCAGGATCAGCAAAATGAAACGGAGGAAACCAGACGAGGGTCAGGTACGGTTGAGTTGATCTTTTTTTTTTCCCCCCCTATCAAGTAAAAGACAGATGAAACCATACATTGTGACATTTTTATTATCATTGGAGAGATACAAATATCAGCGCATCCATGCGACATCAGCATCACTGTCATGTCAGCGTGTATTCATGTGAAAACACTTCACTTGTTATGAAAACGCCGCCAGAGGCTACAAGAAGCCAAAAGACAATCATCCTAGCGTGTGTGTAAATGTGCTCGTCTTTATGTGTATATTTGTCTAGGAGGTCCCTGCAGACACAACACCATCAGAGGATGAGTGGAACGAAAGGCGGAAGATACAGATGATGTCGCTCGTCGGAGGGTTCAAAGGTACGTTTGTGTTTGTATTTGCCGGTGTGTGCGTGCCATGCTGTGCATTGGACGGTAATAACATGACAGAGTGGCAGTTGTTGAAAAAGCACTGAACTTTTCAATCCACATTACAGAAGAAGAGCATGCCTTGAAGGTTAAGCGTCCACGCATTGACGGGGCTCTGACATGCAAACCTGTCACAAAAAAAAAGGATGCTTGAAAAATTGAGACCAGATTAAAATCAATTTGGGCTTGTGCAATATTTTTATATTCGTCGTCATTGGATATTTTGACTTTTATTCGTAGTTGCATCCCTATTTTGAAAATTGCTCCTCAGGTTCAATGTTGGTGAGCAGCACGTCTAAAGAAGGTCGGGACAGCGACGCAGACCTCGACGTGGATGGAGACGACACCTTAGAGTACGGCCGAGTCCAGTATCCCTTACATCTTAAAATAGTTTTTATCTTTCACAATTTTTTTTTGTTAATCCTATTAAAGTAGAAATCGAAATAAATCCTTGGTAGATTTATAAATTTGCATTCACACAATGTTTTTCTACATTTTGAGCTCTTTCTCCTTAGCTTTCACTTTAGATACACAGAGACAGATGTGATCATGTGTTCCGGGGAAAACAACAAGGAGACGACAGCTAAGTATGTTTCTTTAAATCTCAAAATCTTTTCACGCATTGTTGCCGCTGAGCATTATGTTTAATTATTGTTGTGGAGCAGTGGCGGAACATTGCCCGACTCTGGAGTACATCGGGAAATTTCCAAATGGTCAAATGAAGGTACGGGGAGGTCAAAAGAATTATTAGAAATACAAGTGATTAACTTCTTCTCAAAAAGTATGTTTGTGTTGATTCATGTCCGTGTAGAGAGTCCGTCCACCAGCAGTGGAGATAAAATTGATGCTAGCACAGTTGTTCTTCCCAAAACCTGCAAAAACAATGACATCGACATGTAAGTGACACAGCTTTTATTTTGTAGAAAATCTTACAAATCCTGTTGAAGGTGATGCATACAGTTTGTATTGAAAGACCACCAAGAGTGACCTATATGATGCTGCCAACCGTCAACCCATAATGACATATGCGACAATCCAGTTTTTTTTTTTTATTATTAAAAAAGAAAGATCAACAGCGAAATCTGTCGGCTCGTTTGATATTAATGCAAATGTACATGTTGTCCAGCTAATAATTCCATATGTCTTCCATTTACTGTAAAAAAAACTCTAACTTGCAGTCTTTCTTCCTTCCTGTGTCTGTGTGAAGACTCCCTGAAGACTCTGCGTTGACATCCCTGGACACTCTTAAATCTCGGATACGGGATCTGGAAAAGCAGTTGTGTAAAGGAGACAGATTTAAATGCCTCATCTGCATGGTGAGTGTACGTCTTCATTTTTATCCGCGTGTTTGTATCTCAAATGCTTTCTCTCAATTCCAAAGAGGTTTCCTTTACATTTAATTTAGTTAGAATTATAAATTGGATGTATTATTATTATCATTATCATTATCATTATCATTATCATTATCATTATCATTATCATTATCATTATCATTATCATTATCATTATCATTATCATTATCATTATCATTATTATTATTATTATTATTATTATTATTATTATTATGTTTTGTGACTGACCAACGAAATGAATTATTTTTGTTTGTTTTTTGTTTATTCCAAAAATAAAATAAATTATATTTTTAATAGATTTATATTAAACATTTTTGGAAGAAACTTAGAAATACTTAGAATGATGAATTTTAGATATATTTAATCTTTCATTTGTTAAATCCCTGAGATGTAAATTAGACAATGTGTGAATGATATCAGTTTTTGTCATGTGCAGAGAAAACATACTTAAATCTTCATTACCATAGCAAATTCCTCAACAACAATCAAGTTGAATTGCAGAAGAATAGGTTATTTGTGGACATCTAGTGGCGAGTTAAGCTATTACATATCTAAAATTTTGACTTGCGTGTCATCCTCCAGGACACTTATTCAACCCCACTGACTTCCATCCAGTGCTGGCATGTTCACTGTGAGGAGTGTTGGCTCCGAACGCTGGTGTGTTTCCTCTATGACCCCCCCCTAAAAAAAATGATATCCCAAGCAACATTTTGAATGGTGTAATTTTCTACATTAGGGAGCAAAGAAATTGTGCCCTCAGTGCAACACCATCACCTCGCCTGGCGACTTGCGGAGGGTCTATCTGTGACGCCAAGCCCTGTCATAAAGGGGTGGACTTGTGAGCAGCTGGCCTGACTCCCACCCTCTTCCCAATCTCACCTCACCTTGGACCTAATTTTTAGTTAACAGATCCACCCAAAAAAAAAAATTATAATCCAGACTATTTGGAGAACATCTCCAAAGCGACATTTTAACATGAACTATTGTGAATTCCTGTTTGGTGGAAACACCTGAATAACTGTACTTGGGACAATATTTAACCATTTTATAACAACTTTTTGTCTGTTTTCTGGTTAAGCACATGTATATAGTTTTTGTGTTTGGATCGGTGTTTGTATATGATGTTGATTAGAACAACCTATACTGTACAGAATTTGTTTTAAATGTTTGTTTGGCTCCTTCTCATACAACCTCCTCACTTTTTGTCTTTAGTCATTGTTACTATAATAAAAGTTGTGGCCCAAAAAAAAAAAAAAACGGGGCTTCCCGGTGCATTATGAAAGGCTCACTCTTGTGATGAGTCAATGTTAAAGAAATAGGTCGCTGTAGGATTAGCCGGGTCAAGCCCAGGCATGGCTCAAGTGGAACCAAAGGAGCCTCGCTTGTGCAATTCTGTGCTTTTACATGGAAAGATTACACACGTAACAACAATTCATGTATATATCATATCAGATTAGTTCTTCACAGAGATTACAGTCCCACTTCCCAATATGTAAATAAATGTATGTCAACTGTCAATACACCAAACCTGTAGTCCCTTTCAGGTGTGGATTGACTTGATAGAAACAAGCCGGCCCAGCATGCAGACGTGTGATTGGTCCACGGATGTTGCGTAGAGGAGACGGCAGTAATTGAGGTTGACAGTGAGCTGATCAGCGAATCCCTCAGTCAACATCACGCTTGACTGTGTGCTCCACTCCGTGTCTCCTCAAGAGTGCAGAAAGGTAAGCAAAATATCTTAAAATGAACTCATTTGGGGAACTGTCACTTTTGGAACAAGTTAAACTAATGATATTATGTGTATTTGTACTATATTTGTTTGGATAAGATATAGAATGCCTATTACAGAAATAATTGATATTTTTAATATATAGCCATTAATAAGTGTGTGGGAGTGAATGCGAAAAGAAAATCCAGTTTCTGATTGGATGGCCACTTCCATGTTAGATGTCAACAATTATTAATATAAGAGAAAAGGAGGGAAAAAAAACTTAATCAACTACATTTATATTTTATATTATGTTTAATGAAAAAAAAATACACAAACACTTTGAAACTAGTGTGTACGTATATGTGTGTTTGTCCGTCTGTCTTAATGCGTGTGTGGCGGTGAGATGGATAAGGGAAGCAGCAGGGATCAAAAGATTAGCACAGATAACTTACCAGGACTTCCGGTTTAGTAACATTTCAGTTGCAAATGGAGTATGTACAATGAAGTTCCATGTACATACGTATGTACGTACGTATGTACGTACGTATGTACTTATGTTGATCACTCATCACTCGTGTGTGTTTGTGTGTGTCTTTT
Organism: Syngnathus typhle; assembly: GCF_033458585.1. Classification (NCBI taxonomy): domain Eukaryota; kingdom Metazoa; phylum Chordata; class Actinopteri; order Syngnathiformes; family Syngnathidae; genus Syngnathus; species Syngnathus typhle. The sequence goes on from NC_083751.1 coordinate 6,616,355, forward strand.
TGTTAGACAATGTCAGGACCGAGACCTGTGGTGTTAAGTGGCCCGTCTGGAGCGGGCAAGAGCACACTGATGAAAAGGCTCATGAATGACCACGAAGGAGTGTTTGGATTCAGTGTGTCACGTAAGTGGGACAAACTTTTCCAGTTAGCTTCAAACCAGTGGAGGAAAAGATGTATTAGGTTTTTCTCTATCTGATGGTCTTTGAATTTTTGTTTCTATTGCAAAGAACATTTGTCAATTACAGAACATGTACACAAATTTTCCTTCCACACTCAGGAAAAAAATCCTTCTTGATTGCATGAAAGTCAACCAAGGGAATCTATCATAAAACAGTTTTTTTTTTGCATCAATTCCAATGGAAATAATAATATTATTAATGATTTGCTGATCTCCACATAGACACAACAAGGAACCCTCGCCCTGGAGAGGAAAACGGCAAAGGTACTGCTGAGTCAGGGATCACATCTGTGGCATGGTGAATGTTTTAGCACCTGAACTGTAGTAACCCTGGACACAGCTTTGCACCTGAATTAAAAAAAATTAGAACTTTCCACCTCTCCCAGCTTACCTCAGGACTCCTGCATTATTTCTTACTCCCAAGTGAACTGCAAAAACGGTTTTGTCCGTTGCCTCACACTGTTTCCCTTCCTCTAGACCGGGATAAACCTGTGTGTGTGGGTGTGTTCCTGTTCTGCTTTCTCCGTAGGCCTCAACGCGCTCCCCATGCTTCTGGGGGCTACTTTACTGCCCGTAGCAGACGTCTTTTCCTCAGAAGACTTAGACACGTCATTTTTGTGTCCAAATGAATCAGACACCAAACATGAAGGTGACGGTTGGTGTGATTCCATACGCGTATATCTTAAGGCAGAGTGACGGGGGTTACTTTCATCACCCTGGAACGCTCTCTTTGGATATATAGGAAGCGCTCTTTGGATATGAAAAATAAAAGAGAGGAATATTTTGGGAATCATGTTTAAAACATAAGTACACTTTGGAGTAAAACGCTTTTGAAAATAGCCCCCTGTGATGCCTCCGTAGTGTCTCCTCTTGTCCTGTCCTGTTTTGTGGAGGATTGTCCACAAAAAACTGCAATAGTGTGTAAACAACCTGCAAACAATCATTAGCATTAAAGGAAAGATCAATATATCTTCATTTCTTGAAGTTTTCTTGGTACGTCATAATTTCCTCTCATGCTAATGATTGTTTTGTGATAGATGTTTCTTTAGGGAACAAAGAAACACGAGTGATGTTCATATACTGTAGAAGCCATCAGATTGCATGGAACATGCCCCATGTGTTTCCATTGTGCCGGTTTTAATCTATATATATGATCCCTTCATGCAGATTACCACTATACCACTCGAGAGGCTATGCAGGAGGGCATCCAACGCGGCGACTTTATTGAGAACGCCGAGTTTTCTGGAAACCTCTACGGAACAAGGTAAACATCCGATCCAGCATCTCTGAAAGTCAAGTCAGGACTTTAACTTCAAAAAGTGAAACTCCGTTTTACAGAATCAGAATACCTGTAGGTTACCTGAAAAAAATCTTAAATACACCAATCAACTATTTGAATTTATCGTAATTTTCGTACGATAAACTGTTTTTTTATGCCCAACCTTTGAACTGGCTTATATATGAAATTTTCATGATTTTTATAATATTGCTAAATGATTTTCCCATCATTTGAGCAGGGGGGGCTTATATTCAGGTGCGGCTTTTAATACGGAAAATACGGTAGTTACTTCCGAGCAGTGTCAGTGTGTTCCTATCTCGTCAGCCATCCTATAAATAGCTAACTTTAACTCAGTTGCCTTGTATAAGAGCGCCATTTAAAACTAGTCCACGTGGTTCAAGAGGATCAAGAGGATATTAAACATCTCGAGACAGATGGAGCTTTAACCCCATGATGCGCCGACGCAAGTGTGTGTGTGTGTCACATTCAATCTCACCTTCTTATTGCGAGGTAGGCGCAGAAAGTGTTAGCGGCTCGGATCAGTGCGGCAATCCTCTTAGCTTGCTCGCTTCATGTCAACAAGTGTGTGTATGTGTTTGATAGTAAAGCTGCCATAGAAGACGTGCGGGCCAAGAATCTCATCTGCATCCTGGATGTGGACATCCAAGGTGTGCGCAGGATTAAAGAGACGGACCTGAACCCCATCTACGTCTCCATCCAGCCTCCATCGATGGAGATTCTGGTAAATGATCCATTTTATGTCTACAATATTAGGTACACCTGTATATTCTGATACAGTAATTTGTTTTTTTGTATTTCTTAGGAAAAGCGCCTGAGAGACCGACAGACAGAGTCCGAGGACAGTTTACAAAAACGTCTGGAGGCAGCTCGCATCGACATGGAGCTCAGTAAGTTCAGACAGGTTTTGAAAATTCGAAGTTAAAGAGATATCAAGAATTATTTCTCGTCAGGTAAGGAGCCAGGAGTGTTTGACGTCGTCATTATAAACGACGACTTAGAACGAGCTTACGATGAGCTGAAGGCCATCCTTAATGATGTGAGTCAAAATGCATATTGAAACTTCTGATTGTCCAATGCTTCCACTAAAATCTAAATATCTTTTTCTCTGTGTACAGGAAATCCAGAAGGTTCAAGAGACAAAATCCTAAAACAAACAAACAGGAAATTCGTCAGCATCGCAAAGTCCATCTTCGTCATTGCCTGTAAACACAGCAAACAATAAAGTCTGTGCTGAAGAAATGTTGTCTTTTATGCCCAGAAGAAAAATATTAAAAGTAAAGTTGAATAAATAACATGACGGCAATTACTAGTCAATTTAATGCCATTTATTTCACCCGTCATCCAAAAACTCATCCAAGCCGGTGGTTGACACAATCAATTGTACGACTCAGATATCCAACCTAAAAATAAATTCTCATTTACACATGAAAACAAAAAGGGTTGAACAATGTTATATTTAAATTCAAATGTGACATGCACAGAGAAACATGATCATGTCCAAACTTGCTCGCTGAACATTACCCCTGATATGTTTGCATTTAAACCAGAACCAAACCACATAGAACACTCTTACCACAATGCTAAAATAAAGGGATATGCAGCTTTTTAAGACGCATCACAGTTTCCTCAAAGAACAACTGATTGACACACAACTTTGTTAATACCATGCTGTACCCTTCCATTGTTTTCTCAGTTGGCTCACTACTGGAAGAAGGGACCCTGAAGCTTGGTGCGTACTTGGTCTCTCTTCTCTTCCTTCTGTATGAGGTATGCTTTGAGCTTATCAGTAGAGAAGCACACCTTGGAGTGGCGTGATCGATGGGGAGCACGATGGGCACGCAGCCAAGGGTTCTGGAGACACTCTGCCGCCGTGGGTCTTGCCCTTAAAAATAAAAATCCATTGAGACAACCCAAATCTCGATATCTGGATTAAAACTCATTCAATGCCAAAGATGTATTTTTTTTTTGTCTTTTAAGAATCCAGACATTCATTGTCTCTCGCTGAGATGCTCACCAGGATTTGTTATTCAGGCTGCTCTTCATCAAGTTCAGGGCTCCTTCGGACAAACCGGGGTAACATCGTCCAAACTGGATTTTCCCTTTCTTGATGTTTTTGTCTTGTTCCCAGCTCAGTTCTGCATGAAATGGGCTGTCAGCACTCAACCTGCCAGACAGCAATTACAATCAGCAAGGAGGAAGAAGACAAACTATTCCAAATTGATGTGCTTACATAATAAACAAGAGAACTCCGATGGCCCAAACATCAGTCTCAGGCCCAACACCTTGGCCCTCTAGGATTTCCGGAGCTTTAGGGAGGACAATATAAACTGACAAAACAGACAGAAACATGATGGTGTTCATAAAATATTGTGCAGTTATTGGCACTGGCAAGTTCACGTGCATAATACATTGTGAGTTATTGAACATTTAAATCAGTAAGGAATACTGGAAACAAAATGATGAGAAAATTGGTTGTTGTGATGTTATTGCCACTCATCCATCCATCCAGCCTCCAGTAAAGAAAGTGTACCTTTGCTGCGGTGCTCTGTTGAAGGCCATGACAGTCAAAGGTTTAGTATATTAGAGAATTAACAACGCGACATAAGGTCAAACGATGGACTCATAGTCACCTTTACTCTCCGACAGACCCTGCAGATGCTCAGTGTGGAGAGGCTGACCAGGTGTGAAAGACAGAGCTGAGCCAAAGTCAACAATCTTCAGGTGGTTTCCGTCGTCTACCAGCATGTTGTCAGACTTGAGGTCTAAATGGACCACGCGCCGGCCGTGAAGGTAGTCGACTGCACTCAGGATTTGACCAAGCAGCTCCGCCACACTAGCCTCTGAATACACATCTCTGCAAAACCACAAATATGCAACACAGCTTAAATTGGCACAAGGTGTTTGCAACAGAACTTCAAACCATGGCGGTAAAGACGGTCAGGGGCGGAGCTAGAAGGTTTTCAGTGCGGTGGCCAACGAGAAATGTAAACTCACTAAGGCATGGTGTCTAACTGTTCCTTGATGATCAGGATTGTTACCAGAATCCTGCAAAGCTTTCTAATGTGATGATCGTTTGAATCAAAACATTTCAATACAGGCCCACTGTGTTCGTACTTTTTCGTGCTGCGGTGGTTTCAAACATCTCTCACCTCGCAGCTAGGTTGTAGAGCAACTCTTTGCCAGGACAGAGCTCTTCCACCAGCACCAGGTAGCAGGAAGTGATGTAAGCACTGTGCAGTTTTACCAGGTGGGGATGGTGAAGCCTCCTCAAGAGTTTATATTCCCTCAGTACCAACTGTCTCTGCTCCACCCGGTAAGGTGTGATCTTGGCGGCAAACACTTGGCTGGTTTCAGCATCGCGACATAAATTGACCACGCTGAAACGACCCCTGAGTCCAAGATAACAAGAAATAATCTGGAATGGAGCACAAGGGCGGAACAAACTTCAAGAACTTCCTAAAAGCCTAACCTGTTGATCTCTGAGAGGAAGTTGTAATTCCTTTGTGTTGGTTGACTTTCTGAGCCAGCAACCTTTGAACCAAGGCACTCAGTCTGGATGAGAGGAATGTTTGCATCTGTGCAACAACAAAAAATACATCACTAGATGAAGGGATGAAGGTTCTTTTGAAAGTTTCTTGCCCTCACCTTCATGCTGAGTTGCCATAACAACCGGGGCGGAAGCATCGCTGAAAGGTCCTGCTCCTGTCTTAGTGATGCAGCCGATCCTGAAAACATAAGAAGCTCCTCTGGGGAGATCCTTTGCCACATAGCTGCTATCATTCACATCTTCTGAGAGGACTGTCCAGTCGCCACCTGAGGAGCAATGTAGCATTCTTTTAGAAGACGACATGATGTAGCCTACAAGATGTGTTTCGACTGTGAACCAACCATCTGTACAGTACTGCACACAGTAGGTAACCGGGTCACTAGACTGAACAGGCTTCCACACCAGCAGTACTCCACCTCCGTCCAAATGAAACACATCAGCCTTGTTGGGACGGATGAGAAGATCTAATAAAATGAAATATAGCAAAATTATTAAGAGTGTTTTGTGAGCAACTGACAAATTACTAATTTGATACCCTTTGATTTTTTGAATGCTGGTATCTTGAAAGTTGGCAAACGCTTGGAGGTCCTCTTCTTTGGACTCTCAAGGCCATGCTCCCTTTCAGGTTCCATATAGCCCTTAACAATTGGCCCTGTAACATTGAAACAAAGATGATGTATGTTCTTTAATCGACCATCAGTGTAGTAATGAAAAAATAGTTCACCTCTTTTACTTAGATCTTCTTTACTGGATGATCTCGAAAACAGCTTGGTCAAACTTGATGCTGAAGCTCTCATTTTCTTTCTGAACGACATGGAAGGTGTATCTGGCTTCATTATCTCTCCAAGTGTTGGTCCTAACTCTGCGCTATCCAGTTGCGAGTAGGAATGGCTAGCCCAAGATTGCCTTCGAAAGATATTAAGGAGGCCCAGCTTTGGGGATTTTCCTGCAGGTGGCTGAAGTTCGAGAGCTGGTGCAGATGCATGTCTTTGCAGGCCGTGGCTTTCTTTCTTATCTTTTGCCCTGGGAGGTCTTTCAGGAGCCTGGAGAGAGGAGAGGCTAGGACTTGGACTAGGTGTTGATGACATCTGCAAGCGACATATGTTGGGGTTGGAGCGGGTACGGTTACGTGGTGGAGCTTGGGGAAACTGGCCTCTGGGTTTGAGTTCTTGAAATGACCGAGAAGATGATGAAATCATAGGCTCCCTCGGGTCATCATACCCTTCGCTCTCTTCTGATCTGTACCTCCCTCTGAGCTCCTCATATGAACCAAGTCTACTGGAGGACTCGGAACCACCGTGTTCCAAAATAAACGATTCAGCCAAGGAACCCTGGGAGCCAGTGAAGGCGTCACCCTCTGATTGCTCCTGATCCATCCCGTGGCTGATTCTGTTACCCACAAGAAGGTTTAATGGAGCAGATCTACCGCCCGATGCGGCGGTGCCCTGTGCGGCGGTGCCCTGTGCGGGAACAGTTGAACCCCTCCTTCTTATGGGTCTTCGAGGTTTCGGAATCACCAGCAGTTTCCTTCCTCTCACTTCATCGTCTGTGAAATCCTCCTTCATACTTTGAGTACCTTCTTCGTCACCTGACTTTGAGGGCTTGGGTGAGCTGGGAGAGCGCCGAGAGTACTCATCGAGAGACCTGCTCCTTCTCTGGGGTGGAGCATTGGTACGGGTCATGGTGCCGTCAAAGGAAGTAGACTTGTGCATGGTTGGTTGGATGGACCCCCGTCTCTGGCTTCGGTTGACTTCCATGTCATCCTCCACGTATTCTATGAGAGGTTCATTGAGGCGCCCCGACATGCTCCTCCGAAGTGGCTTGCGACCTCTTTCCTGCTTCTTGGCCTGAAACTTGTCTCGTAATGTCATGTGTCTGGCAGACATGGGTGAAAGCTGATGAGATGAACTGTAGAAAGTGCTACGGATCACGCTGCCTCGAGGGATTCGACCCGCATCACTCCCTGAACCTTCGTCACCATCGGAAAGGTTGAGAGACGGACTACTGCCCTTGTTGAACCTTCTTTCATTCTGAGGAGTTTGGAGATACGAAACATCTGATGACGCAGCGGACTGCCTGCTTACACTCCGTTCTAGCATGCTCATCCGACCAACCAGCTCGTCATCATCCTCCTCCTCCCCAAACGTCACTTCTTCCTCCTCGTATAGACCTTGACGAAGTTTGGTAAAGGGTTTCGGGATCCGTGCTCGCTCGCTCAAGGGGTCATAGTCATCTTCTGTTTCTTCTTCTTCCTCTTCAGTTGGGCTGCAGTGCTGGAAGAAGTCCCAAGAGTCAGCCTCATCGTACTCGGATGATGAACCACTGCTCGGAGAGGTGCTACTGTTCTCCTGGTGTTCACGGGGAACAGTCACCGCGGTGTATCTGAGAGGCGCATCCAGGAGTTCTGGAATTGGCTTTAAGGTGAGCACGGAACCAACACAAGTCAAGGAACGCTGGGGGCAAAGAAGCAAAAGACAAAGCTGAAGACAAATCGCAGAATTTCTCATTTCCACGAGTTTCGTGAATCATTCATAACTCACCTGCCATTTTCTTTTTGAGATGAAAACCTTTAAACCCTTTGTGTTGATTTCATCCGTGTCTTCCCCTGCATTTTCATCCTGATCACAGTTAAATTTTGGTTGATTTTCATTTTCAAGTTGAAAAACTGCAGAACAATTTAGGTCTTACCTGGAGCCATTCATGGCTCAAACACTCAAAGGCAGATGGCCGCTTCCTATACAGGGTAGACAGGAATTAAAATATTTTGCACAGTGAAAAAAGAAAGGATGCAACAAGGCCTACTCAGGGTCTGGTTGAAGAAGACTGCGAAGAAAGGCTTGGGCCTCAGGACTTCTACTCATGACATCGGGGGCATCCCAGTTTAAGGTCCCTTCTCCCACTCTCAGTAGTGTAGCACGGTCGGTTTCACCCACAAAGGGGCAACGACATAATAGACTACCAAAGAAAGGAATAGCAAAAAAAACCTGCGTTTACGATAATGGATAGATGTGTAGTTCTGTTTGTTGCCTGGTGAGACTTACCATAAATACGCCATCACACCCACTGACCTGTTACAATTAGAAATTCTCTTTTGTCACACAATACACAGCTAAAATATTGTGATTTTTTATTGAAATGTCGAATTTAGATTTCGACTCACCAAATATCTGTGCCCGCACTGACAGGTTCTTGATGAACAATTTCGGGTGCAACAAACTCCGGCGTACCAAACATGCTGTATTGATGTCTGGATGTGTCTACTTCCTGGCAGAATCCAAAGTCACAGATCTTGACTTCATCTCTAGGTGGATATACCATCAGGATATTCTCTGGCTGAGGGGTTATACATAAATCAACATGAATATTGTATTAATAGAATTTTTTTGCTAGTCTTGTAATTGAGCCAAAATCTCACTTTAATGTCCAGATGCAAAATGTTCATGCTGTGAATATGTCCAACACCTTCAAGAATTTGCTGAATATATGACTGGACCTGGAATCACAAAAAATTGACTGTCTTATAGCAAAATTCACAAGAACAATATACATTGTAAGAGAATTTGAATGAGGAAAAACATCTCTTACCTCCTTCTCCGAAACTAACCCTCTGAGTAACAAATGGTCTACAAGGCCGTGAGAACAGCAGCTAGTGATTCCATATGTTAAAGAAGTTCATCTACTAAGCAAAACGGGTTTATTGTTTTTTTTTTTTAAGAAGGGATACATTTCCGTAATGAGCACCAGCGTGCGCCGGGTGCAGAAGAAGTCCAGTAGACAAGCCACCCTTGGATGTGCCAGACGGGAGAGCAAGTCCCTCTCCTGGAAGGCCCGGGTGCGGGTGCTACTTCGCAGTGGTAAGAATTTGGCAGCGAAGACTTCGCTTGTCCCTCTGTGGATCACACGCTTCACTACCCCAAATGTTCCCCTAGGGATGAAAAAACTTAGATGAATCTCAACAGAGATGAAGCAGAACAATATGGACTCACCTTCCAATTTCTTCACCGACATCATAGACGGTGAATAGCTTCCTTCTCTTCCCCAACTCCACCTCTCTCTCTTGAGACCCTAGTGAACCTAAAAAGAAACAGCGGTACCATTAAATAACTGAAAATATTTAGTTTTCCTCACAGTCCCAAGAATTGGAACGATCTATTGTCTCACCTTCCTCCACTAAGAGCTGAGCTTGACACGACACATGGCCAGATTCATTGTAAGACAAGCAGGTGTAAATACCGCTGTCTTGACTTTCTGGGCATACTATGGTCACTGAACAGCGGGCGGCATGCTGGACAATCTCCACATTGTCACTGGCTCTAAGTTCTTCTCCGTCCTTCAGTAATAAAGCATAGATCAAACTTCAACACCCAAACAACTGTGACAACACTAATCTTTCTTATTGTAAGCCCCATTTGACATCGTTACAATACAAGTGAAAACAAAAGGGTCCCAATAAAGCAAATAAATCAAAAGTACAAAGAATTGAATTTCTTAGTGAAGCTCTTGTTTCACTTCTGCAGGACTCCTACCTTGTACCACTGTATCTGCGGTATTGGCCTTCCTGTAATGATGGCGGTAAATGTGGCTGATTGTCCTGGTTCAACACAAACGTCTTCAGGAGGTACTTGGATGAAGGGAGCAACTGAACAGGACAGCAAATAAGTTCTAAAAGAGTGATTCTTCATTTGATTAATACAGAAGAAAAGGAGTACCATCTGTAATTTCCTGCATTTGCTCTGAGATATAAATTTCCTCTTCTTCCTCCTCCAAGTAATACGAAGGCTGCTGCTGTGTTGGCTGATCCATTTCTGCTAGTTGAGGAACTTCTGCAAGACTAGACTCAGCTCTGGAGAGCAAAAAAATCAATTAAGAGGTTAGTGTTTTAATTGTTCAAGTGTTCTGCCACCCCAGTTAAAATGGATCTTTGACATCCAATGGCAATGAATGAGATAATTAAGTGGGTGTTCGAACCCTAATCCTACATACGTAATCTCTTCTCTTACCCCCAAAAATTTAAATGACATTTTCATTTGTATTAATGAAATGCTCACTGTTCATGAATGGGTGTTAACTGAGCAACCGAGGAGGGAGTAAAATCTGTTTGCAGCCATTTATTCACAAAAGCAGATGACCAGCCCTCTGAGTCTGCATCTAGAAAAAAATGCAAAATAGCATTCTGTTAATAATTGGAATGATTTAACAGACATGAGTAAAACGTACATTACCTGCGATGACACAGAAAACACAACCGTGTCTTACCTGCTGGCTTCAGGCTTTAGTGAAACTACAGTAAAGTATCCACCACATCAACAAGACATGTGCCCACTCCTGTATAAGAAAATCTGCCCAGCACATGACCATCTTGTATTTGTGGTGACGAAGAGTTAGCTGGGCATGCGTTGACAGGAGGGGGGAAAACGGGAAACACTGATCGGGTTATATGTTATCGTGACAATGATGACTTACATGGAGCGGTCCGCATGAGGAAACCTCTGTTTTTGGACGAGTAGGGGGAAGATGGAAAACATGAAGGTTATAGAGAATGAAATGGTAAAATACAGGAAAAACAGTGGTACACTTGCGCAATCTTTAAGAACGTGATCCATGCCTTTACAAAATCGATAATACATACTAGTAAAAACAACTTACATTGTCAGAGGCACAAATTTAACAGACTTTTTTACATACAAACAAATGGATTTTTTTTATTTTGTAGTCTAGCTCCCAGTTCCTCTGTATAGTCATAGTTTTCGTTTTGTTAGCATAAATAGTATCTCCAACAACTCTCAAGTGGTTGAATTTATTTAAGTACGGTAAGTGTGACCTCAATCGATTGACAATAACTCACAGTGAAAAACAGATGAATGAATATAAATGACGATTTCTCTTTCATCCGTGTTTTGCTTACTAAACTGCAATTGGTATGCTACCTAGGTGACCCAACTCCAGATGTAGGCAAGTGAAGTAGATGAAAGGAAAAGTAAGTAAATGTCTGACAGAATGGATGAATTGTCCCACAGGACTGTCAAGTGGCATTATAATGGGAACAGACATGAACTGTGGTGAACGATGGCATGTGCTTACTTCCTCCATGTAGAAGAAATGAAAGTATGTCCCTAAAAAAGTCCCCTAATGACCGCTTTGTTCTGTAAAGCATAATTACCTTGTATAGCTCGAACTGTCCTACCTTTAGGAGGTAAGTCTTGCGCCTGGTCACTCTCAGATTCATTCGGGGCGACATAGGAGGGGCACAGTCCGGCCTTGCATTTAACACAACCAAACTCATTCGATAGCTGGAGTGAAACAAAATTTTCGATGTGCATCAGTGACGATTTATTGACGTTGTACATATGAGCTCATCATACCTCACACTCATACAGTCCGATGTCTGCCTCTGTTGCACTGATGACCGTTAGAGACAATATTCCACTTCGGGAGTCATTCATGACTGAATATTTTTGCTTGTCAGTCAACTCTTTGCCATCCTTCATCCACCTGCAAGATGCAATATAAGAGAGTTGAAGGAAATCTGCCATCAAACTGGATATTTCTAATGTAAAAGGGCATTAAAAATATATATTTATTATTTGGCTTGTAGTGGCATAAAAGTGCTTTGTATCAGAGATTTTGGGGAAAAAAAGCATACCGACCTGATTCTGGGCAAAGGAGTTGTACGAGTGGAACAAGTGAAGTGAATGTCTTCACTCTCAATCAGACAAGTACTTTCCAGACGACTAACAAATCTGGGTGGCGCTGGTGGATTAAACAGTAAAGGTTTTGTAAATTGAAAATACAAAGTGTCATTAGAATGATATTGAAATCTCTCACGAGACTCACCCTGCACGACAACGGTAGCCATAGTACCAGTGCTGCCCATGCTACTGGTAGCATAGCACACATATTGTCCAGAGTCTTCAGTGGTCAAACTGTCCAAGATCAAAATGCACGCGCCTGACTTATCTGCTGTGATAATATGCCGAGGATCATCCTCCAATACGAGGCCATCTGAGGAGAAGACATCGTGTCAACCGATGCAATGCCAGTCATTTTGCGTTATTATTCTGACCTTTGAGCCAAGTGATCACAGGCTTAGGCAATCCCGCAACCTTGCAGCTCAGTTTGACGGTCTGTCCGATCTTTGCCCTGTTGTCCGACAGTAGTGATGTAAACACAGGGGGGTCTAATTGATTGATAGACATAAACAAAGACAACATTTAGATAAACTTATTTAAAAATTGAGGTTTGTCATATGCTGTATGTACTGTTAGTAGGCAGGATGGCTCGTTGCTGAAACTCCTTCAGGTCTTTGAGCCAGGAAAGTTTCACCAGTGGTGAGCGGCCCTGCAGTGTATATCTCCGCACTGAGCCCCTGTGCTCATGCCAAAGCTCCCAAGTCTTCTCATCACTTCCCATCGTTTCCTTTAGCTCTACATCATTCAACTGAGATTGATAGAAACAAAATGTGAACATGAATATTTACATCAACAAGCGTCCACCAATGGATATTTTATTTACCTTCATTTTATTCTTGAAGGTGAACGTATCACAGTTCTTATTGGCATCTCTTTTTAGTTTGCACAGGACAATACATTCCTTGAATAGGAAGATTTGTCTCTGATGCCCTCTGGAGGTCTTTTTTGTTTCTGGAGATTCATCCCACACTGTAAAGGCGCCCTTGGAGGAAAAACAGGAATACCGACATGTTTCTCATTCATAATTCTTACTTCCTAGAGAGAAATTTCCAAGATGTGGTTGATACTTTCGCTTACCTGCCGGACAGGCTCGCCCAAGGCTGTCAAAGGAGCAGGGTAGTTTTCAATCAGGGAGACTTGGTGCAAGTTGTCAGATCTCCAGGGTAGACAGGACACAAGAGAGTAGGCATCCTCCAACAGACAACAGCTCTGACCGCTTTTGGCCTTGTTCTTAATTAACTCCTGAAAGGAAATTAAAATCCGAGTTGACACCTTGTGGACAATTATGCAATGTTTGAAAATGTATAAATTATTCATCATTGACCTTCAGCAATGCTTGATATGTCTGAATCCTTTCAACTGGTCTTTGGAGGAAGGTCAAAGTATCTATGACTGGAGCTTCAGGTCTACCAGAGCCCGGTAGCTCCTGTAAAACAGTAAAACCGTATTTGTCGTCTGTCACATTGTTTATTCAGATTGACTATCATTGACAATCTTACTTTGAGATATTGTTGGGTAGCTTTATCAGCAATGCAGGCCTCTGCTTGTGATTGCCCGAGCATGTAGTGAACATACTCTTCAAGATCTTCAACGTGATGGATCAAATGCATGGCGACATCATCGTCTGTTGTACACTCTCTCAGTCCAGGGAGAATAGACCTGAAACCGTAGCTCACGTCAAAATCTGCCGTCCACTGTTAAAACGTTAAAATTGCATACTTTTCATGAAGAAGGACAATGTCCTTTATATTTCTGAAAATGATATCTTTCTGGTTGATGATGTTGATGGGAACATGGCGACTTGAGTCCAAATAATTTAATGGATGAGAAATAAACATCTTCATCTCTTTGACAAACTCTTCTTCACCATCAATCAGACCTTGGATCAGTTGGCTGAAGAAAACAACATTTTATTCAGTAATAGACAATTCGAACAGTGCTCTGTATTGTGACCAAACCTCAAAGCCCTTCTATACTCTTCTCCTGTGGAACCAATCTCATCAAGATCCTCTTGAGGTGCCCGCAATTGTGTGAAGGCCTCCTGTCAAAACACAAACAAAACATAACAGTGCTCTCATTTCTCTTCATTAGCTGTTTATTCATTTTACAAACTTCTAGAATGAACATCTAACCTTTCTCTTTTTCTCCAGGTAGGCTGGACACACCCATCCTTGTCGAGCAGGATTGGTTTTGGTGGGTTTGGTTCTTACGAGCCATTTGCCTGGATGGACGGAGTCTAGGACCTCGACAAACTGACCCTCTTTCAGTAAAAAACTCTCCTTGCTTCCACTGTTTGGGTTGCAGTCTGCTCGGGCCACATACATTTCAAACGTCTAAGGGAATTAAAAAGTTAAAGAGGTTTATCAATAAAATGGACAATTGCAGTTTAGCCATTGAAAGCCCAAACCTCGCGTTGATCCTCTTCCCCTTCAGATTCTGATCCAGAGACAGTGCTGGCTAAAGGTGTGTGGGCCATATGGTGTTTAGGAGATGGGGTCCTCATCTGTTCCTCTTTAGTGCCTATAAATGAGAGTGATACCAGAGTAATAATTGATCAAAACCTGGAGCAAACTAGGTCTAGTAGGATCACTTCTCACCTTTGACTTGTAAAAAGTGTTGATCCAAATCCTTTGGAGGCTTTTGGTCTGTTGCCTTAGGAAGCTCCCTGTAGTGATATACATGAAACACCAAGTTGTCACCATGAGAATAAAAAAGTGGTTTCAAATCCAGGTCCAGACAGAATCCCAGCCACAGTTTGGCTTTAACTGCTTCTAATCAAGTGGCTGTTAAACAAGCTAGCACTTGTTTACCCGATAGCTTGGTTGATTAGCCAGTGCGGCAGAGTCCTGAACTGGGATTAGACACATCTGGAATAACAAAACCTTGGCTCCATTACCTTGAGTTCTTAATTTCCACAGGTTCCATCACATCTGGTGCAGTGTCATAATCAGATGGACTTGACACTGTTACAGAAAGACAATTCAATGCAGAAAACTAAAAATGTGTTCAGGATAAACTACACGTAGAGTATTACTCACTCGAGCTGGTGGCGATGAGAGACGATGTTCTCCTTTTGTGAAGGCTCAACGGAATCTGCTGCTCTGTCAGGTTGTAAGCTTCCCACAAAGAGACGTCTATATTCTCGACGTAGTTATCAGGATCAGTCCCTGAAGTTGGCTGATCTTGAATCTGTGTTTTTTCCTCAGGTTTCTGTGAAGCCAACTGCAGTGGAGTAATTGCGGCAAGAGGTGGATGCACTTGCCTGTGGAGTGTTTGAACAGGTTGTTGAGGTGCAACCACCGTTATGTTTCCGTTGTAGGACGTAGTACCAAACTTATTGACCACCTCACAAGTGTAGATGCCACCGTCACTAAGGGTCAGTTCAGTGATAACAAGAGAGCATACACCTCCCTCTGGTGTCTTAATACAATGTCGTTTGTCACTACTGATTGGTTGACCATTTTTAAGCCAGCGCACGCTCTCGTACTGTCCTTCGACAGTACACACGAGACTGATGGTACCATCAACATCTACACACTGGTTCCTAAAGACCTCTTTCAACACTGGTCGTGTATCTTTGTCGGTTTTGTAGTCTTTGAAGGGAATCTGGATCTTGCCATTAGTCTCTTGCATTTGTGGTTCATCTTCAGCACTCATGTAAATCGTTGGTGTAGTATCTTGGACTGTCTTCTGGAGAACCAGAATGGTAGGCGGGGTGTAAGGTTGGGGTGACGTTTCATCAAAGAAGCCAGCAGGTTGAACGGCGCTGTGGTCAGGTGGGATCTCGGTCAAAGCTTCTGAGAAAGTTTCATCTTCAGAGATATAGAGGAGAGGAATTTCTTCTGTCATTCGCACTTCTTGTTGTTCGTCCTTCCTTTCCAAAGATCCGGCAGCTATTTCTTTGTCCGTTTCAGGTTCTTTTCTCATCGGTCTTACTGGATGTTTAATCAGCTGTTTGGGGACAACTGACGTCTCTACCAGATCAGCATCTGCAAGTACTGATTGTTTCATCTCAAGTCTTGATTCTTCATCTTTCAAAGACGCTGCTCTCTCTTTTAGCCGTTGTTCTCTGGATGTTGTCACCGGTTGTTCATCTTGATCTGTCTCAGTGTCTCTTGACGTTTGCTTTTCCATCGGTGTCCTTGTTTTACTTTTTGACCTAACAGGTGGCCTTGGGGGAATTATTTCAGTCTTTGTATCTTGAGGCGGCTCTTTTCTTTTTACAGATTGACTCTCCAGCTGATTTATTGATGGCACTTGCTCCTCTACTCTCTCTGTGGTCTTGATTTGTTTTATGGGAATTTTCTCTGCATTTCCTTTGCTAGAATCATTGACTGTAGCATTTGATGACTGTAGAATGAGCTCTTCAGATTCTTTTCTGACATATTCCGTTGGGTCCCTTTCTCCTGCTGCTTTTACTTTTGACCTCACAGGGGGTTTCAAACCCTCTTCTGCCTTCCCCACTTCACTATCCTTAATAGTAGACGTTGCTTCTTGTAATATTTTGCTTCCAATGGATGTTACGGTTGGTTTTACATCCTTTTTCTCCTCCTCAAGTCTCTTCCACAATGTTGTCTCTGAGTGGTCATCTAGTTTTTCAACTTCTCCGACTTTCTTGCAAGGTTTTCCTTTTTGCTTGTCTTCAGGAATCATGCCTGGCTGACTCACTTCTGGCCTAATTTGTTGCTTTGCTGGTTGCATCCTCTCTGTCTCAACATTTTCAATCAGAAGCTCCTTCTCAACTAACATTGCTGGTCCTTTGTAAACCTCCGTTTTATCCTCCTGTTGGTTTGAATCCTGAGCTAAACCAAAATCTGTCTTGATGGATTTTTCAGTTTTGATCCCCTTCTGGTCTTTAGTTTCTATTTGCAAAGACTGAATGGGCTTTTTTATGTTCAATATCAGCTCCACATCCCCTTCTAAAGCAGTGATAGATGCTTTGCGCAGTGTCCTTGTCTTGGGTTCTGGAGGGATTGGGTGAGCAACGGGAGGATTCAGATTCTCAGGTCTGGATGAATCCTGAGCATTTTCAAAGTCTGTGTCTATAGATTTTCCAGTCTGGATCCCCTTCTGGTCTTTAGTTTCTATTTGCAAAGACTGAGTGGGCTGTTTTATGTTAAACATGGGCTCTGTATCCTGGTCTAAAGCAGTAATTGATGCTTTGCGCCTTTTCTTGGGTTCTGGAGGGATTGGGTGAACTATGGGAAGATTCACACTCTCAGGTTTGGATGAGCCCTGAGCATTTTCAAAGACTGTCTTGACAGGTATTTCAGTCTGGATCTCCTTCTGGTCTTTAGTTTCTATTTGCAAAGACTGTTTTATGTTAAACACTGGCTCTGAATCAGATTCTAAAGTGGTGATTGATGCTTTGCGCAATGTCCTTTTCTTGGGTTCTGGAGGGATTGGGTGAACATCGGGAAGATTCACTTTCTCAGGTGTGGAAGTGGTACTCCTTGTTTGCGGAAGTATCATGGGAGGTTCCTCATCTGGCAAAATGGTCTCAGATGCTAGAGTAGGGAGTTTCAAGGTGAGGGGAAATATACCAGATTACTACATCCTGTTGCTGTACATTTATTTAATACATACGCAGTAGATGTACCAACCTTTTACAGACACCATTGCAGAGGTCTCTGTACTTCTTGCTTGACATGAATAAATTCCACTGTCTTCTGAAGTTAGCTCCTTGATATGAAGTTCCAGCAAACTGCCATCTTGGTTCATTGAATACTTCTTGTTTGCTCTTATTGGCATTCTGTTTTTTTTCCATTGTACTGACACTCCAAGTGTGGACAGTTCGCAGCATAAAACGACTGTAGCTCCCTCTTTTGTTTCTGTGTTTTGTAATTCTTTCTTGAAAAAGCAAGGTAATTCTAGAAGGTAAGAAGTCATCCAAATTTTAAATAACAGACTCACCTGCCCAATCAATTGAGATCCAATATAATAACTTAAAAGTGAATGGTACTATAGAATTTTTATATACACACACCTTTGACAAAAACAGTTGATGTGGTTTCTGCACCACCTGCTTGACATGTGTAGCTACCACTGTCCTCAGGTTTGACCTCCTTGATGTTGAGCTGGAGAAGGCAGCCATCTTGCGTCATCTCATACTTCTTGTTGGCCCTAAGAGGTAGCCTGTTCTTCTTCCATTGCGCTGGCAATCCAGGTTTGGACAGCTCGCATTTCAGAGAGATTGAGATGCCCTCGTCCACCTCTATACTTTGTAGGTCTGTCACAAACAACGGTGGCAGCTCTGGGGAAATTAAATTTCAGAAGATGACTGGCAAGAATTGGTAACATGCTATGAGTGAACCACCCAAACACTAAAATAGATACACACCCTTCACTGACAATGTTGCCGCAGTCTCTGCACTTCCGGCATGACACGAATAACTACCACTGTCCTCAATTTTGAGGTCCTTGATGTTGAGTTGGAGGAGGCAGCCATCTTGTTTCATCTCATTCGTTCTGTTGGCCCTCAGAGGAACTTTGTTCTTCTTCCATTGCACTGGCATTCCAGGTTTAGACAGCTCACAACATAGAGAGATTGAACCTCCCTCTTCTGCCTCCACATTTTCTAATTTTTCTTTGAAGACTAATGGGAGTTCTAAAAAAGGCATATAATTGATCAATGTTTGGGTTATAAACAGAACAGGAGAACTTTATGTTGAATATATAAAGTCTTTGACAAATTGAACTTAATATGTCAATGATTCTGTGTCTACAAATAAGAAATTACCTTTGACAGCTATAGTTGCAGAAGTCTCTGCACTTCCTGCATGACATGTATAGCTTCCGCTGTCTTCAGGTTTGAGGTCCTTGATGGTGAGTTGGATAAGACAACCATTTTGTTTCATCTCATACTTCCTGTTGTCCCTCAGAGGTTGTTTGTCGTTTTTCCATTGCACTACCACTCCAGGTTTGGACAGCTCACAGGACAGGACAGCTGTTAATCCTTCCTCTAGCTCCATACTTTGCAAGTAAACTTTGAATGAAACCGGGCGCTCTGGTGGAGGTTTAGTAAAACATCATTATACATAATTAGGGTGATATAAAATGCTTTTCCTAAAAAGGACGCACCTCTTACAGACACTGTTGCAATAGTCTCTGCACTGCCAGCTTGGCATATATAGCTACCACCATCCTCAGGCTTGAGGTCACTGATGTTGAGCTGCAGGAGGCTACCATCTTGTTTCATCTCAAACTTCCTGTTGGCCTTCAGAGGCAGCCGGTTCTTCTTCCATTGCACTGGCACTCCAGGTTTGGACAGTTCACAGCGTATAGACAGTGAGCCGCCCTCCTCTGTCTCCACACTTACTAGTTCTTCTTTGAAGAATAATGGGAACTCTATTGGGCAAACCATTGATTAAATTTCATGAGAACTAACTGTACATTGCAGAAAAATACATACCCTTCACAGTCACTCTTGCAGAACTCTCTGTACTTCCTGCTTGACATGTGTAGGTTCCACTATCTTCAGATTTAAGGTCCATAATGTTAAGCTGATGAAGGCAGCCATCTTGTTTGATCACATACTTCCTATTTGCCCTCAGAGGTAACTTGTTCTTTTTCCATTGCACTGCCACTCCAGGTTTAGACAGCTCACAGGACAGGACTGCTGTATCTTCTTCCTCTGCCTCCGTACTTTGCAAGTCAGCTTTGAATGCAACTGGGATTTCTAGAAAAGAACGATACAAATATGCTTACGTATATGAGCTCACAAAATTGTCAAGTG
Organism: Syngnathus typhle; assembly: GCF_033458585.1. NCBI lineage: Eukaryota > Metazoa > Chordata > Actinopteri > Syngnathiformes > Syngnathidae > Syngnathus > Syngnathus typhle. Next base: position 6,635,803 of record NC_083751.1, read on the forward strand.
GACGTTACCTTTTACAGAAACTGTTGCAATGGTCTCTGCGTTTCCTGTTTCACATATGTAGGTCCCACCATCTTCAGGTTTGAGGTCACTGATTTTGAGCTGAACGAGGCAGCCATCTTGTTTCATTTCATACTTCCTGTTGGCCCTGAGAGGCAGCCTGTTTTTCGTCCATTGCACCGACGCTCCAGGTTTGGACAACTCACAGGACAGTACGATTGAACCTTCCTCCTCCACCTCAATATTTTGTAACTTTGTAACAAAAAATGGAGGCAGTTCTGGGGAGATTCATCACGGCATTTGGTTAAGGGGACTGTATCATCTTTTGGAGCAATGAAGTTTCAAAGATACAAGAACAGTACCTTTTACTGACACGGTTGCAGTGGTCTCTGTACTTCCTGCTTGACACGTGTAACTTCCACTGTCTTCAGGTTTGACCTCCTTGATGTCAAGCTGGATGAGGCAACCTTCCTGCTTCATCTCATACTTGTTGCTGGCTCTTAATGGCAACTTATTCTTCTTCCATTGTATTACAGTGTCTGGCTTCGATACCTGACAGCGCAGGGAGACAATACCTCCCTCCTCACCCTTTACATTCTGTAAATTTACTTTGAAAAATGGCGGAAGTTCTAGGAAAAAAATAAGTCAAGGATGAGAAAAGGACTGTGAAGAGAATAGAAGAAGACACTGCACCTACCTTTTACTGTTAAAGTTGCAGATGATTCTACACTTCCTACGTGACATGAGTAGCTGCCACTGTCTTCAGGTTTAAGGTCCACAATGCTAAGCTGGAGAAGACCGCCATCTTGCTTCATCTCATAATTCCTGTTAGCCCTCAGAGGCAGCAGGTTCTTCTTCCACTGCACTGGCGCACTAGGTTTAGACAGCTCACAGCTCAAGGTAACTGAACCTCCCTCATCCATCCGCACATTTCTCAAATCTTTCTTGAAGAATGGCGGTAGCTCTGGGTAATAATGGACATCGCGTTACCAAAATATTAATATAATGATACTTTTGTCTATATAATGCATGTCATCAATTGCAATAAGACCTTACCTTTGACTGTAACAGTTGCAGTAGTTTCTACATTTCCTGCTTGACACGTGTAGCTTCCACTATCCTCAAGTTTAAGCTCCTTGATATGAAGCTGGAGAAAGCAGCCATCTTGCTTCATCTCGTACTTCCTGCCTGCCCTAAGTGGCAACCTGTTCTTCTTCCATTGTACCGGCAGCCCCAATTTGGAGAGCTCACAGTAAAGCACGGCTGAGCTTCCCTCCTCAGTCTCAACATTTTGCAACTCTTCCTGGAAGAATGGTGGGAGCTCTGGGGAAGAAAAGAGGCACAAATGGACATAATCTTCATTTTGTAAAGCACACTAATTCCTATATTACCTCTCACAGTAAGCTTGGCACTGGCTTGTGCGTCGCCTGTATCACAAGAGTAAACTCCAGCATCCATTGGTTCCACTGCATGGATGAGCAGTAAATTGACTTTTCCCTCCCTTCGTATCTCAAATTTATCGCTGTCTCGAAGAGGGATGTGGTTGCGCCTCCAGGTAACAGGGGTGGTGAAGTCAGAAGTTGTGCAGGACAAAGTAGCAATTTCTCCTTCCAAGATTTGAACATCTTGAGGCTTCTCCTCAAACAAAACTGAAAATGAAAACATCTTTTTAGATCAACAAATCTTCACATAGCTACGTCTCTCCATACCTTTGGGTTTTGGCACCACGAGAAGACTTGCTGATGTCCTTTCCTCCCCGACCACAAATGCCACAATGCCCGTCTCCTCAGGTGTTGTCATGGTGAGGACAAGTCGGTGTGTGCGACCTTGGTATGTCATCTGGTTCATTTCGTTCCTCTGCAATGGACTGGAGCCCAGCCACCACACACCCTCAGTCACATTGGCGTGGCTAAGCTCGCACACAAACATGGCATCCTCCCCAGCAGTCACGGTGATGTCTTTAAGTTCTCTAACTATTCGAACTCGCTCTGTGCAGGAGAAAGAACACCTTTGTGGCAATGGAGTAGGCATACATGGGAGGAGATTCTTACGTTACCACATACCCCTCACAACCAACTTAGCGGTGGTCTTCTTGCCCCTGGTGATGCAACAGTATTCGCCAGCATCTTCCAGGTTCAGCTGCTTGATCTCCAACATATGCGTAGGTCCTGTTTTTGTAATAATTACTCGTCCTCCTTCTTTAATGGCAATGTTGTCCTTCTTCCAAGTGACAGGGACATTCGCACTGGAAACTTCACATGTCAGCAGCACCGATTTGCCCTCCATCACCGCTTGGCTCTCCAGTTCCTTCTCAAAGAACACTGATGCTGCCGCTAGCATGAAGAAAAACATATTCTACTTGGCAAGACAAACTATGGAAACAATTGCACCGCTCCCAGGTATGAGATTCTGAAGGAACAAACAAAAAGCATTGAATACCTCTAACGTTCACTTCCGCCGTCGTCTTCTGCTCGCCAAAGACACAACTGTACTCCCCAACGTCATCCGGCTGGACGTTTCTGATGCTCATCTCAGCTATGGTCTCCTTGAGGATCATCTGATACCTCCCACCTGGAGAGAGATGGTCCTCTCCCTTCCACCACTGGACAGATACCCCCGTCCTGGACAGTTCACATCGTAGGGTCACGTTGCCTCCCTCAGCGGCCTCCTGGTTCTTTAAACCCATCTTAAACTTGAGGGGAATAGCTGTGGATGTGGAATAGAGAAAATTTGTACGATTTTGAAACACACAGACTTACAAATAGCAATCGTGGCTTACGGGTGACAGTGATGTTGGCTACGGTCTTGGTATCGCCATAGCTACAGCTGTAGACTCCACTGTCCTCCAGTTGAGTGTTTTTGATGGTCAGCTCCATCATGCCGTTTCGATTTTTTATCTGATACTTGAAATTATTTTTCAGCAGCTCCTGGCCTTTCCTCCACTCAACAGGAAGACCAGGTTTGGATAATTCACATGTCAACGTCATGCAGTTTTCCTCCTCCACTTGCAGGTTCTTTAACTTGGTTTTGAATGTGATGGGAGGTGCTGGAAATACATGTCATTGTGAACATTTGGATCGGACAGCTGGGTGTATTATTGGTAATGTGAGTAATCATCCACCTTTCACAATGAGGTCAGCAGTGGATTGGCTGTCCTTCGTCTTGCAAGTGTACTTCCCAGCATCACTCTCTTCTACATTGTTGACAAACAGTTTGGTGAGACTCCCTTCCTGTTTCATTTCATATTTGTAACCGGGCTTCAAGATCACTCTTCCTTTCCTCCAGTCCACTGGAGCTCCAGGTTTGGACAGTTCACAACAAAACACTCCACTGTCACCTTCTTTAAGCTCCATATTCTGAACTTCTTGCTTAAATGTAATAGGAAGAACTGGGAAAAAAATCAGATTTATGATTGTGACAGGTAATTTAATTGAATAAACCAGCAACTTTGATTCTTCTGGTTCTCTTGAGGGAAGCCTACCTCTTACTTTGATATCAGCCGAAGTCACAGCTGTTCCAACGGAGCAGCTATATTCACCAGTATCTTTAAGCGTTAGATCCGTGATCAGCATCTCACACACCCTGCCCTCTTGCTTCATCTGATATTTGTCTCCCTCCTTCAGGAGGTGAGCATCCTTTCTCCACTCAACTGGGACTCCTTGTTTGGAGAGCTCGCAGTGGAGTATCACACTGCTCTCCTCCACTGTTTCTTGGTTTTTCAACTTTTGCTTGAATGTCACTGGAATTGCTGTAGGGGGATGTACGACAGGAAATATAATAAAATAATAATAATGGAATAATTTGTGATCCAGCTAATCCAGTAAAATACATGAGTCTCACCCGTGATTATAATCGTGGCAGTACTTTTAATATCTTCGCAAATGCAGCTGTAAACGCCACTATCTTCAGGCTGACTCTTTCTGATGACCAGCTCCAGTGTAGAGCCTCTCTGCTTGAGTTGATACCGTTCATCGTTGATTATCTCATTGTCTCCTTTCATCCACTGAGCAGTGAGCCCTGCTTTGGAGAGCTGGCAGCTAAGTGTTACCCCGTTGCCCTCTTGCACTTCAATATTACTCAGTTCACGAAGGAATTTGACAGGTCGTTCTAGAGGGAATATTATATTAATAATATTTCGTTCTGATTATTTTTAGTGATAGTATCCTTTTTATACTGACCATTAACTGAAAGAAAAGCTGTCGTAGTTTCTTCGCCACAAATACAGGCGTAATCACCAGTGTCCTCGAGTGTGGCTTCATTGATAGTCATCTCCAGCTGCAAATCTTTCTTCCTCATCTGATACTTGTTTCCTTGCCTCAACACCAGCCCTCCTCTCCTCCACTCCACTGACTGGGAAGGTTTGTTCAGCTCACAGCGAAGAAACACACTGTTGCCTTCAATCACCTCCTGGTTGGCGAGCATGAGCGTGAAACGTGGTGGTAAACCTGTCAGGCAGGGAAAAAAAGAATTAGAATACCTGAGGACAGGAATTTTGGGCCCTCTATATCAGTGAAGATGATCTTTATTGGAGTTACCAAAAAGTAAAGCAATATGTTTTCAGATGTCAACTCACCCAAGACTGACAGCACAGCTGTTGATTGACTATCCTTGGTTTTGCAAATGTATTTGCCAGCGTCTCCATCTTGCACGTTGTTGACAATCATCTTTGTGTAAGGTCCTTCCTGCTTCATCTCATACTTGCTTCCACTGCTCAGAAGCATACGACCTCTCCGCCACTCCACCGGAGCTCCAGGTTTGGAGAGCTCGCAGCAGAAAAGCCCACTGTCACCTTCCTTTACCTCCAAATTCTTGAGCTCATGTTTGAATGTGACAGGAAGTGCTGATTGGTGGAGAAGATTTAAGTCATCAGCACTGAATATATTTTAACTGTCCTGCCATGTTAATTTTACTTACGTTTCACTTTTAGCTCTGCCGTGGTTTTCTCATCTCCGGTAATACAGCTGTACCTCCCGGCATCTTCTTCTTGAACATTCACAATTGTCAACTCAGCTGTTTTCCTTTCAAGTTTCAAGTGATACTTTTGTCCCGACATCTCCTCAGACAGAACCTTCCCGTCTTTCTGCCACTCTACCAGGGCATCTGTTTTAGACACTTTGCAGCGGAGCGTCACGCTATTGCCCTCCTCTGCCTCCTGGTTTTTCAGACTTCCTTTAAACGTGGCGGGAACAGCTTCAAAGAACAAAGAAGATGTTCCAGTTTGTGGTACATAGTCAATAAAGCCCTCATGAAAGATGATCTGCTACATGGACAACAAACTGCATTTGATTCAAATATCTGGAGATGCTCTCACATTTCAATCTATAAAATTTTAGGGTGCTCTGCATTATACACTTAAACTCAAAAAACGTGTTTCAAACTAGTCACAACACCTTTTCTATTTTACGTAACATACCAATGACTTTAACTGTGGCCTTGGTCTTCTGGTCTCTGCAGACACAAGCATAGACGCCACTGTCCTCCGGCAGGGCATCGCTGATGGTCAGCTCTAGCACGGAGCCTCTCTGCTTCATCTGGAATTTCTCTCCATCTTCTAGAAGCTCACCAGCCAGCCTCCACTCCACTGCGACGCCAGGCTTTGAGATCTCACAAGAAAGCTTGATGTTATGACCTTCTTCCACTTGAAGGTTCTTCAGCTTCTGCTTGAAGGTGATCGGGAGCGCTAAAACGCAACATTGAATTATGAGTCACTAAACATTAACACATAAAAGCAGCAAATTTCGTATAATGAATGTTGATGCTTTTTACTACAACTACTGTACCGTTCACAGTGAGGGTCGCTGTGGTCTCCACGTTCCCGCAAATGCACGTGTAGATATCGCTATCTTCCGGCGTCACATCCAGGATCCTCAGTTCAATCAGCGTGTCCCTTTGGCGAATGTGATATTTGTTGCCATTCTTGATGAGCTCACACCCCCCCTTTTGCCACTCCACAAAGGCAGATGCTTTGGAAATCTCACAGCGTAAAATTGCTGTGTTTCCCTCCTCAAAGGTTACATTGCGCAGTTTCTGCTTGAAGGTCAGCGGGAGAGCTGAAGGAGAGTTCAGGAATATTTAGCACCGATAAATTACGATTATAAGGTAATTTGGTGAAAGAATACTTGCTACCTTTGATTTTGACAGTGGTGGATGTCACCTGATCAGCACACACACACTTGTAAAACCCACTGTCTTCAGGAACAGCTTTCCAGATCAAAAGTTCTAGTGTTGTCTCCCATCTTCTCATCTGGTACTTCACCCCGTTCTTTAGCACTTCTTGGCTTCTCATCCATTCTATCGGTATTCCAGATTTGGATAGTTCACATCGCAATATGACATTGTTCCCTTCTTCGGTATGTATGTTCTTCAGATGCTGGATGAATGTAATCGGAATGTCTGGAAAGCAAGAGACAAATAAGGAAAACAAGTAATGGTCAATTTTGAATAACCCTAACCCTACGAAGAACAAGATGAGTGACATGGCCTTACCTTGGACTTTGAGCCTTGCTGTTGTGTGGTGGCCTCTGCACTGACAAGTATATTCCCCAGAGTCCTCTGGCTTCAGAGATCGGATTATGAGTGAAATGACGGTCTGTTTCTGTTTCATCATATACTTGTCTCCAGGCCTGAGGCTCTCAATGCCTTTTCTCCACTGGAACTGGACTCCCGGCAGAGAGTACTCACAAGTCAAGGTCGCAGTCTCACCCTCTCTGGACTCTACGTTCTGAAGAGGCTTTGTGAACTCAGCTGGGATAGCTAAAAGGAGATAGCAACATGAGTCGATGTGTAAGGCAAAATATTGTTTGACAATATTTTGTTGGAGAATCCCCCTTGATACCTTTGACGGTTACAACAGCCCTCGTCGAAACTGATCCAGCGCTGCACTCATACACCCCAGCATCACCTTGGCAGACCTCCCGAATTGCCAGCCGAGCCTCACATCCTGAACGAGTTGCGTAATACCTTGACGAGTTCCACATCAAGCAACAATCTTTGTACCACAGGATGTGACAAGGCTTTGAGGTCACACAGGATAAAACTAGGCCCCCTCCTTCAATCGCCTCACAGTCCTCAAGCGCTTTACAAATGGTTGGACGTCTCTCTGGTAATGTAAACAAGTCAAAGCAACTAAAGACGGAATGAAATGGAAATAGGAAATAAGAAACAAAGACAAAATCTTACCTCTGACCAACAGTGACGCATATGATCGTTTATCACCGGCTGAAAACGAAATGGTACCGGTGTCTTTACGAGCTAGCTGTCTAAATGTCAGCGTGTGGTATCCTCCCGCTAGCATTTGAATTTCATTAAGCTGATTATTGTAGAGGAGAGTCTCGTCCAGGTACCACTTCACCCCCGTGTAGTCACTGGGACAGATTTGACACTTGAATGTAACCGTGTTCCCTTCAAGGCACTCAATGTCCTCAAGTTCTTCCAGGATCACCACCCTCTGGCCTGACAGACATAAAATGGACAAGGAATGCAATGTTAACAGAGAAGAATGAACTGAATGAGTATCCAAGGTTTTCCTCACCCTGCACAGTCAGCTGTGCACGACTCTGCATGGTTCCAACATCACATGTGTAGATATCTGTGTCCGACTTCTCCAGAAAAGTGATGGTGAGTGACAGCACCACACCCTTCTGCCTCATGACATACTTCCTACTAGATCTCAGCTCCATCATGCCCTTCAACCAGGTTACTCGCTTGGCTGGCTGTCTGGTCTCACACTCCAGAGTCACTTTAGCTTTTTCCTCGGCTTGGCTGTCCTTTAACTCTCGTGCAAATGAGTGCTGCAATTCTAGAATGATACACGTTTTAGAACTTGTAGTATGTTGTTGTTGTTGCCTTCTCTCAATAATCTTTCCTGAATCCTCCTGAAGAAAAATATGATAATCCAGACCATTTTTCTCAAGTACTTACCTCGGACCTCTAGCTTGGCACGGGAGGCAACCCCATCAGCCTGACAACAGTACTCTCCTGAATCTCTGATTGTGGTGTTCTTGACTATCAGCTTTGCCAGGTTCTTTTCCACACTCATCTTGTATTTGTGACTCTGCCTGATTTGATGGCCATTTTTCAGCCAGTGGATGCAGACCTCGGGTTTGGTGATCTCACAACTCAGCTCTGCATCTTCACCTGGCACAGTCTTGACATTCAGCAGATCCCTAAAAATGTGCACTGGGCGCTCTAAGATCACAGTACATCCAATATATTAGGGCAAATTAATCTTGCATTGATTCTAAAACTAGATGTTCACCTTGGACAAAAAGCATGGTCCTGCAGCTTAAGTCATTAATCGCAAAGATCACTTCTCCAGCGTCGGACAAAACTGCATCTTTAATTCTCAACTTGTACTTGCGACCATTGTTGATGATCTGGAAGTGGCCATTAGAGACAACCACTTGACTGTTGATGGTCCAGAAAGGCTCATCACTAAGAATGTGAGAGAGTTGACATGCAAAAGTGCAGCTTTCACCCTCCAATATGGAGGTTGTCTTCAAACGCTGGATGATAGTGATGTGTAAATCTGTAAATAGATCAGATAAAGAGCATTTGAATATGTAATGTCCGGGTATATTTTATTTGGACTTCTCTTCAACCAACCATGAACAGTAACTTTAGCCTTGGTCTGGCTGGTGCCGAGGTCACAGGTGTACTGTCCAGCATCATCTTTACTCAAACAGTGAACAATCAGTGCCATGGACCTCCCATACTGGCACAACTCATGTTTATCATCAGGCGTCAGAACAATGCCATTCTTTCTCCAGACTGGGATCACAGATTCTTTGGAAATTTCACACTGGAGGCAGACTTCCCCTTGTTCTTCCCCAACTGCATCTTCCAGAGGTCTTAGGAAGACTGCAGGTCGCTCTAAAGGCAATAGAAAACATGATTTTGGGATTGATGGGAAATTTCTCTGAAATAAATATCAGAAGACTTCTTATTTTAGCTGACCTTTAACTTTTAAAGTTGTTGTCTCGGAAAGAAGACCAGTTTTAAAGGTGATTCTGCTGTTCTGGGGTCTCAGCTTCTTAATGAAGAGGCTGTGCATGGTACCCATGTGTTGGATCCTGTTTATGGCACTGGAATAGAGGCGGACATTGTTGAGGAGCCACTCTACGTTGGCAACCACATAGTTGAGCTCACAAGCGAAGCTGGCAACACCATCTTCTTCAAGTTCCACTGGTTCAAGGTGTTTGACCAGCTTTAGTTTTCGCACTATGACAAAAAAAAGAAAGTGAATCCAATACAAGTGGCAAATATAGATCAGGTCTGAGCTCGATGAATCATATTTAGCTTACATACCTTCGACCTTAACATGTGCCTCGCTCTGTGTACCCCCCGCCGTGCAGCTATACTGCCCTGCATCCATCCCTACCAAGCCATGGATTGTCAGCTCTGCACGTTTCCTATCTCTCCTCATGCTGTACTTGTTTGAAGTCTTCAGAGCTGTACGACCTTTAAACCACCTCACCACTCTGGGGGAGGGGGCAAACTCACAGCTCAGAGTCACAGAGCTGTTCTCCTTGGCGTCCACATCTTCCAAATTGCGGACAACTTGAAGGGGCCGCTCTACGGGGAGAGATACTTCACCGACTGAAAGCGATACCTACACCCTCGAATGATCACAGAGGGGGATGGACTTGGGGGAGGGATGTTTCACCCACCTTTTACCGTAAGTTCCGCAGAAGAACGGCTCTTGCCAGCGACAAAAACCACAGGCCCCGACATGGAGCTGTCTGTGGAAATGAGACAGAGGCTGTGGATGGTACCCTCTCTATAGATATCCACGTTTTCGCTAGGCTCCAACACATTCCCATTCAAGGTCCATCTGGGCGGCCTTCCTGACTTCAAGCTGGTTTCCACTTGAAAAAGCGCTGACTCAGGTTCTGTCACTTCCACTGAGCTCATGCCCCGAACGATGCTCATAGCCTGCTCTGCATGGACAGTCATAACATGCAGCACACTTCTATTAGTGACTCTCATAAATTGTGTTTTATGATTTCTGTTATTTTGTGTATGGAGTGCAAGCATATATCTCACCCTCAACTAGAAGCTGACAACTGGTTTTGTCATCTCCTGCGTCACAAGTGTAGGTGTCTTCATCTGACGAGCAGACGTCGTCAATGGTAAGCTGTCTGTAAATGTCTTGGCTGACCAGTTGGTACTTTTTGCTGGACACAAGCTCCTTTTTGTTCTTGTACCATTTGACTTGAGCGTTAGCTCGAGAAACTTGGCACTCCAGCAGGCCTCTGTGGTGATACATGGCTATCTTGACTCTCAAGGGACGTACTATTTGGACTGGCAGCTCTGAAAATCAGAAGAATATGCAATGGTTGTAAAACCTTGAGAATGTTTTGTTTTATTTTTGTGTGTGTTTTGTCCTTAGACTTCTGTGTAAATAAGTCCGCCAATCTGCTTAGCAAATCTATAATGCAAAATGTGGCATGACTGTAGTTTGTGACAATTTAATTTGCACATACACAGGTACACAAACATAATGGTAATTTTTTTTTAGACTCACCTTTTACTGTAAGAGTTGCATAAGACGAAACACGTTCCGCAGTGAATCGGATCTCTCCAGCGTGTTCTGGTCTGGCTGACTTAAAAGACAGGGTGTGGGTTTTACCTGAAACCAGTTTCAAAACAGATACCATTATGCCTTCATCCAGGACATTTAAACAAATATGTTTACATTATGTGAATTATGTAGCTCATTCACCCTGATGTCTGATCTTGATGTTGTCTCCAGGTCTGATTCTACAGTCATCTCTGTACCACCGACCATCCACATCCACTTGGTTTACTTCACACATGAAACTGACTGATTGGCGCTCCATAGTATCAACATCCTGAAGTTCCTGGACAATATAGATGTCCCTAGCTGGTAGGAAATTGAATAAACAAGTTAGAACAATTAGCTTTTCATGAATGTTCCATGTCCCATTAGAGAGTCTCAATGAAACCTGAATCTTGAACTTGTTTTGGACTCTCAAGGTCTCAGCTGGTTTTCCAAGCCTACCTCTAACTGTGAGTCTCCCAGAGGTCTGAATGCCATTTGCCTGGAAAGAGATCAAGCCCACATCTGCCAACGCCACTCTGTTTAAAACGAGGGAATGCGTTTTCCCGTGTGTGCTGATGCGGCAGTTGGGCTTGGACTTGAGCCGCATCCCATCCCTGGTCCACACTCCCTCGATGTATGACAAGTTGAGGGTCACCTCAAAGGTGCAGCTTTCACATTCCGACACTTGTACATCCTCCAAGCCTCTAACCACCTGCAGACGGTTCTCTGAACCATGAAGACAAAAGGGTTTGTGTATCAATAATCAATGTGGGCAATTGAATCGAATAAAGAACTTACTTGCGGCTGCTACTATTCCTCCAGGGATATTGTCGGCCATACTTCTTGCTTCGGATTGATTGAAACCTTGCAGTCCAGAAATGGAAACACATGAGCTACAGGTAAGTCTTTGGATGATGGGAAACTTATCTGTGATTGTGTGTTTGCCTGTAGCTGTTTGCTGAATTAGCTACCATGCTTTAGTAAACAAAGAATTCTGAATTGTACTAAACAATAGAAATTATTTCTGGAGTTCTTTATTGGCAATGATGAACATCTGACTTGCGTGATGTACTTTGATTAGATCCAGTACATAACCTTTACCAAAAATAATCATGCTTGGGTCTGATTTACATTTTGGTAAAATTGACCAAAATTAAAGGGGAAAACTGAGCTCAAAGCCATTCAGTTGCAAGACGGCTATTTTCGGATCTCAGTCGAGTCACCCATAAATGTTATATTGGATCGTTTGCTTTGTAGTTTGCAAAGTTGGAAACTGCAATGCTGTGGAGATGTTTCTAAAAATGAATTTCAGTATTTAAGCATACATGACAATACTGTCCATCCTGTCAGCAAGATCACATATAGTATTTTCCTATTTGCATGTGCATTGGTCATGTTTGACCTCAATACTTTTCAAACAGTAAAACAGCTACCGATAGAAGAAATATTATTCAATAGACAATCATAACTTTTTGAAATGGAGATGTCTCAAAAGCATCTTATGATGGTATCAACTCCACTAAGAAAGTGTGACAAACTCCAAGATGGCCGTGTAAAAGTCAGTAAACATGGCATCACTACCATACGGTGGATCCCAACGGTGGTATGCTCGACCTCCCCTGTAGTGACGAGGAGTTTAATCTCTGTCACCTCGCTTGACTTAGCTCATCACCACCAATATAGACTCAGCTGCGATGCTGTCTCTACCACACTCAAATGAAAAAGGGAAGCTAAAAAAAATGAGAATAGATTGATATCAAATCTAAGAAGTTGGAGCCTATACAAGTATTAGTAAAGCAAAGATGTTTACAAGACTCTCTAAATAGATTCAGCTGCAGAATAACTCGGACAGCATCTCGACAAACCACTGGATTCAAATTGAATATAGCTCAACTTAACATTTAGGCCAAACAAATGTCATACACCCAAGATATAATTCACAAATAGCCATCCACAAAACACATCAAGATGCATGCCAAGAAACAAAACACCAGTAGTGTACGAACCTTTAACTCAGATGTACTCTAAGAGAAATCCATCCTTACACTGGCTGGGCATGGTGGAAAACAAAATATATTTTTCTTAAATGTATAAAAGAACACCATCACAACAAAAATACAAACATCCTTTACAACAAAGCTTACTATATTAACAAGTCAGCATGCATACATTGGGAATATGAGTCGCACTACCCCGAAGGAGACAGCCTCCGGTACTTTTTTTTTTCCCCCTTGCTGCTGTGATGGAGCGATTTAGTGAACAGCTGACACATCCCTCCCCACATACTGACCTCCAAATAGCTCTCTGTCAGTATGCGGGCGAAGATAGCTTCAATCGTGTGACGCAGAATGCATCAATAGAATCAGCACAATCAAATAAAATGTTGCAATATTGACGAGATAACAGGCCGAGAAATTTATGATAGTGCTCTGACATCTCGCTCGACCTGTATTCGTCTATTCATTTCGTACCATTTAAATTCTTCTAGTTTTCAGGTAATTTGATGTATTTTCTGGGTATATGGAAAGAGGAAAAAGACATAAGTACTGGTGCAGCATACAAACTCTGAGAAGAGATTTGAACCCAGAACTTTCGACTGAAGGGCGAACATGCTAGCTGAAATGTTTACAGTTTGACACATTTTATTTATTTTGTTCTCTGGAATTTTACTGACAGCATTTTTTAAGCATTCACTTCAATTCCATTAGGAATTGTAATCTCCATTATAAACTCATTTGAATAGGGATGAAGACTGTTTAAGTCTACTCGTTAAGCAACATGTCATTGGCCGTAATGTTCACGTGTGCCGTCGCTCAGGGGACCTCCTCCAACCGTCACAGTTGAAAGGTCATGAAGAGATTAAGGAATAATGACCTCACACATTTCACTGGGTCATCATTCCCAAAAAACACTTACACATGCTTTGCAAGATTAACTTTGAATGATGTTCAAACTAAAGATAATAGCACCTCAACAGACATCTAATTAAAAAGTAAGATGTACACCCGATTTAAATATGCGTTTCCTAATTTAGACAAGCAGACAGAACACAAACACAGGACGGCCCGGCATTGTGTTTGCTGGGCTTGATAGACAGCCCCATGTGGAACTGAGCACTCCTTAATCCAGTGAAACTCTATCGACACGGTAATCTCCACGCAGTCCTGCGGCGGCACAAAAAAACAACTTGTCGTCAGCAAGGGTGGAATGGTGGCCTACAAACCGCTCTCGCTTTCCAAAGTTCCATTGCGTCATTTATCACAAAGGTTCATTTTGTTAAGTGAGAAATTTGGTTTGTTTATTTTTGAATAGAAAGTAGAGGTCCAAAATTATGTAACAGAAAAAGACTACAAACAAATCCTTCAAAGACTCACATGTGATATTTCCTTTAACATAGCAACTGTAATATCGTCACTTGCCGATATATTCAAAAAGTATTTCAACTTAATTGTTAAACTGGCCTAAAAGTCATTTCCTGTAGGTGGGTGTAATAACATACTTTGTAGTGTGCCATACTCAGGCAGCTGCATCATGCAGAATAACATTAGATGTCCTTGACTAAAGCCTTGTCAACAGTCCCACATGTCTAATTACAGCACAGCCTACAAGATGACAACTAGTTAAAACACTAACCATTCATTTTACCTCTCTGAAAAATGATATACCGTAATTTTCGGACTATAAATCGCACCGGAGTATAAATCGCACCAGAAAAAAAACATATATATGTATATAAGTCGCTCCTGAGTATAAGTCGCCCCCCACCCAAACTATGAAAAAAAACGCGACTTATAGTCCGAAAATTACGGTAGTTTGTTCTTATTCTGACCAACCTTCAAACTAATTTTATTTTCTGTCTTAATTGGTGCTAAAAAGGATAATTGCTAATATGCTAATTTTTGCTTTTATGCTAATCATCAATTGTACCCAAAAAGCATCAGACTGCAGCTACAAGCGTTTTGTCACCCTCTTGTGGTAAACCTAAGTTGCACCTTTCAGAAAAAAACCCTGATTAAACTTGTAAAACATTGCAGTTTCTTTCAAATAATATATTTTATAATCACAGTCATACATGTTAAAACACATTTCTTGACATTGGAAATCATTTCTTTCCTTTTCCTTTTCCTTTTCCTTTCTTCGGGGGAGCTTTGTCTTTATTTAGCGCCTGTAGTGCTTCTTCTCTTTCTGCAGCCGCCTTAGCTCGCTTCTTTCCCAAGGGAGTCTTTGCATACCATTTCTGGACACACAAGCGTACACACAAATACAATTAAAATGGTTTAAATTTTCCTAAATAATATCTTGATAATCGTTGCGTGAAATAAAAAAAAAAAAGTACTTTTAAGGCTTCTTCCTTATCCTGAAACACGGGTGTGAACTTGGCTAATGGGGCCACGAACTCAATAGCGGTCAAAGGCCTCTTATCTTGCAGAAGGAGTCGTCTCTTGGTAATAACTTGCTGGATTGCCTGGATCATGAAACCTGGGGTGTAGCCATCGGAAATTTTTGACAAGGAGCTGAGGTCCAACGCTGACGTTATCTTCCCTCCGTGTTTTTCGATCAGTTGCTTCCACAAAACTGAAATCCGTTCATTTTAATACAAACTTGTTTGAGTTTAGCGTTAGTGTGTTGTTTCTTACTGAATCTGGATCCGTAGTCCGGCCTTGGGATGAGGATAACTTTTGTGTACATTTTACACATGGACTTGATTTCCGCACTTATGGGATCTTTGCTTGTTCCTATGACGAGAACACGATCTTCTTCTTTGATCAGCTTGAGAGCTTTGGGCAAATCTTTCTTCAAGCGTTTTGGTTCTAACTGGACATGTGTGGAGCGTTTTTAGTTAGAAAAGCTCGATGAAATTACATACGGTATTTTTTTTCTTCATATATTCAGACATACCGGCTT
This sequence comes from Syngnathus typhle, assembly GCF_033458585.1. Taxonomy (NCBI): domain Eukaryota; kingdom Metazoa; phylum Chordata; class Actinopteri; order Syngnathiformes; family Syngnathidae; genus Syngnathus; species Syngnathus typhle. The sequence goes on from NC_083751.1 coordinate 6,651,269, forward strand.
TTCCTCCTTGGGAACTTTCTTGTAGAACATTTTCTCTGCACCATCAATCAATATGACTGCAGGCTGCATCAATCTTGCGACCTGTAAATTATAATGTCAGGAGTTTTGGGGTTTTTTTTCTTTGCCATGACAATTTAAGAAGTGTTGGTAACATGAAATGTAAGCAAACCTTAAACACCAAATGGAGCATCATTGTCAGGCCACTCTTGCCGGGATACTTCCCAGCAATGTTGAGAGGGGAAAGGTCAAATAGGGTGGCGCCAGTCTCATGGCAGACTGCATGGACCAACATCTTCTTACCAACTCCTGGTGGGCCGGCTAGTAGAATGGCCTTTATAAAGGGGGCTTTCTGGTGGACTACCTGAGAACCTGCAAAGCACAAACAACTCATGATCATTCGAAACAATTCGTTTCCATTGTGTCTGTGAATCATCTACCTAAAGGTAGAATTCCATAGAGAGATACGATTTGTCGCACGTCTGCCATTGAAGGCATGGGTTCAATGTCATTCCGTCTCAGTGTGGTTCCAAGATAATTGAAGTCACCTTAAAAAAAAAGAAATTGATTACTCGGTTACTTCTGATCCGCATGAGCTCGGAGTTATCAACTCACACCAGAAGAGGGCAGCACATTACTGTGAAATAATAGAAATACACTCATTGGTCACATTAGGTCGACCGAATTAGAGCCACTCCAAGAACCATATTAAAAAAATCCACCTAATAAAGCATAAATCAAGTTTGTTGTATTGGAGAAAAATAATTACCATGACTTACCAATGTAGTCCTCCATTCGTACAGGTTTGACTTGCCTCAACAAACCCTCCTCCACCATCTCTTGACATAGAGACGCAAGACTCCTGCAAGGCATGAATGAGTTAACTACAGAAGATATAAAAAGTCGACACGAGGTTTGTCCGATAGGAATAAAAAAGGAGACCAACATGATTTTTTTTAGATTTTATTTATTTATTATTATTTTTTAATTAATGTTTAATTAATTTAATTAATGTGACCTATAACTTGCACTCAATTGATTTTTAAAAATCTATTCTAGAGGAGAAGTAAAAATGAAGGGCCCAAGATTATTTTTTTAATCCACTATTAATGGGACCTATAGCTTCTACAACTCAATTCATTTTTTTTTTTTTTATCTTTTAAAAAAGTAGGGGAAGTAAAAAAAAAAATCTTAAATATTATAGGCTTTACATATCCAATGTGTGTATTATTTTTCCACTAACTGACGCCAAAATACATTGCAAATATGTCTCACCTATCCGGTGTCAAATCTTTCTCCCCTTTTTTTTTCTTCTTCTTATCACGCTTGCCAGCTTTTTTCTGCAAATAGTGACATAGTTGGCGGGAGGAATTCAGGCAAAGCGGCCAAGTATCGCTGAAGTTGAGGCCTAGATTTTTGTTTGGTCTTTACTCAACACAATACCCACTTTTTTATAAACTTTAGCTGGGGTTTTTTCAACAGCAAGCCTCCAGTCTGCCAGTTCCTGTCTCATATCCTCATCGACCTGAGAAAGAAAACAATATTGATGTTGGCATACTGATTTTTCAACCCATCTAATCATCCCTAAATCATCACCTTAATCCGAATCTCTGACATAATGTCCACCCTTTTCTCCTCCTTGATCAGCTCCACCTCATGCCGCTGGTTAAAATTTTGAGTCTCAGTGCGGGTTTCCCAGAAATCTGTGGAGAAACTCATTGTGAGCGATTGTCTCGGTTTAACGGCTTAAAGTTGAATTACCGGCATAGGTTTTATTGCACATTTCCAAATCTGCCAAAAAAGCAGATGGTAACATCACCAAGGCATCCTCTTCTTCCTGTGTGATCATTCATATTACATGATGGATTTAGTTTTTAATTATTCTCGTTTCATCAATGCGAGAGACAAATTAATTTTACCGCAGCCTTCTCCTTGGATTTTTTTGCATCTTTCTTGTCATTGCCCTTTCCTTTTTTATTTTTGTCATCCTCTTCATTTTCTTCCATTTCTTTCACTACCTAAAAAAGTAAATAAAAACAATAATCATGATGCCTGCATATCAACTTTTCTAAATGTGTTTTACCAGCTGATAATCCTTTTCAGCAAAAAGTATGGCTGATCCTCCCTCATCCTCATCTGGAAAGTCTGGGAATACTCCTGTTAGGTTACTGAAAAAGAAGAAATACCTTAAATAAGTTGCTCAACAATTTAAACACAAATCAAAACAAGAGCTTTGTGTCCAACTGACCGACATTCAATAAACCACTGCCTGATTTGTTCCTTCATGTTGTTGCCTATGTCTTGACCCTCCACCTCGATCAGTTGGCTTGTGATTTCAATCACAGCTTTTTGGTAATCATCCTGATGTTCCTTCTGCCTCTGTCGGATGGCCATTTCGTTGGCTTGGGCAGTGATTATGGCCTCACATGGTGCCTGGTATTTTGGATGTGGGATCTGACAGAAAAGTTTACAATATAAAATAACAGTTTTGGTGACGCCTGTGAATAAAGTAGAATTTGCACAACTTTAGTTACCATTCCCAGAAAAGTCATATCTTCAATGCGAGCAGCCTTTGTTTTCTTCCTCTCTACATAACCCCTCCAAACCTTCAAATTAAAATCAACAAAATTGGTGAAACTAAAGAAAAACATTCGGGGGATTTTTGACAACAAAGAACCTTCTGGATGCGGATTGCGGCTCGGTCCATGTCAGCGGGCTTGGGCGCCTCAGCCATGGGTATCTTGCTCAATCTTCGACTGGCTTCATTCAAGGCTGCCCTCAGGCGACCTTGGCGTGCCCTCTCTGCCACTTGAATGATTTGGATGGCCTCATCTTGACTCATGCCCTTTATTGCATGCTAATATGCCCGTGGAGAAATACACAATACCAGCTTTCATTAGATACACTTGTGCAATCTAATGTATTGTTGAATGCGTTCGAAACCAGTTTTTTTTCCAAATACAATTCACCCTTTATGTACTTATGATCCCAAGTACCGAGACTTGAAGTACTTTTGATAAATACAATTTAATTTAACACAATGCCAAATCTTAAGTATCAGCGGCTTATATCATCAGTCTCCATGATCCCAAAGAATAAACCCTGTATCAGCCCACCATTACTGACTTTTTGCATTCCAGTAGTCTCCACTGCTTGAAGGATATTAGCAAGCATTGTTGCGTTCTCTTCAGTTGCTTGGCTGCGTTCACTCAAAAAATAGTGCGGGATGGGAATCTCAAGGTCAGCCTGGTGAGAGAAGTGTTGGCAGGAGTTAAACCAACTTGATTTTATTAAATCTAGTTGTCAGGACTCCAACTTACAGGTGTGAGCTTTAGGTCGTGCAGGACATCATCCATGTAATGATACTCGCATAACTCTTTTTCCACCATTTCCTTCCTCAACTCTAAGACTCGACCCATTACACTTTCGAGGGTATGCAGAATAAGTCGCCTCTTCTGAGGCTGCACCACCTGATCGTAGACCTTCTCTAGTTGTCTGAAAATCTGCAAATAGCGCACGTACAGCATGGCCACTCTCTGGAAGAATAACACTCGGTCCTTTTCTGGCGGAATAGGCTGAGGGGGAACTTCATCGACTAAAAGACGACTCAACTCCACTTGGGCCTCTGCCCACAGCTCATTGTATGTCCTGGGAAGGAAATTCAGTCATTAGTAGGAAGAAAAAAAAATACATGAACACTTAGGCCGACTATGCTGCTGTATTTTAATGTTGATTATGATATTGGTACATAGCACAACAATTGTAGGTGGAACTTGGGGTAAATATTGTAAACAAATGATGCGTTAGTCTAACTCCTGTGATCGCTGGGAACGTTTACCTTTGTGACATTTTTTTGGAACAGAGGTGGGATAACTCTTAGTCAAGTCTCCTTAGGGTGGAAGCTGTAAAAAAAGCAATTAAAAACTGTGATGTGAACATAACATTTAATTGTTCCCGGGACAATTCGATTTACACTCCTTTTTAGATATATGAATAAGATATAACAATAGTTATACACAATAGACTATTAATTTGAGATCAGAAGTCATATAAATGCTAATTTCGTGTTCATTTTTAGTAGGGATTTTCATAACTGCTGGGAATATATTTCTTAAATATTGGTGCAGATTTTAAGAGAGAAACACAGAAGTAAACACATGCTTTGCTATAGCGTACCACAATTTATTTGAAGCTTTGCCTTGGGTTTGACCCCTGCATACAATCTGTGTGAAACAAGTTAAACATGGTGGCAGTAATCCTGAAGTAATTCCTCATTCCTTTGACTCCTGAGCAGTGTTAACCATTGAGCCCTTGCAAACGGAGGGACTACTACCCTAACCAGATGCACGTAATGTATCTAAAAAAAAACAACATTTTTGATCACTTACTTGCAATGCAACCTCGCCTCTATTTTTTGCACATCATGCTCGTGCTGTGATTCAAATCCCCGCCCATGATGTATGGTCAAATGGGATTAATTTATTTCGCCATTGTTTCTTCTTTCTGCACCGGCATAGATGTTAATTGTAGAATGTGCAGCAAAAAAAAAAAAAAAAAACCCACAATATTAATCTTGATCGCCGCCCCTTCAGTTGCCGTACTTAGGTCACACTATCATGACGCATCCACGCTGACCTCATGTTTTATTACGTAATTAACTTATGACGTGTGTTTTTTTTTAAAATCAATTTTACACCACGAGCGCTGCTAAATTCTCCTGAATTCCAATGTCATTATTTTTATTAACACTGAAAATGACTATGATCGCCAATTTCATCCAAACTTGAGTATAAACACCCGCAATGGTTAATTAATTACATTTAACAGTAACTACGATCATCCACGCAAAGGAAATTAATTAATGAAAAATGATTGATTACATCACTTTAAGTGTAATTTGTGGTACAAAAAAAATGAACAATTAGGTATGACGTTACTTTATAAAGTCAATCGTCAAAACACGTACCTCGAGATGAAGTTGGTTGCCATGGAAACGGAAAACAATGTCAGAATATTTTAGGTTTTACAACGAGCCTAAGGCGTCACACTGCCACCTACTGAACCGGAATGTAATGTATTTCAATGTAGCGCCTCTAACAAAAAAGTCGGGGATTTTTTTTAAAAAAACAAACAAACAAACAAATAAACCAAAACTTCCATGACGTTGTATCGTAATTACATTGTGAAATGCTCATTCAATCGATCTTGTCAAAAACGTAATTAACAAAATATAGCTATGTTCTAAAATTGAACACAACTAAATTAAAATAAAATAAAAGAAACACAGGCAAATAAAAACTCCGTGATGGATTAAAATCATGGCCCTGTTTGCCTTATTTTGTACTTTGTCATTGATTATTTTGAAATACAGTATAAGTTTTGCTTAAATCCCCAGAAAATATGCAAAAGCAATAAATGTTAAAGCATGTTTCTCCCAATTAACATATTTCATTGAAATACCAAACACAAATTCTACTACATGTTTGGGGCTATTTATTCCGACTGTATACAGCAGATAGTTGGTTCTTATTTTTATTATGTGTGATGTGAATTGTGTAGACGCTGGTAAGCAACAGGTGAGTCAGCAGCAACTTACCACGAAGCAAGTGAAGAAAAGTGAACTAACACGGCCATTCCTCGTTTATTTTGCCTTTACAATACAACGGGGAATACAAGAGAAGGGCATCAACGGATTAGTTATTGCAGTGATTGACTCCCATGATCATATCATAACCGATGAAACCGCCGACAGGGAGGAAAAAAAAAGTCTGGTAAGGCGGTCACCAGACCTCTGACAGGGGTACAAAAACATCCCACATGTTGACGAGCCCGTGAAGCATCACGCGTACTGCTCGGGACGACGTCCAACTTTTTTCCTTTGGGAAAAGAAAAAGAAAACAACCGCAACTTGTTTTTGCGGGTGTTTGGCTCCGGATTGCTTACTTTCTCGAGTTGAAATATTAATATCGTGGCATCATAAGACATTCATGCATGGGATGCTTTTGGGGTAAAAAAAAAAAAAAAAAAAAGAATTGCATGAGTTAAGTTGCACTGTGCGCAAAGGAGGGGCGCAGCGTGCCCAAGTGAGCGAACGCCGCGGGATGAAACGGCACCAAGGATGTCAACCTTGCTTAGCCACCCACACGAAATCGATTGTATTACCCCCAAGAAGCCGACTGCTCCACATATAAATAGAGACGGGAGAATATTGCTCCAAAACCGGTGGTGAACAAGAAGATCGAGCTCGCTGCAACCAGGACCAAGTTTATTCGAGAAGTCAGCTGTGTCCACTCAACACTCTAGTAAGTGTAACACTTGTTTCTCTTTGCAACACTCTAACAAGCATGCAAGTTTTGCACATTTTAAGTCAACATTTTCTGGATTCAATCATGAGATACAAATGTTTGCCTTTTGGATTCAATGGACTTGTTTTTGTTGGTTTGTTAGTCATGCAGGTGGAGAGGAAATGGCACATACTCTTGACTTTCCTCCTTCTGCTCATCACCTCCGGCCAGTGCGTGGACAACAAGGAGGTCAAGCAGGAGAGAAGAGCCCTGTTGGATTTAATCCTACAGGTGATCAGATACAGACAGCAATGGAACAAACACATTTCCAGGCGTTGCAGTGGGGAAGTCTTCACGTCCCTTCAAGACCTGAGGTTGTCCTCCCGTGAAAAGCCTCTGTACGTTCCCAGGCTGGATAACAGTAAACTGATAGGTAAGCTGATAAGATTTATTTTTAGCATGTGATGATCAAAGCATAATCCGTCATTTTAGCGTGGGAGACATCTGTCATTGTCGGCGTCTGAATTGTCCAACATAGTTTTAAAAGCCGGAGTAAGTTTGACTTCTTTGAAAGCTTGCGTATTATTGGATATGGATAACATCTCTTGTACCGTACAGTACATGATAGAATTGACCCGTTGCACTTGAAGCCCAAAAAATATTTTAGTTTGCATAGCCTAACTTTCCACTCGCTGTAAGTGGAAAATCTTAGCCACATTCCAGTTGTGCTTTAGTGATGGATGGGTGCAGAAAGCAAAGATAGGAAGACTAAATTCCCCAAGGAGAGGTGTCACTGTTGCAAACATGAATGACTCATTCAATGATTCAGTGAGGAATCCAAAAGCATGAATGGTGACCGTCGCTCAACGATGACAAAAAGACTGTTGAGCTCTGTTATGACACAAAAAAAAAAATGGGAGTCTTTGCACTCACCAAAAAAATACTATAGCATTATCTATTATTTTATTAAACCCAACCTGCATATTTTTCATCAATCACACCGATTTGGGATCTTGGCGTCTATCTCTCCTTTGAATTCGGGGCACTTAAAGAAACAATTATCCACTCTCAAATTCACAATTTAAAGTCTTTATAGAACATACACGTTTGGAACCCACGCAAGCAGGGTTTGCAATCCTGTACATTTTTCTCTGAAAATGTTACAAGCTGTTACCTTGGAGTCATAGCCCCAAAGCACCTGCTGTATAAAAGCACTTGCCATTTTAGGCATTTGATATTCCAAAGCAAACTCAGACAATTTGGATCTAAATGTCTTGGCCAATTTTTTTCATTTCAAAAATTTCAAAATATAAATTATAACCATAGATGAATATCTACTGAGAGACAATGGTGAATCCTCAATGGTAAAGTATGTGCAGTAGGACCTGATTAAATGGAAATAATCCACTTTGCCTGCTGTTGAGATTTTCCTCAACATGCCAGTGAGTCTTCTCATGTTGGAGAGGTGTTTCTCAGCCCAATCTCACATCAGCCTGTGCAATCGGAAAAGCACCTTTCTCAGACCAGTGGGTGGATGGAATTTATCTTGTGAGGATACAAAATAAAGCATATCAGCAAATGATGCGTGTGATGCTACCAAAGTACAGTGGTCACGCAATGATAGATGTTTTGAACACATTGAGAGGGCAAAGAGAAATCAAACAGTAATGTGATTAGATGAAGTTGTATTGCCTTGATGGAAAGTAATCCACTGTAAGGATCTCGCCAGTCTTGGCATGTGTCTTAAGACTTTAATATTGGTTTGTCTATGTCCTTGTCCAAAGTTTTTGTCCATTTGAGGAAAGCCAGTAGATAGAGCGTTAAGACCTTCACCATTCAGCTCCTTCTTTAGCGGGACATGAAGAGTCCGCATCACTTCTCCTAATATGTCTTCAGATTAGCACACATCAAAATCATATGATTTTTTTCCCCCTTCTTTCAAAAATTAATAATAAGTAATGGAGATAATGTCTGTGCATTTGATGGACTCAGGTTACTTTGGATCATTTGTTAAAGTGATTTGTGAGTAAGTGAATATATTTAGTATGCTGTGTCTCTGGTGGTACCACGAATTAAAGTCCGGAAGCATTTAGAGATACATCGGATTCTATTCTGTTTGCTTTGAGTCTGCTAACTCGCTTTGTGTACGTAACAGCGGCCAGCTTGAGCGCTCATAGGATCCGGGCTAATGGAGATTCCGACTCAAAAAGTCCTGATTCAGTTTAAGATTCAAATAATGAACCTTGGGTTGCGGTTCCACAGAATAGCCCATAATTGTTTTCCCAGTCCCGTAAGATTGACCTGGTTTCTTCAGAAGCATATTATTCGTAAGGTACAATATCCCTTTGCCACAACCCAAACAAAAGATTAACTTTTGCCGATCAAAGGGTTTTACTGGGCTTAACATTTTACACTTGTATCAAGTGCAGGAAAGGCTTGAGGTGCAACTCTGACATGAATCACTATTGCAATATAATAGAAAATTAACTGTAACTGTGCTATTGTTTTTACTGTATGCTGTAACAGTCCCTCGCATGTACAGTATTTTCATTTTTTATTTTCCTTGTGTTCATTATTGAAATAAATCTAGAGCAAGTATACTGACGGTCCCGCACAGTATTTTCATTTTATGTTTTTGCTTGTGTTCATTATTGAAATAAATCTAGAGCAAGTTTACTGCCGGATAAAAAGAAATTGACTGCGGTTGCCATATTTCTAATCTAAATTCCCGTACAGTGCGTTCCTGAGTCCGGGGCTGAGTCTAGGCCACATGCCTACTTGGACGGACTTATTCTGATGAGTATTAAATTCTCATACAGTAAGCTCTTTAGCCTGTTAGCATGTACTGTGTGTTATAAGAGACCTGCTTATACAGACGGTTGTGGTGTCTAGTCTTAATAGTATCTGATATTCATATTCAAGATGAACAATACTTCACAACAGATTTTAACAGATTATTCCACATTCTCTATTTTTACTTTCATGAATTAATCCACAAATTTCAAAGCAATGGTTTCACCTTCCCCAATGAACTTGAGCGACCCCTTGGCCAAAATCCAGACACGTGGTTGGTCAGTGAGGAGTCACGGGTGACTCATAAAATCTTGTGGATTACTCTAATGTGTCCACTGTGCAAAATTACAACAGATCTTGGGAGTTCAAGAGTCAACACCCAGTTAAATATCAACGCTGGGAAAAGAATTCCCATGTGTCCCTGACATGATCGATAGGTAACATAAGAGTTTGGGTGACACCATAGGCTGGTTTGGAGTTACCTGGCGTAATTTTTTTTAATACCCATTCAGGTGGTTAGACCTTACCGCTGTCCTCTGTTTGAATTAGAATGAAAGATCTGAATGAAGGAGGGCGTGAGGAGTGAAAACGGCTGACTTCAGTCCGATGAAACAATACAAGTTTATTTATATTGCACATTTCACCACAGCTTCAGCTGTAATAAAGTAGACAGTAATAAATGAAGTAATAATTTCTCATTTTCTTTCCAGAAATTGTTCCCCGAGATCTAAACATGAAACACAAGTTCATTCAGCACTTCACAGGTAAGAACCAAATAGTTTGGTTCCATGCTTGACTAAAGCACACAGCTGCCTTTTAAAACATTGTAAGGTTATTTTGTTTGGCACGCAGATCAAGCGGCGCGTACGTAGCTCTTTTCTCATGCAAGAATGGCCTGGAGCATTTAAGAAATGATTTGTATTCCTCGCTAAGCCAACAAACTGATTAAGGCAAAAAAAGAAAAAATCGAGCTGCTGCGGGGTTGAGGCTTACAAGGCAGCAATGTAGAAAAACGGCACATTGTCTAAAGCTGAGCGATTTAAGTGAACAGCGACACGAGGGTAAGCTGATTATTTGTCTCAGGACCTGGATAGACTTCATTAGTGGTGTGAAAACCGGTAATCTCAAATGAAATTTCGATTGCAAATGTCGACTCGATCTTTTCATTCACTTAAACTGTTAATGCCACTTTTTTTTTCCTGTCAAGAGAGTCACCCTAGCTTGGACTGTGAGCTGTTTAATTTTTGTAATAAAAAGAAATTATGAAGCCCAGAAGCTTGATTTGTGTTGGCTGATGAGACCTTTTCTATCAAGCAGGACCAGTCAAGTTCTCATCGGAATGCAGAACACATTTCGACAGACTTTATCACAACACAAGAGATTGCTCAAGACCAGCATGTATGTATACCCTCTTTTTGCCTCATCTAAAAGAAGAAACAATGTTGGTTAACTTGTTGTTGTTTTTTTTCACTAAAACTGCAACCAAAGCCACAGGCCGCAATATAAATTTGCCTTTTAAACTCTCAACACATTATTAGAATGCGTTTCCCAAATGTATTCATTTAAGATGAACAATACATACAGTAAATACTGTGTCGTCCTTAGAGACAATCACATCTTGATTAATAGATTAAATAATTCTAAACTACATATGATAAAATATCAATAATATCAAATTATTGATGTCAGATTGATATTTTGTGTAATTATTATTGCATATATATATATATATATATATATATATGTATATCTATGTCTATATCTATATCTATCTATATATGTATATATATATGTATATATATGTATATCGTAGCTAGTATAAATGTGCTCTTTACTCATGACCTTTGTCCCTTTGTTTTTCAGATTACAAAAGATGCGCCAGATTGCTGACACGCTTAGCAATGAGTCCACTCTGCGCACAATCCTAGATATGTAAGTTAAAAATTTTATTGTCTTACATAATGAGGTCAATTATAAGAGAATCAATCAGATTTTCTCTTTGGCAATTTTTCTTTTATTGGTGAATGATTTTTGACCATTCACACACAATTACACTCAATACGATAGATAATTGTGAATCTTATCATTGCGTCTCAGTTTTATTTTACACATTGTAAACTTGTTGCACACCAAAGAGCAGCTTTTAAAAAGGATTTTATGCCTTGCTCAAGGACACTACGCCTCTAAGCCAAAAGCTTGGGACCAGGAAGAATAAATCAGAATCTGGTCAGTTCTTTTTTTTGAAGCCATGTGTGATGACTGCAGTCTGATCCTCAATGCGTCGTGACTCAATTAAGTGCTCTCAGAGGATGCAATTAGGAGCCACTGCTGAGTGATTGCTTTAACAGACTTCATCCACTCAGTACTTCACTTTTTTTTTTTTTTCTTTCAAAAATGTTTCTCCTGTGTAATGGAACTGTGATGAGCAAATTGACAGGGCTGACACATCTTTGGGTGAATCACGTAATGAGGTGCCCTCCACATTTTTCTGTGCAAATTTGTATAAATGTATATCCCACTTTTAAATAATGTGCGCTTGACTCATCATTTGTGAATGAGGAGTCATAAATAATCCTCTTTGTCGAGAAAGTCCAAGTACACGACTGCTTTGCGTATTCAGAAGTGCTTGAATAGATTATATTCTTTTCCCGCCAGGTCCCAACATGATGGAGGAACGTTTTGCCAAGAAAGTGCCTTCAAATATACCCGAACATTGTTACTGTTAATAATGTTTTCTTTTGCTACTGCTAATGTTTTTATTTTGCTACCACTACTTGACATTACCATAAATGCTATTTGACATGTTGAATAATTTCACATGGCTTTTATTTCCCTCAGTATTTCATATCCTAGCACATTGACTGCAATATTAACTATTATGTGTTATATTAATTTAATATTTGACATATTAGGAAGGTGTGTGCTGTATACATTTTCCACCAGAGTTGAATTATTTTGCTTATGATGGCAAAGAGAAAGTTTTTTCCTTTCTGCTTATGACTCAAGTCCCCTATTATTGTTACTATAACTATAAGTCTGCCTTGTATCATTTGTCATACTCTTCTCTTCATCACCTTTTTATTTGGCACTTGAGTGATTGCTCACTATGAGAACCTGGAGAATGACAACAAAATTGATAACACTGCACTATTGAACAATAAAGACTATTGAAGCAGAGCATCAACAATGCATTGAGATTCTCTTCAAATAAAATCCAGATGAAATTATAAATTCTACAAAGAGCGTGTTGTAGTTTAAGCCATTTACATAGATCTCAATAAGAGATCTCGGCTCAGCTGTGTTAAAGCGTGCAACCTTTAAACATGATCACGATGCAAGACTTTTGCTTTTCCAGGAATCTGCCGGATAAGGCGTTACCCAAAACAGAACAACTGCATCATTACAGATGTGCTGTTATCGTTGGCAGATTGCAATACTCGATGTCAGCCACTCTGAACTTGTTGAGATTAAAAGTGGTTGAGCAATACGACTTGTGCTGAAACTTGGATAAGCAAACTCTTTGAAAAGGAGCACAAACACATTGTTGGCGTATTCTGAAATATTAAGACACCCAATCTTTATCGATTGATAAATCAACAATTTGGCTGGTCATCTCAACCCCATGTTGAATTAAGATAAACAGCGGATATAAAAGTTTACACACCCCTGTTCAAATATCTAGTTGTCTAATATTAAAATATAACACCACAATCAATCATTTCAAAACTTTTTTCCAACAAAAATCTTTTCCTTTTGTTTTTTTCCCCTCAGGGGTCGCCACAGCGAACCATCTGTTTCCATCTCACCCGATCCTGCGAATCCTAACTAACTTCATGTCCTCTTTTACTTCATCCACAAATCTCCTCTTGACCTCATGCCGGGTGGTTCCATCCTCAGCATCCTTCTATCAATACATTCATCATCCCTCCTCTGAACATGTCCCAACCAACCCAGTCTGGCTTTATCTCCAAAACACCTAACACGCCCTGTCCCTCTGATGCACTCGTTCCTGATCTTATCCAACCACGTCATTCCCAAAGAGAACCTCAGCATCTTCATCTCCGCCACCTCCATCTCTGCCTTCTGTCTTTTCCCCAGTGCCACTGTCTTATCCACTTTTCCTTAAATGTTTTGCTGTTACTCTTTTATCACACATCACCCCTGATACTTTTCCGTTCCACCCTACTTGGATGCACTTCTTCACCTCTTTTCCACACTCTCCGTTGCTCTGGGCTTTTGATCCTAAGTACTTAAAATAATTTACCTTCTGGAGCTCTACTCCCTCTAGTCTCACCATTCCATTTGGTTCCCTCTCATGTACACACATGTATTCTGTCTTCTTTTGGTTAATCTTCATTCCCCTCCTTTTCAGGGCATACGTCCACCTCTTTAGATTTCCTTCCACCTGCTCCATACTTTCACTTACAGATCACAATGTTATCTGCTAACATCATGGTCCATGGAGATTCCTGTCTCAACTTGAATGGCATCTATTGTTGAACGTATTTTTTCCTCTTGTATAAAATTTAAGAACATTGCCTATATAATACACCGGGAAAAAATATTTTCAATCAAAGTCAAAGTCAAAGTCAGCTTTATTGTCAATCTCTCCACGTCACAACACACAAAGAGACCGAAATTACGTTATTCTCTATCCCACGGTGACGAGACACATAACACGATAGACATACAAGTACGCGACACAATATAAAAACAAGAAGGCAAAAAATTCAAACAATCAATAGTAAGAACCTGAGTTGAACTATTCCACTGCACTCTAGATTTTTTTGTGTATCTCAATCAGATAGTATTTTGATTTATGATGATGAAAAGGCTGAACATTTTTCTTCTCACTCATCAGAGTCCTGCAATTACTGGCATGTGTCTACCATTACACAGTTTAAACCTGACAACTATCAAAACAAACCTAGAAAGAAAAAAAAACTGGAAGTGTTTCTTCTTTTATTTGTGCCAAATGTGAAAATTGCTCATTTCCACTCATCCAAAATCCTGCATGTTTGTTTTCAAAGCTTCCCAAAAGTTGAACAGAGCAAGGCTGTGCGTTCAATCCAAATCTAAAAGAGACCATCTCGGTAGGGAATTTAGACAATGTCCTCACAATATCTCATTGTCACAAAATTCGACATAACCAGGAAAACAGGATCTGCCGTTGTCCATCCCATCCATCTGTCCTGTCTTCAGAGCCGCGCCTCGGGAACAGTTAGCGGTTATTTAATGGGTGGGGGTAGTTCACAACAAAAATATTTAGCAAATAGGATTTTCCTCTGGGTACTGACAGAAAGTGAGAAAGAAACAGGCTTAGCCAAAGATAACAGAAGCTCATTTCTCATGCAGGTGTGTTTTGATGGCTTTTTGAAGTTCAAAATGTTCTATTTTCTATATAGTGCCTGTCCTCAAAGATTATTTTTTTGTTTAATGTGAATGTGTTTTAATCAAATCATTATTTACAATTTTTCTGTTGATTTAGCCACAGTGTTAAAGTTCACACTGTAATGTAAGCTTAGTTTCAAAATATTAAATGTTTTGTTTTTGATAAACAGATTTTTTACACCACTTCACTTGGAAATTGGTGCAAAAAGTTTGATAACCGTTGCTCAAGACATACGTATACATCTAATGTACAATATAGCATAAAAATTTAATAATCATTTTCAGGACTACCGTATTTTCCGGACTATAAGGCACACCGGACTATAAGGTGCACCTTCAACGAATAGCCCATTTTAAAACTTTGTCCTTATATAAGGCGCACCGGACTATAATGCATCATGTCAGATTTTTAACCCAAATCAAATCATTCTCCATTTCATCTTTTTTATTTAAACTTCAGACGCAACAAATTACTTTATAATCACAAAATAATGATCCATGGTCTTTTCGATTCATGATTCATAGTCTTCAGCGGGCCACTTATGATTGATTTCATGACACAATGCTTCGGGCCAGTTTAAATTTAGGAATTTGGTCCATATATAAGGCACACCGGACTATAAGGCGCACTGTCGACTTTTGAGAAAATACTGGGTTTTTAGGTGCGCCTTATAGTTCGGAAAATACGGTATTATTTTTCCACCATTGTACAGTTCAATTGGCAAAGTTTTAACTATATTCCCCAACTTTAATCTCCATCAAAGCTTTTCCCTGACACGTGATAATTACTTGAACCATAGGCAAGCAGTGGCGGTGGCTTCCGCTCCAGCTATAAAAGGATTAGCCAGCTAAAAATACAGCATGCTCCTCATGGGGACACATTCGGGATCCCTTTCGCCTCTGGGTGGCCGGGGCACGGATGCACGTCGGTAATCTGAAGAGGATATCGCTTATCTGGAGACAAACAGCCTAGATTGAGAGAGGAGACAGAAGATGCGCTTGGGACGGCATGTGGGAGGGCTGTAACACAATTACACACAAGCACCAAACCTCCTCTGCTACCACTGAGAAATACCACCACAATAAATTGTCCGCAGAAACCATTTGCTTCCTGTCAGCCTGCACCATCTGAACCAAATCTTTATCCCCCTCGCACCAACATTTTTTCATTGATTTACTCATGCATTTTGCTCCTTGAACTTCCAATGCTCTAAAAGCATGCATGTCATTTTATTCAAGAGAGCTTATTTTTGTGATTGATATATACATATGTACATATATATGCACATGCAATGGAATGTAACCAGTAATAAATAACCTAGCTAGATTAGTTTTATTCTTATGTTGGAATGTAACCTGTAATAAATAACCTAGCTTGTCCCATCCTACACAACGTCGTAAAACTCCCCCTGCTATGCTTTGACTAGAGGTCAAGGGCTTTCTCTTCTCTATCCAGTCCACTGTCACCCCCACCCTGTTTCTCTTAATAAAAATGCTCTTGCAAGAGGCCAGAGTCAGACCTCATTCGATCATCGCTGTACGCACAGCGAGGAATGACTCTCCACCTGCAGGTGTCTAAAAGGACTTAATTGTCTCCCGTGTGGTTCTTGCAAAATAAGTTAGAGTGAGCACCACTGTAACAAATATGGATTTGTGGATGAGGACTGATTTATTGAAGTAAGCTTTACGTGTTTATTTTGTGTGTTGTGTGATATTAACGTTTGAGCAATGTTGAGTTATTGATATATTGTTGTTGTTTTCACTATTTCGAGTGTTACTATATTGTGATTGCATTAACGTTTGAGCAACGTTGAGTTATTTATTCTATGCGCCTTATAATCCGGTGCGCTTTATATGTGGACAAAGTTTTAAAATGGGTCATTCATTGAAGGTGCACCTTATAATCCGGTGCACCTTATAGTGTGGAAAATACAGTATACTATACGCATATATGTACCCCTAGACATGTATACATATATACGTGCATACATAGTATATACATCTTCACATATATGTGTATATGTGAATGTGTATATAAGTATTTGATCAATATCAGAAGTTTATATCAATACTTTGTTATATACCCTTTGTTGGCAATGTCAGAGGTCAAACTTTTTCTGTAAGTCTTCATAAGGTTTTCACACAGTGTTGCTGGTATTTTGGTTCATTGATACGATTTCAAGGAGTGCTGAAGCTTTGTTTGCTTGGAAGTTGTTGGCTTATTCTGTATCAAGGCTCTTTAGAGAATTCTTTTTATTGATTTTTTGCGAGCTTGTGGCTTTACTTTGAGATATTGGTCTGACGTGTTTATTGAGGGACAGTTGGATGAACCTGTTTTTCAAAATCAAACTTCTATAAATCGCTGATTCATCCAGGGTTTTTTTTTGTGTTGTCTCTTGATGGCCCGGAACTAAATCAGGTATAAATCCCACCCCTTGGATGCATGTTTTCAGGTGCTGAGTGTGAGACAATTTCAATTTGTAAAAGCATCTCCTCATGAATTAAACCTCACTGTCAAGTGGCTTCCAAAGCATATAAACATTTGTAATTTGGTTAACCTTTTTGGCTCTCACTAAAACACTTCCCACGCCAACGTTTCTGGCAAGATTATGACTAGCATGACCTCAAACCTAAACATGGCTCTTTATGACGTATATTCTACTCCCTGTAATACGCACCAGAAATTTTTTGGCAAAGCTGAACATTTTAATCCAATTTAATAGTGCCCAAGGCTTCCTTCGAGCATGTCAGCTTTATTTATAGCAATCACATTACAGCTTTGATGGCTGTAAAGTCATTATCCCATCTTCATTGATATACAGCATTTTCTCAATAACTCATAGCACAAAAAATGTCAGTGACTCACCAATAACATACTATCACTCAACATTACTATCAGTTTGAAATAAGATGTCTTATTTTTTCATGAAAATAGATGAGAAGCAGCTTTTGTCATTTCAAATGCACTAGTGAAGTACTGAGAAGAAAAAAAAACATGCATGCATGCATGCATGTGCCAGCTGTGCCACTGCCTTTGATCCCAAGAGCTGGAGGTGTTGGTACAAGTTCTTCACACCACCCCCTGAATACCCCACCATGATACACGCAGTCCGCATCTGTGCATAGTCAATTAATTCTCTCTTCTTTCTTTGGAAAATATTTCCCCCAAATATTGAAAATTACTTCACAATGCCACTTAAGAGCACTTGTGCAGTCTAATGAGAGCCAGTAGAAGAGTTCTATTAAATATATAGCAATTTTGTTATTTGATTTTGTCAATGATTCTTCCTTATCAATAATTGTGACTGGGAAAATATATTTAAAATACGTGTCTTAAAATGATTAAGAACCCTAATTGAATCTTTTTTTTTGTCACTAAACCTGCCACAACGTCCGAGGAAAAGAAAAATCACTAAACAGGTACAACGCATCAAAAAGATAGTCAAAAACAATAATCACCAGAGGGAGACAGAACGTCAAGAATCAAGAAAAAAAATATAGACAATCTGCACGATGCTCTGCATTACAGTAAATATAGTCATACATTTCTGACGTATTCTATTTTCTCTGGTCGTGTCAATCAAGAATGAGCATTATTAAAAGGAAGAATATCTTTTCATAGCACATTAGCTTGTGTAGGTGTCTGGTAGGTGTGCGTTGCAATGGTTTTAAACAGTGACTCATCTACTGTATAATATATTATATTTAGCTATAACTGTATGCGAAACAATCTCATTGAAGATTAATTCCCGATTGCATTTGGATATTGTATTTTTAATGTATTATTTTGGGAGATAGCGCAAGGATGGAAATGCATAAGCACCGTTATGTGATTAAATCATTTTATTACAGTATACATTCCAGATGAGTGAAATAAAAATAAAGATAAGTCAGAACATCATCATTGTAGAATACTTCACTTTTGTTCTCTGTCCTTGATTCAACACATATGGTCAGCTGTACATTAAGACAAAATGAAAAATATTGAACATTAAGACGTGATTTTTTTTCCCCAACTAGTCTAAGAAGTAGAATGCATCTCACCTCGATTAAAAAATATAAACAACTATCTTGGCGTGATGACGAGCTAAAGGCCTCTGTGGTAAATCAATTATTTAAAAGCTGCAGCCGAACCTAATAAAAATAGAACAAAGTAAAATTTGTATTTGTTTTTTCAATATACTATGCTTTTTTAATAAATATAAAAAATGTGATTATGAATACGCATTTGTATCCAGAATGTTAATAATGCTCAAAATAAATTTGTTTTTTAAGGAGTCTTATGGTCAACAACATCAAGTATTTGAGCTATGCAGTCATATGATGAATCATAACCATCAGCATTCCGCATTGAGTGAGGGAAAAGGTATAGGCATCAACGTGTCAAACTTAGAATGTATGCTGAGAAAACATAGATAAGGAATGTCTTAATCATCTTAGAAAAGTATTATAAAATCACCCAGGGATTCATAGAATTGGCTCTGTGTCATTCCAACTCACAAATGCATCTTTCCACCTGAAAACGACAAAATATGCAAATTAGATTCTGCCTATAGTTCCGCAATCTACTATTTTGGACCTTTCAATGATTCCACCGCCACTAAACTGAAGCAAAGACAATCATTGCTACAATAGTCTATTTGATTAACTATGGATCTTCATTCATTATAGCAATTTTATCTCACTAATTTTAAAAACTGCTTTAAAAGCAAACAGGCTCACCTTGTTCGAATGCAGAGTTCCAGGGGAGGAATTAAATCAGCATCTTGACAGCTCAAATCTGATTTGCCGACAGCTAAAAAAAAAATTAAAATGTTATGATTTCTTTTTTTTTTTTTTACTAAAACATACATTTTAATTACACCAAGAATTGGAAAAAAAAAGTTGACTCACAGACAGTGAGGCGGATCTCTTCCTGCTGATTGGCCAAGCCGTCATAATAGTACAGGTCGAACTCTACACTTTTGTCCTGATTTGTCAACAGCTCCTCCTGCAGGCCAAACAGCACACTGAAGTGGCTTTCACTGCACACTACCCAAATGGGGAAAAGGGGGTTCTTCAGAAAGTCTCCAACCTAAAAGAAATTAAACAGATTGTTAAAAAGATGAGTAGTTCAAAAGGGCTGCCCTTAGGCAACCTTTTAAGGGAACATTACAGCAATCACAGTCTTGATTACAATTATCTCAAAATGCATTTTGGCATCATTCTCTGCTTGATTGCGGTGAGGCAATAATAACAGGAACACATTCACATTTTTCTTTGAAGACAATTATGATAGGCTTTGAATTTTATATCTGAAACTCAAAAAAGAGAAAGTGGTGGCATTTATGATTTTCAAATGGCTTCTTTTTTTATTATTATTATAATGTTAAGTACTTGTGTTTGTAAATGTGAATAATGGAATAAATGTGGCTCACCTTAAAGATGTTATAATGTTCAAACAGGGACAGAAGGCCAATATTACAGTGAGATTTAATGCCCTTGAGCAGCGTAGAGTTGCCGTTGCCCGAGTCCAGCTCCACATTGCCGTCAAAGACGTTTGAAACTGCTCGTCCCACCAGCAGAAGGTTGACAAGCTCCTGGTTGGCACAAATACAAAAGGTAATGCGGTAAACAAAGTATTACAGTACCATGTTGGAAAAAATACCGAAGTATATGCAACTTTGTTTGAAAAAAAAAAAGTTATTGTTTGCATACTTGAGTGCAGTAGCCATGAGCACCAATGAGTGCGGTGGTGGCCACGTCCATATCTTCTTTCAGTCTGACAAAAGATATTTTTTATTTAAAAAAACAACAACAGTGATTTGTCTACTTTGTTTTATTGAAAATTGTCTTTTTATGTTCCATACTTATCAATAGATCGAGACAGGACGGCAGATATGGTCAGCAGTAGACATCCCAGCTCCCCTGTCTCAAACTGGATCAATGATACAGAGCAGTAAAGGTACATTAGCATACAATATTTGAAGTTGAGCCTGCCCATAAAGTTAATGTTTTTCTTATTTGCCTGTTCCTAAAATGAACGGCCATATTTGATGGTAATAATGTCTATTTTTATTAAGCGACAACACAGGAGCTCACCTACCTGGTCAATGTTTTGCTCCAGTAGTGATTGCAGATTTTTAATGCTGTCCACTGTGAAACAGTTGATCTAAAACAACCAAGAAAGAAACAAACAAAATTCTAGTCAAAATGTGTACATTACTACTCAATTGATGAGCAAAACATCTGCGATAATTATTTCGAGCTTTGCATTTTGTTTAACTTCAAAAGTTCCACAATTTGTACTTAATGAGATGTTCAAAAGCATGTTTATACCTTTTCAAGCACTCCTTCAGATTTGTAATGTCCGCTTGGAGTGAAAAGCATTCTTCCAGAGTTTCTGTTTTGAAACAAAAGAGAATGTAAATTTATTGAACACGTACCATCATTTGCAATACTGGAAAGAAGGCACAGGCTGCAATTAAAGAGGATTCATAACTCTTACATTGCTACTGTGGCTTGTTTCTCGTCGCCGGCCCGCCACAGGACTTCAGCCACAGCTAAAACCAGACATTTTCTTCTGGTTGCATTTGTTGGCCTTAAACGCCTGAGAACAAAAGTTGTGTATGGAGGTCAAGTGGCTACAAAGTAAAGAAGCACCGAAAAGCTTGATTTAGACATAATATGATGTGTAATAGTGAATAATGCAACATATGGAAGGAAAGTACAACATACTGAAGTCTTGTGTAACTACTGTCTATGTTTTCAAAGAGAAGTTTCTTTAAAACGAAAGCTTGGATGGAAGCTAGAACCCCACAAGGACCACCCTAGGAAATAAACACACAACATATTAAGAGCACAGAAAAAATATATTTTTGTGACAGTTAAAGTACTACATAGGTGTCAAACTGAAGGCCCGGGGGCCAGATACAGCCCGTCACATCATTTTATGTGGCCCACGAAGACAAATTTTGCACTTTGTGTCATTACTAAAATTACAAATTGTCTTCACTTTTAAAAAAAATAGAGCTATTGTTTGCAGTTTTTGTTGCCATATGTCTTTTTAAAATATTTGACCTGATTTTAAAACTAGTTATTCATCAGTTTGTTTTGTAGCCTATACTGTATATAGAAGACGTTGACAATCATAATGGCCCTCCGAGGGGAGTTATGGCTACGATGCGGCCTGCGAGAAAAACAAGTTTGACACCCCTGAAGTAATGTTATGGCCACCTTTTTCTGCACCACTCCATATCTCAAGTCATGCGTGTCGGAGAACCCGAAGCCCTGATTTCGCCATTCGACGGTGAAACATTTGAGACTTGAGCCAAGTAGAATCGATTTCAATTCCTGGGCACAGCAAAAGCAAAAATAAATATATCTTTGGTCTTTATTTGATCCCCCCCCCCCCCATGGGGTAAATCAACAACAACCGAGGCGGTGTGTTGGTCCATTGGACAGATTGTGTGGCTGCTCGCTGCAGTTGCCGAGTTCTTGATGGATATTTTGGGGAATTCTGGCAACTCATCGTCAATGTCATCTGAACAAAATAAATCAAACGCATCATCAGCTATGGCAGCTCAAAAGATGTCTCAAGAAGATTCATTCATCCATTCAAATTTCAATGTAGTGGAGAAAATAAATCACAAAGCCGTTCACCATTCATCTGTGAGGCATGTGCTGCCCCCTAAAAAGATTAAAACAAAAACTTACCTAACACCAACTCAGACAAATCTCTCACATTTGGCTGCGTCTTGGACTTCACTCTACAAGAGAAGACACAGAATCATCAGCACAACAATAGTTTGATGTGCAGTTAGATAAAAGGGCTTTACATTTTTTTGTCATATCTGCCTTCTCCCTCTTCCTCCAAGCTCTTCACTCCCTCTGTAGCATCACTTTGGGATTTTTTCAAGACATTTTGTTGGTAACTTTTCCCTGACAGTCTATCCCAAGACTGTCTGGGTTCCTCTTCTTTCCTGAACGGCAGCTGAGGGGTGACAACCTTTCGACTCTGCCGTTGTTTGGTTGACTCCTGAAATACGACAGTGAGAGATGACTCAAGGTGTCTTTCTTAGAAGCGCCAATCAGGTTCGTACCTGAAGGGTGCTGGATATCGGTCCCGCCAAGATACCGCGTCGAACCCGACTGGGTCGGCTCCTTTGACTGACTTCATTGACGGGAGAATTGTTTACAGTTTCAGTAAGGCGATCGTGATCATGTAGAGACGTCATCCTACACTGGCGGGTTTCATCTACTGAGGCATTCAACCACGTCCTAGTTTCACTGTGGTTCATAATTCCCTGTCTATCAAGTGACAGTACCACCCGTGGAGGCGAGGATGCTTCCTTGTCATGTGACCTGTGAGAGACATTCCGTTTAGTTTTTAGGAAAACAATATAACTTAGTCATAAACTTATTTATTGACTACCTTAATTTGATGTGATCACCAGAAACAAAAGACGCTGAACTGTGATCTGAGTTGCTTCCGTTCTTTTGAGACAGAGTTTTTGCAGGAAGAAGACAGAGTGAGCTGTCGTTGCCTTCACAGGCCATCGGGTCATCTTTGTGACCTTCAATGTGATGCTTGACAATGATTTCCAGTAAAGTCCTCAAAGGTGAACTCTGAGCCTGTAGTAACGTTAATGTCATTAGAAGGTAAATATAGCACATAAATGTGTAATATGTGCTGTGTGGAAATGTTTGAAGATCTTGACCTTATTTGCTTTGTACAGATCCTCAATGTGCAGAACTTGTCTCAAGTGGGATCTGTTGTTGATGCTGGACTGTGTGCGTGGACGCTCTTCATCCATGCACGCGATCGTCTTCTTGAGTCCCTGCACGTTGATTACAGGTGAGCATCAAGATATTATCCGATGGTGTTTGCCTTTGTTAACTGGAAATTTCAGAAAATGTTTGACATTTGTAGCATGCATGCGTAGGATGATCAAGCGACACGAAATTTTTGAAGCCTTCCATTTTTGGGTGCGCGATCAAAGCTTGCAGTCTGCTCTCGAGATGGAAAAGGGGAAAGGCGAGCACAGACTAGAATGTTTTTCTCCCCTCAACTCGTCATTCAACGTACCTTTCTGCTCAGATATTCCCGCACGAGGGACGCGGACACCTCCTCCACACAAATGACCATCGCTGTGGAGAAAACTGAGCCAACTTTGCAACGATCTAGCACACAAGAAGCGGCCGACTTGCTTAGCGTTCACTGCCAGTGTGATCTGCTAAATCACGCACACGCACACACGAGTGAACGTATTTTACTAGAATAGAGAAAACATCCACGAAATAACTCCTTAAAACCAAAATAAAAAACATACCGTATATAAACAGTATTTGGATAAGTCGCGAGTGGGCGGGGTCTTGTGATGACGTAGGCTAACGTGTTACGTTTCAGTACGTGCGCGTCCTTGTTGGCTCTGCTCCGCTTTGTTTTTCCAAAATTTGGAAAATTAAAAATGTTCAAATATTATATATGAGTGTGAGTATAAGAATTACTTTATAATGTAATGTATTCCAATACTAAAATAAATACTGTTTTGCTTTTAAGCGAGAGCAATCCTGCTCCGTCCGGCTAAAGCGCGCCCACGTACGTTACTATGGTGATGATACAAACAAGGCAGCAGACATATCTTGTAAATAAAAATCAATGTGGTCACATTGATACACCTGCAAAAAAAAAGAAGATATTAAGAAAGTACCAATACGTGCTTTATTAACACCCACCTATACTTAATACATTTTTACTTCTTTTTTTAATCTTAGGAGAAAAAGATGATTTTACTCTAGAGGTTTACTTAGCTCCAAAGCCACACAGAATGCTCAACATAAAAGGAACATTAAATGTGTTACTGTAGATTGTTGTACTTTTTGTGGGCATTTTGAAAAATCTCATTCACAACCAATGACGCTGTATTTTTATTTCAGGTGTGGATCCCCAGCGCTTGTCTAAAGGTAAAATGCACACACCAAGTCTGCAGGCCTTGTCCATGTAATAAAGGACACCAAGTGCAGCTATTATTCATCATTTTATTAAAACATTTTCTCCTAAAATGTATGACAAATAAGAACACAAGCCTATGGTTTCTTTGTCACACCATGAAATAGTTAACTACCGTCCAGCACAACTGAATATCAAATGTAACAAGAGCAATACAAGTAAAAATAACTTAAAAGAACAAAAGGGCATTTCAGAGGATGATTACGTAATCAAACAATTTTAATTAAAATGATGATGCTCAGTTTTTGTTTTTTTTACAATATGATAGAGCCGTTGTCAAGAGACTCACTACTGTATCATGTTATTTGAGGCGTTTGACCTTTTTTTCACCTTTTATATGATTATATGTTACCTTTGGCACAATGGTGGTCTAATTGGATTGCAGATGGTACGTGGAAAAATATTGTCATATTTACGTGATGCACCAAAATCAAGTTGCAGGGACAGCTGCTCTGTGTAAATGGTTGTGTTTTTTTGTTTGTTTGTCTGTTGTTGTTTTTTGGCAGGGGCAGTATGGGAATAGCTCTTCACTTTACATTTTAACATGGCTAAAAGCTTGAAAAATTCATTTATTATGATGTATTCAATTTAAGTGTTAAATTAAATTAAAGAAAATGATACCATGTCAGTGTCACTTCAGGTGAGCATCACAACAACAATTGCTGGTATGTTGAAAAACAAAACGTTACATCATTTGAGATTATTGCAGAAGATTCATGTCAAATTGCAAACCTGTATGCGACTAAACAAAAATCTCGTTATTGTTTTGGCACAGGTCACGCCCTTCATTATTAAGTTCAACTTTACAACCAATTGACAAGTAAACATTCTGGCTTTATGTATTTCTGTGTATGCCTCCCTTAGGAATGCCGAGCATACATCCACTTGCATCCCTCTTGAGGGACAAATGAAATTGACAACAGGGAAATTTCCCAGCAGTCGGAAGAACCTCAGTAGTCATAAGCTGTAAAACAGAAACAGAGGCGCTGTTACCTGTGGCTCATTTACCGAAGAAGAGGAGCATGCAGTCTGCTTAGATGTTTCATGCAGGCATGCTGTCGGTCACACCAGGGTGCTCTTACTTTCTATCGTGAGGATGCAGGTGCTCGCCGCCGTGCCTCGGCTGTTCACCGCCTTGCACATATACTCGCCCTCGTCTTCGGGGAAGGTCTCAGGCAGGTAGAGGCAGTACGTCTCCCCTCTCTCGATGTACTGATAGTCTTCGCAGTCTTGGAGCATCTCGCCTTCAAACCACCAGGTCACCTCCGGCTTTGGCTCTCCGGTGATCTTGACGGTGAAGCGGACGGGCTCCGAGTCCACCACAGACTGGTTTTTGAGAGGTTTCTTGAACCACGGGGCGCCCGACCTGGCTTGATCTTCGTCGTCCTCGTAGGAACCGTTGACGATGCTTGCCTCGTCTTCGACGTCGTCGTCCTTTTTCTACAAGTGGATGAAAAACATAGGTGTCAAATTCAAGGCCCGGGGGCCAGATACCCAGGGCCCACCACATGGTTTTATGTGGCCCGCGAAGACTTCTTGCAAAGGTACCTTTTGGAGGGCAGCGTCGATCTCCTGTTGTTCAAACTGCATTCTCTGTAGCTTCTGTTCCTCTATCCTTTTTTTCTCCTCATCTTCTCTAGCTTTGGCCATTTGTTCAAACCTGGCTCGCATGTCCACCTTCTGTTTGAATGGAGACTCCTCACCTCTCGCCGAAGTCATTTGGCTTTCGTCATCTTCCTAAAAACAACAAATGGGACAATTGTCTCCATCAATACAAGGTTTTGGTGACCTCACACAACCATAAAAAGCTAAGGTATTTCAGATCATACCTCTTGGAAGCGTTCAGCTTCTCTCTCTTTAATTTCATCATCGACAGCCTTCCTCCGAGCTCTTTCCATGTCAATCTTTTTCTGAATCTCCTCTTCAGTCAACTGCTTGATCTTCTCAAACTTGGACTTGAGGTTCTTGGCTTGGATGGAGCCCGTCCTCTTGAGTTTGGTCAACTCTTCGTACTCATTATTTACAATGTTGGAGCTTTCATTCACTTCTTCCTGTGAAAAAGAGAAAGGATGTCTTGTTTGGACAAAAGTATTGGGACGGGGGCAAAAATATGTATATTTCCAACTCTGATAGCATCTAACCTCGCCCATCTCTTGCCGTAGCTGTTCAAACTCCTGCTTCTCCTTCTCCAGTTTCTGTTTGCGCTCATCTGCCTTGCGTCTCCTTTCGGCTTCCTCCTTCTCCTTCAGCAGCTCCTCAAAGTTCATCTCCAGTTTCCCTGGGTGTAGCGCCTCCTGCGATTCCGTCCTCAATAAATCACCCTCGTCATCCAGAACCTACACACATTCATAAAATAGAGAGAGTGAGACGGATTCAAAACAGTCCAAGTCTTTGGTCGTGAGGACTTACCATGCTTTTTCGTGCCTCGGCAAAGAGCCTCTTCTCCTCTTCCAATCTCTTCTTGGCCTCCTCCTCTGCCTTCTTCTGCTCTTCCTCTCTTCTCTGGCGCTCCAGCTCCTCAAAACTGGCGCAGATCTTTCCAGGTTCGCTGCCCTCCAGGTTCAGTAAGGCCATCAGAGCCTCGTCGTTTTCGTCGACCAGCTGTGTGACAACGCAAGTCTTTAGTCCACAACTGATGGACAAAAGTATTGGGACATACTTTTTAATTGATTACTGTACAGTACTCTATCAATCAATATTTACCATGCTCTTTCTGGCTTCAGCAAAAGCTCTTCTTTCCTCCTCCATTCGTCTCTTGGCTTCTTCCTCTGCCTTCTTGCGCTCCTCCTCGACTCGTTGCTTCTCAAGTTCTTCAAAGCTCAATCTCAGTTTTCCGGGTCGGAAGTCTTCCTTGTCGTCCGGGGATGTTGCTTGAGTGCCTTCCTCATCTTCATCCTGGAAAGACGCAAGGTTACTAACAGGGTTACTAACTGGTCACAACACCCACTTACGAGATCTTGAAACAATCACTCAGGCTAAAAGAACGGAAGTGGATTCATTTGGAAACATTTACCAATCCCAGTCGGGCCTCCTCAAAAGCTTTCTTCTCTTGTTGGAGGCGACGTTTGGCTTCCTCCTCAGCTTGCTTTTTTCTCTGCTCCTGCCTTTCCTTTTCCAGTTCCTCAAACGTCATTTTCAACTTTCCTGGAGTCACCTGCACCTTCTCCGCGATCTCCTCTTCATCCTATCAGAAAAAAAAAGCAGGGTTCAATGTTAGCTGTAAAAATAAAGCTTGCATATGAATTTTTTTTACTTTCCGACCTCAGGGACAATGGAGCGTCGTTTGGCCTCCCTGAAAGAGCGTCTGTTGTCATCGTAGCGTCTCTTCTTCTCTTCCTCCGCTGACTTCTTCAACTCCTCTTCTCGATTCTTCTCCATATCCTCAAAGTTCACTTTGATTCTGCCTGGAGCTCGTGATGGCTTGGTGGGAACCACACGAACCAAGATGCTGTCATCTCCTTCCTGTAATTCCACATTTTTCTGTCAGCAACGTTGGAGGAAATTCAAATCTCAAAATGTGCATGCCTGAATTTTCACCAGGTCTCTTTCCTCCAAGACACCTGATTCAAATGATCATCCCTATCAGGCTTCTTCAAAGCTCATTGATGAGCTGATCATTTGAATCAGTTGTAGGAAGGAGACATAAAGTAATCATGAGTTCGAGCCTTTGCACTTTGTCACAGCTGTCACATCACAAGACTTCTACTCATATCATCATTTAGACCATAGATATCAAACATAACATCATTTTATGTGGGCCGCGAAGACAACTCGTGGATCGACTTCATGTGTCAATACTAAAATTGCAAATTGTCTTCACTTTTAAAAACTACAAATATTCCTGGCAATTTATATTACTTATTACTATTTCTATAATTATAACATTTCTATTGATCTTTTTCAACTATTTGAACAGTGTTTACTCGTCACTGATTTCAAAGCTACTAAGTTATTCATTAGTTTCTTGTGTAGCTTATATTGTATATAATATCAGGCGTTGACAGTCATAATGGAAGGAAACAATGCGTCCCGCAACAAAATGAGTTTGACACCCCTGGTTTAGACCTATTGAATAATTTAAATTATTTAAACCTACTTTTCTCTATGAATATTGGTCAAGTCAGTTGCAAGGCTAAGAATGTCAGTCTGTGGCCGTTTGGGTTTGTGTCAGTATGAACGTCTGTTACAGATAACACAGTCTAATTTTGGCGGCACATTGAGGAGGTCTACGCTCACCAGGAGGTGTGGGAAACAGTTGCCAGTCATATGCTGTCTACACCTGGCAGCTTGTTTCTCAATGACCAGGTCAACTCTAAGCAGGACAAACACGAGACAATAATAGGGCACGCTAAAAGTGGATAGACAAAACAGTCCATGTGAAGAGCAATCTCAAGCCTTTCCTTTAACGTCCTAAAAATTATTTTGGGTGCCTTTTGAAAAAGAAAAAAAAATGAAGAAACAAACTATGTAGGTGAGAATGAGAGGAAAAATAGGATAGCTATGCTCAATGGCTTGTAATCACCTGTCTGGCACCATTACATAACGTCTGCAGACTTTCTGAAGGTATAAATACCCACCAATATTTAATTTGCTTTTACTGAAAATCCATTTGCTTTTTATTGTAGCTGAGTCATGTTTTTAATTTGAATCTTATTTGTACTTACCTCAGCTGCCTTCTTGGCCAATTCTCTTTTGATTTTGTCTTTTTCCAAATTGTCTTGAGTTTCCCTCCTTCTCCTCTCACCTTCCATCTTTTTCCTCTCCCCCTCTTGCCTCTGCTTCTCCATTTCGGCAAACTTCCCCTTCACACTACCTGAGGATTCAACAACACAAACTCATATCTTTCACCTTCCATTTCTTTTGGTAGTTGAGTGGCTCACCTGTGATTTTGGGGACGTAGGATTTCTCCACTTTTGCCGGCTTCACCTCATCCTCCTCATCGCTGGAAGCCAGAAGTTCTTTTATCTATAAAGTGTCAGTTGGAGAAGGAGTGAGTGTTTACACTTTAGACGGGATCATCTCCTCGATCGCTTGGGAGCCACGATGCTCTGCAAGAACAGAGGCCTAATCCCTGATAATAAGTGGGTCATGTGACCTACAGGTTGGATTTTGATTGGGCCGTTGCACGGAGAGCAGATGAGCATACTATGTGTGTGCAGTGAGGCCAGTTAGTAAAGGGCAGGGGACATGGACTTTAGTTCTGCTCGAGTATCACTAATAATCCCAGTGTATTAATGTTTCTATTTCACCATTGTACTTCTCGGGCACAGTTTGTCTCAACTGGACGTCCTAATCTTTGGGATTTTAATTTTGAGTCTAGAAAATTCTTATTCATCATCATATGCACATTTATTATGCCGGAAATTATCCATGCATTTGCTAGTCCGGCTCTAGCTAAGGGAATGTGAATGAGGATGAGCGCTATAGAAAATGGATGCCTGGATTTTTTTTTTTTTAACAATTGTGATATGGATTGTATGCAAGATCTGAGCAATTCATCATGCATTTTGTGTTAAAAAATGATACCATAATGGGTGTCCCACAAGGCACAATACACTTCCCCTTTTTCTAGTTTGTTACATAATATTCAGACCGACATGAGAAAACAGCAAGTGTACGGTCACTGTTAGGACACCCTGTGCCATTATTGTCATCAAACTAAAACTGAAACACAATGTCAAGAGAAAGCATGTGTTATATGTTGCAGGGTCTCACGGAGAGCGGTTGGTGGGCCGTGCCTCATCCATCACACCATGCGGGGCACACTCGCAGGTTAGTGGGCTTAATCGGCTTTGACCTGCTGCTTCTTGCGGTTCCACTCCCTCTCCTTGATGTACTGCTCCTTCCTCTTCTGCTGCTCATTTCTGTTCCTCTGCCTGCTGCGCTCTTCTCTGGCCTTCTGCATTGCTTCAAACTTTCCCGTCACGTCATTCTTGTCTTTGTTCGTGTTGGGCACATAGCTTCTGGCTACGGGTTTTCTGGTTTGGAGCAGTCTCTGTCATTTAACAGTGAAAAGATGAGAAGCTAGTAAGTGATTGGTTAATGTAAACGGTGATAACTTCTCCAGCCGCCTCACCTCTTTTTTGAGCATAACATCAGAAATATTCTTCTCTTCCGTTGCGTCACATGGCGCTTCCTCCTCAACAACCTTTGTGGTTTTCTTTCTTCTATTCTTATCGACACTAGTTTTCTCCTTCCCCTTGTGTTCCACGCCGTTCACGTGTGTCTCACCAGACTTTTTCTTCTGTGCGTCAGGTGCCTCCTTTGTCTTCTCATCTGCATTGCTCACATGTTCCTTTTTACTTGGGACATCTTCTGTTTTGACCCCTGCTTCAACCTGCGCCACCTCAGCCATGTTTAAATTAAAGTGGCAAGTTGGTTTTAATTGGAGCTGCATAACAAAAGGACAAAAATGGTAAGGACTTCAAAATATAAGGTATTTCATTTTGTCTATAATAGTATTTGTGTTCCAGGTTTTAGCATGAAGCAGTTTTTTATGACTTCACCACCATTTTAGCAAATGCACTATTCCGCTGTATGTTGGGGAAGACTTCAATAGTACCGTGGTGCTGGCTGCTATTTATAGCACATTTTAGGAGTTGGGGGGGGGGGGGGGGGGGACATGTGATCATGGCTATTTCTGATGAGAGATAGGCAGTTGCAGAGTTCATAATGGCCTCCACGTCGGCCCACAGGCCTTTGACAAAATGGACAGACAAAGGCCCAAACAACACCATGATCGAGGACAGTCAATCAGCCAACGCTAAAATGTGACTGTAAAGTTAGGGCCTAAAATTTTAAAGCACTATTGTATATATTTCAAGCTGTTGGACAGATTTATAAATACAAATATTTTAAAAAGAATTATAATCACTGATTGGATAGGGTCATTCATATGGCTACCAATATTGTGAGGCTTATGGAATCCATTCGTGAGCTATCAATATTACTCATTGCCCTATACAAATATTTTGATTTTGTATAAGATCCACTTGTGTGCCCTCAAACATGTATCATTTTGAATTGAGAAAATAACTTATTGTAGCAGAACAACCCCACAAAAGCTGTAATACAACACAAATACAACTACAAGCTAAAATGTTTTCTACTGAGACTTGATTATGAATAATTGGCCTTTTAATTCAAATTTACACAACTTCTGAATTTTATTCCTCTCAGTAATAACACAAAAGTAGCTGAATAACATATTTACCGTAATTGCTCAAATAAATGTCCCACATGTAGCTTGCAACACACCTGGAATAAGATAAAATAAGGAAATTACCTCTAGTGGGTGGTTTTCTTTTCAAGAAGAAAATTAAATAAATAATCCCCAGAACACGCTCGTGTGGAGCCAAAGGCGTCCAGTCTGGTGGTGCAAAGAGGAATGGTGGTCGCTGTTGGTGACGTGCGCTTTCCATAAAAAAGTTGGTGACTTTCTCGTGGACACGCATTCCACGCTCGGTCCCGCTTCAGCTGTTGCGCGCGCGTGCACGCGGAAGACGCTTGTCCGGATGGTCTGCGCTCGCAGCTGCAAAAATACGTCGAGCCTAAAATACAAAACAGACGAACATGCGTCCTTACATTATATGTTGTTCATATTAATAATTACAATTTTTGGTCCACGGTTAAGAAGTTAAAATTAACATAGGAAATGAATGTATTCCTGACGTCACTAACACCACGCATCATTATCTTTAGCCACATAGACTTGATTACGTTTTTTATAGGATTCCATATATGCTTAAGAAGCAGTGACATCCTTTCCAAGTGACCCCAGTAATTTATGCAAATATACCCAAAGTCCACATAAACCGATATTTGAGGAATACTGGAATATTGCCTTAATTGCCCCAAAATATTATTACTAATTCACGTCATTGTGGCTTGTTGTGTTTTGAATACATCATTGAAAATATGACCCTCAATCACCACTATCTCCCATTTGGCCTGCTCCAGCCAGGATTCCTCACTAATCAGTTGAGAGGAACACCAGCATGCCTGCCCTAATGGTGACAGAAGCAATATTGACCCCAAAATCATCAGTCAATCTCTAATGGATGTTTTTTTTTCTTAATATTGGAGGAAGCTGGAGGCCCCAAAGAAAACCAGTGACAACATACAACCACTGCTGTAACGTCATAGCCCAGATTTGAACCATGAACCTCAGTGAGCTAAACATTCCTATTGGTTCATTCATTGCATTCATTAAAATGTTGTGGTCTGGGGGAACCCCAGCAGGTCAAAGCTCCAGCTAATGTGTACTTAGGGAAATCACAAAAGTGCAACAGTGAGAAGATGAATTATATCCTTTAATGCATTATATAATAGTGTTATTTAAATGCAATGCACTGACTGACAGGCAGAAGGGTTTTCTCTTGAGGTTTTCCCTGGTGTATATGAAAGTTCACGCTTGGCTCTGTCTTCCACTGTTTGGAGTCGTGTGGGGCATTAGGGAGGCTGCGGCTTTAAATAGCAGCACAGCTGTGGAAACTGATCAACACTGGAAGGACAGTTAAACTGAGTCAGACTGGGATCTTCCTCTCAGCTGCTGGAGGACAATACCAACAGCATTTTTTGGGGGGTGCAGCCAATTTATAGGAATATAGGTTCTTATAGGGATGGACACACCAGACGTGTTAATAAACATTGGGGCATGTTACAGTAAGAATGAGGAATCAAAAACTATAAAATGCAAATTAAGAATTGGTAATCACCAAGTAATAACAATATCCACCTTTTTAATGCTAATTGCATGTATTCAGTATGTTACATGTTTGTAAATGTATAAAAAAATATGTTTGTTTTATCTGAACAGATTACACAATAGTATTTTCTGGTTATAGTGTTTTTCAACCACAAGAAACATTTTGGAACTGTTCTTGATTTGAGTTGGCAAACCAGCAGAGATAAGAAGCAATGGATTTTTTGGAATATAAATATTTCTGTGGGAGGTAAAACAAAAAGTATTTATCCGGCTCAGCTCAACTTAAGCAGAACAGTTCAGCCGCTCAACAGGTATCGCCAAAACTCGCAGAAAACTCTTATTACCAAGCACAATCACACACAATAACTTGGGATGCTTGAGAATTGAATGTTACGACATGAAACTTGCTTCACTTGTAATTTGCACATCTTTGACTTGCTCCCATCATTTGCAATTTATCACTTTGAACAAGCAACGACTGTGCTTGGCAAATGTCACGCATGCGTACATTTGACAGCGAGCATTTTGAACAACTTCCTGGTCCGGGAAAATCAGTTATCGCGAGAGGATAGTGTCCTCGCGTGCAATGCAATCTAGTGGCACGGGCCTAGTGGAATGTGAAACTACAAGTTGTATTGCATCCTCTAATTTTTGACAACACCAGAGGCACTCTTTTCAAGACACCACAACTGCCCTCGAAACTCATGCCATGTTTTGACATATGAGAGAACCTCTCTAAAAATGGTAAGTTTCACGATGTAGTCACTAGCTAGCGCTGGCTACTATTAGCATGTAGCTTAGCCAGTTTATCAACAAGCTGATCGTTTGACAGCTGAGCAACACACCGAGCGAGTGGTAGCATTCGGGGCGTTAGCACGAAACCAAGACAAGAAGTGGGCAAAACTCATTCGCCATGCTTTGACTGCTGAGGAAAAACGATGCATTTCACGTTTTCGCTTGTTGCAGGAAGATGATGACATGCGTGGGGATTTTGGATCGCACTTTTATTTGTGTCGATCACTAGCTAGTTAGCAAGCCGTGGCATGTGTCTTGGTGCAACAGAGTAAGTGAAACGATAAACAAGCTGATTTTAGGTACAATTTATTACAAGTGTGTGATCATGCGACGAGATAAAGCACTCTTTTTTTGAGAGTGAAATAATTTAAGACCTGCTTTTTGGCTTTCGAAGTTGTCTGATCTGCACAGTCTCAGCTGACTCACTGACTCTGGCCCAACATTTGACAGGCATTTCGTTTTAATATGATGTCTGCGCTCACTCCCAGTGACAGCGTTTGTCTTTTGTTCCCCTTTTTAGCCTCCTTAGGGGATGAGAGGATATTGGCCATTTGAGTGTCTGCGGCTGTGGGATCCGTGGCTTGGCGGGTGTTTTGGTTGAGGATGGCGCAGGGGGGCTCTCAGCTTGATTATCACATCCTGCAGGACCTCAAGCAGCGCTTCCCCGAGATCCCAGAAGGAGTGGTGTCGCAATGCCTTCTGCAGGTACATGCCTACACCCTGCACAAGTGAACCAGTCATGTATCCCTGACCATTTTTCTTGATTTAAGTTTTGGCGCCACGTCAATTTCTCCCTCAACATTGATCATTCTAATTTGTCATCTTTCCATAATTTTGAACGGCATGACCTCATTGAACACT
Organism: Syngnathus typhle; assembly: GCF_033458585.1. NCBI lineage: Eukaryota > Metazoa > Chordata > Actinopteri > Syngnathiformes > Syngnathidae > Syngnathus > Syngnathus typhle. Next base: position 6,686,088 of record NC_083751.1, read on the forward strand.
TCATTAGTTTCACCTGCACAATTTCAAGCTAATTTTGGTGGGGGGACTATTTTTCTCCCATGTGCATTTCAAGTAACACAGATCAGATACGGTGTGTTTACACTGGCAAAAGACAAAAACACCGTGCATGTGCAGAAACACAAATTGCATGGAAATAAATCCACAAGTGTAAACACCGGGGAATGACAACTATGCCTGCATTATGTTCCTGTCTCGGCAGGCTTGGCACGTTTTGACTGCATGGATCCCTTGCGTGTTTTACGTTGTGATCAAGGACCGACTCGTTTTTCATGCTCCATCAAGGCTTTGTGCAAATAAAACAATGAAGCAAAGCAGCTTTGAAGCATGTTAAGTCACACCTTTATACTAAGTTGCCTTTGTAAAGATGGCAATGCCATTTTTTTTACTGACACAATCAGAGAAAGACTTTCATTCCGTATATTATCATTTGCATGAACAGCTGTGTAGAACGCCATTGCATCACACTAAGGGGTGTTTTTAAAATAAAAGGTTTACACTTCTGAGTTTGCTTTATCGCAACGATACAAGACCTCATTAGATTTTGCAGCCGTACCTAAGTTAGTGGCCAGTGAGTGTGCCACATGGGAATAATAGGTGGCATTGCTGGGAATAATAGGTGGCATTACAAGGATGATGTTTTATTGTTAATAGGAGGCAGTTAATGAGTTATTACTCATTTGTTATTTTACAGGAGTATCTGCACTCTCTTGAGAAAATACATGGGTGGAGTTACGATTGGAATTAGTATCAACTATTGGCCATGCAATAAATATTCCAATACCTATGAGTTGCACATCACCCTCTAATATTAGTTTGGTGATGCATTTGTTGGGTTATTACAATAATTGGAGGAAAATGTTTCATAAGTACCCCGCTATAGTCAACATTGGTGCAGATTCTAACACGTTGTGGTTGAAATTGTGCTGTCTGTTTTAGAACAACAATAACATTGATCTCTGCTGCCACCTGCTGGCCCAGGAGAGTAATCGATACCTCTACGGAGAGTTCCATCAAAGTCCGGAGGAGGGGCGCCTGGGTCGAAATCACATGCTCCACATAAGCTTGGGCTACCCGGGCTCAGAAGCAAGCAAAACAAATGGCGGAGCGGGGCGCTCTATTGTCCACAGCACGAGTGACAGTCACATTGACCCCCAGAGACCCAGTTATCCTGAGCCGATGTCGGCACCTGCCACGATGGCCCCTTCCCCGAGTTACAATCCTTTTTTCATCAACGACCACAGCCGTTCAGCCAGCACTCCCACTCCTCCACCGACAATTCAGGGTATGTCTCCCACCTTCTCCCCGGTCTCACGGTATACTATGAACCCTATCACAGTCACGCTTTCGCAAAGTATACCCAATGCCCCGCAGGCTTTGCAGATAACCCCTGGGCACTATGCTAATAGCAGCAATACCACCCTTTATATTCGACCCTCACCCTCCCAGAGCCCGCAGCCGTCGCCGTGGTCCTCCTCGGGCACGTCTGTTTATCACCAGTCTCCGTATAGCACCCCCACTTATAGCTCGCCTTACGGCTCCCCCCAGCATCAGCCCCAAGCCCAGCCGACATCCCAGCACCAGCAATATGTCTTCCACCCCATTACCTCACCAACTCTTCCCAGCATGCCCTACCATCACCAGCCACAACCTCAGCCGCAGACTCCCGTTTACAGACCCTATCACCCGAAAAGCTCCCTTAAGAACCAGATTGAGATTACTCTGGAGGGCCCACGGCCTCGCAGCAACTCCCCCGTGCACACACCCCACCCCCAGGGCGCACTTTATATGGCCACCAGTCCATCACCCGGCTCCCCTTCGAGGGGCGTGTCAATGACCGTACCTGCGGCGGCATCATCTTTCCACCCCGGGATATACCTGCCGCATCATGGCCCCGTAAGGCCCCGTCCAAGCTCCTCACCTCAGCCGGGCCAGTCGGCCTACACCTTCAAAATCAAAGTCTCCCCCGGGGGACAGGCCCAGCGACCACCCGGCTCGCCTCCCGTGGCGGAGGCGGAATCTTTGCTCAACATCGTGGACCTCGGGGCCAGCAGCGCCGCCCCGCCGCCCATCCTCCCCATCTCGGCTCTACCAGCGAACATAGCTTGTCAATTGCAACAAATGCCGCGACGTTCGAGCTCGGGCTCAGATGACTATGCCTACACTCAAGGTATGGGACTTGCAGGTATTATTTAGCTCAGCTGTATAAAAGAAGAGGCAATAAAACTTGATGATTGCGTCGGATGGTTTAGCGCATTTTTTTTGTCTGTCCCTCTCCTTTATTACCGCCTTCTCATCAAATTGTTTACCTCCAGCTCTCTTGCTCCACCAACGAGCCAGGATGGAACGCCTTCTGAAGGAGCTACTGCTCGAGAGGCAAAAACTAGAGCAGCTTAAGTCGGACGTCAACAACATGGAATACGACGCTCTACAAAGACGCTTCAGACGAGTCAGCTCGACCAGCTTTATCCCCAGAGTGAGTGCTTGCCAAACTTTTGTCAAGGAGCTTCCGTGATATGGAGACGGAATGTTTCAGTCTAATTTATTTCTATTTGTGCTCCTGTCTTTGCATTATCTACCGCAGCCTGAGGAGATGACTCGATTGCGAAGTCTTAACAGACAGCTTCAGATTGATATCGACTGCACCCTGAAGGAGACAGATTTGCTGCAGTCCAGAGGTACGCGCACACGTGCACAGCCAGACAAAACAATCCGTGCAAAAGTCCCCATAGGCCTGAACAACAACAACAACACTGAGTAATTTGAAAGCGTTGACGTTTAAACAGCCGGGCCCTGAAGCGTACAATTGTGTGATGGACGAAGCTTCATCCTCAGACAGTTGCGTACTAAAGTGTTTCGATGATCGGAATTATTCTGGTGATTGCTTACTGGATCAGTGACCGGCGTGTGGCTGCTGTGCGTCGCCACTCCCTCCGTACTCTCCTAACCCCAGGATGTAGAAATAACAGCTGTTTTGTGTGAGGAACAGCCCACCTAAATATGATTAATTACTTTCCTTCATTTATTTTATTTCAACATCATTTATTCATATTACTTCCCCTTCTGTCCTTCACGACCTTCACGGATATGTTAGAGAGCGAAATATTATGCTGCTAACTTGAGGCAAGATACACGTCTTCAAAAAAGAAAACCTGTAACGGCCCCTGAGGTAAAAGCTTCCCTGTACCTGATCTCAATAGATGTCCCTATTTAAAATACCCAAGACTTGTGTCAACATGTCACATGACTTGTGATGTTTGTGGATGATAAAGAATGCATACAAACTTTCCTTGGAAATCTTCTTGCGCCACAGGGAAGTTCGATCCACAAGCGATGAACAACTTCTATGACAACATTCAGCCTGGCCCAGTGGTGCCACCCAAACCAGAAAAGAAAGGTGAGCAAGGTCCAGTGCATTCAATATCTATATAATATTTACATTTGAAAATAGACACACACACACACACATATGCTGTAACGCAGCACTTGATTGATGTGTCTCTACATGTCCACAGGGGACCACTGCCCCAAACCAGTGCCGGGGCCACAGAGGGACGAGGACTTTGAAGGTGCCCAGTGGAGCTGCGACAGCTGCACGTTCCTCAACCACCCTGCTCTCAACCGCTGTGAACAGTGCGAGATGCCACGTTACACCTGAACTTAAGGCCGTGCTCCGTCCGCATCACATCCCCTGCCAGTCCTTTGGTCCACCCCTCTAGAATCTGCAGGGTTTTAAGTTTTTTTTTTTTTGTGCCTGGCCAGAGGATCCCACCTCAATCATAAAATATTTAAGACCCTTTTACCTGCTGAGGAAGAGCCATCATACCTCCCCACTCACTCGTCCTGCTTTTATCTGCTACTCCTGTGCACTTTGATTTTAAAAACTGTTTTTCAGGGGAGATGGCGATTCCGATGGCTAATAAAAAAAAAAAAAAAAAGGACGTACAAACTCAGACTGCGGCAGTGGCTGTTCTGAAAGGTCAAAGCAAATGAGGAGTGACATGAGGTTGCGGTTTACCTGCAAACATTCCACACGGAAAGAGGGACTGCCCTGTTTACACAACCGGATCCATTCCCAAACTCAGAATGCTCTTAAATCCAGGAATCGTCTCGATTTCTCTCTCGATGACAATGGAATAACGGAAGCAATGTTAGAAAAGGTCTGACTCATGCAAATGTAGACTTTACACTGTATTTAGCTCTGTGTTAGAGCTGGGGGAAAAAAAAAAAAGAACACTAAAGTACATGCATTCAAGTATATTCCCGGTACTTTTATGCATATTATGTCGCCTTGTATACGTGGTAAAGAAAAGATGTCGATTTCCTGTGCAAATGCCTCAACTTGCTGTACTTAATAAAAGGAGCGGATGCTATGTGACTTGACCTGGGAACACAACAAGAAACTTACTTAAACCAAGCTATGTTTATGTTGCACAAGCTCAAGTCATAAATGTCACAGCGGACAAAAATGTTTTATTTTTTAAATGACTGTCATCTGCTTCGCACCGGAAAATAATGATGACATATCCAGCACTGACAATAGGTTGCTTTCCATGTGGATCAACAAGAATATAATAAATGGACAATAGGAATAAAGCGGACATTTGTATCATGTTGTGTATATGGGAAATTAACCTTGTACGATTGAAATCAGACCCAAAAAAAAAATCAACGTATTTTCTTTTTTTTAATCTGCAGTCCCATCAAACTACTTATGTTAAAGCAACATTTTCATTATGTTTGTCAACATGATCATTAATCCTCATGGAAAGCCTCCCATTGTAAGCATAGTTTTCCAGTTTATTGCTCATTTACATAATGGTCATGCACGGAACATTGCTCAAAGCATCTCATATACAGTAGCAGTGCATCATAGATCAACAGCTATACACAGTACACTACGACAGTACACTAACTACAATGATCCCCTTTGACCAACGGCATCACATGAGGAGGTGCGTAATTGGAAAATCCCGCACGCATGATCATCTTCCTTCCCACCGGTTCAGATTTTGATATGTTCAAATACACCACCGTCATAAGGATATGCTGCCGAACAGTTTGTGAGAAGACCAAAAGGAATGTCGCGTTTCCTTGGGAGTGCCGTGTTTTGACTAAGGCTCCTTTTTATTTGGCACGTCCTCAGGATGTCATCTCAATAGGACATTTTCCTTCCTGGACCCATTACTTCCCTGATTAGGAGATTGAGTTGATTTTCTGCTCGTATTTTCCCATCTTGGCTCTGATTGGTTGATTCGGTCCACACATTCATCTTCACATGGGGTCAATGGATCCATCTGTTCTGCACAGATTGCCTACCTAATTCTTCTTGACGTTCCAGGGGAAGGAAACATACACTATGTCGACAAAAAATAGCCACTCACACTTCTTACTCAGTTTATCAATCAGGGGTTGGACTTGGTGCTTCAGTTTGAATTAGTAGCCTTGTGGGAACAGTTTAAGGAAGGACCTTATCACAAACAAGATAGATAGAATCACACTATGTAGTGTACCTGTGTGATGCTATCTACCCTATGTCAGATTGTGGATTCCTTTCCCCCACCTTTTGATCAAAATCACAAAGATGGAATGTGTCAGTACATATTCTTTGTAATTAACATGATTCTCATGCATCTGACTACAGGGCTCCAGACTGCCGAGCTTTTAATATATATATATATATATTTTATTTTTATTTATTTTTTTCAAGAATATTAAATTTTAGAAGCAAAATGCCATCATCGTCGTTTCGGGTCAGTCGAAAGCCCTAGGCTGTGTTTCAAATATTTTGTTTTTGCTGTTATTCAGCCCATAGTCATGCTGTGTGACCCAAAGTTCAACCCGGCATCGTGTTCCTATTCTTCCGTGTTCTAATAGTAGTCTTCATAGTTCCTGGAATTGAGGCAATAGAGTATGGCCCCTCCAAAGGAGAAGATGGTGGATCCCCAGCCCAGGCCGTAGCCCCAGTTGAACTCGTGGTACACCCTCAGAGTGACCGCCTCGATGAACTTGATGGGGAACAAGACAAGGCTGCATGTCTGGAGGACCACTGCAAAGGTAAGTGGGAAAGCCCCATTATTTACATGACACACAGTTCACATTTAATTTGGCACAAAATGACTTTTTGTCGTGCTTTTTTTTCCACATTTCCCCACATTCCAGTACCTGCAGAGAAGAGCATGATGGCCACGGGCTTGTAGCAGCGACTCCTGGAACTGCAGCACAAGGCCGCAAGGGACACCAGGAAGGAGAGCATAGTGAGTGCAGCTCCTCCCAACAGCAGGGCCAGCGTGGCGATCTGCCAGTCTGCACGAGGACAAGAGAGAAACGGGTTAGATCAAGAGAGGTGAGGCACACAGATATCACATCAGTGTATCAGTGAAGGAGTATCACACTAAAGTGAAACGACTCGGCCCGCTTATTTATAACCACAGTTTTGATAAGTTACAATCTGTGGTTGTAACAAGAATGTGAACGTGCTGCTTTTACTGCTTCGGTGCAGGACGCCAATATGGGCGGCGGAAAAAAAAAAAAAGCGTATCTTTGAGGTGACTCGGATAATGAGTATCCATCCCAGTTGACAGATGCCAGCTCAGCAGCATTCTCAGCATTTCTTTCAGGGAGGGGAAGATAACCTGACATTTCACTCCCGCTTCCTGTCCTTTCTAAATGGGAAACAATCTCACCGGACATGAGGTCGCCCGTTAATATTCTGCCTGTCAAAAGTACGAGCAAAGCCAGGACAGAGTTTGTCTGTGTATGTTGGACACACAAAGTTGTGTAATTATCCATCTAATTATCCAAGTCGTGCAATATCCCTGTTGGTTGGGTTCTGTGTGAAAAGCAAAGGTGGCTTTTTGCCAGGCAGGAAAATTTTGAGTGTTGTCACTGAAGCCTTCACTTGATGCTTGTTTGTGAAGAAAAAAAAAAAGTTAGTTTGAGATGAGGAGACGACCTTTGCCAGGGGATGAATATTCAATGATTTGCCCTCATAAACTCTCAAGTCCTTGTTTATGTGTCACTTCAGTAAAAGAAAAACATCCTCAAATGACTTGAAATAAACCCACACAGTAGGAGCGTTAAATAGTGTTTCCAATGCTGTGGCCTTTAAGTATAAATAGTATGTTGGGCATGTTATAGAGGCAAAGTGTCCACTAGGTGCTGATTTACAGGCCTAATTATCCATGGCTTGTTAACTGTAGAGGAAGTTTCCGATAACAGCCTTGGCTTGCATTGCAGAAAGAGAAGAGCTGCATGTAAACAGGTGCAGGAAGCCAGAGTGTCTTGCAAGCCTCATGAAAGACTTGATAGCAACTTTCATTGTTTGCTATGGAAGTCGGGGAGTTGTTCCAAAGAATATATCATTTCTTCTCAGGCAGAAAATGATTAAAAAAAAAAACTCCACCAGCAAATTGATGGAACGTAAGCTGCTTAAGGAGTTCCCACTCTTGTCGGAGGGGAACCGGGGGCCAAGCAGCTGAAATATAAACAAACACTAACTACTTCTGACCAAATATGGTTCAGGATTTTTTGTTTATAATGGGCCTTGTCACCACAGGATGTTAAGAGTAAGCCCACAAAAAGCAGAGCAATCTTTCCCTCTGGTTTACAATAACATGAGGCCCCACTACAGATGGAGCAGCCCTATCACTGTAAAGGTCTAAGTGGCTCGACCCTGAGGTGTTATGACCCTCTGAATTATATGAACAGAGTTAAGGAATAGTAAATTATTTATTGCAGGTTTTTTTTTTTAGCAAGAAGTGCTGTGTTGCTATTTATAGTTTACTTGTCTATTCCATTTAAAAGCGTCCTCGGCTTTCTTGAAAGGTGCAATATAAAGTTATTGAAACTCTATTCTTATGCTCTGAAGCTGTTTGGTTTTGGAGTATTTTTTACTGAAAATGTAGATGACATTATGGTACAAAAGTAAAACATCCATCCATGGCTTTATAAAATGAACAGCCATCACTTTTTATAGGCGTACAAAGTGGGATTAATGAGAATTTCACCTTTAATAATTGCCAGCAAAAACTAGGCTGATCTTAAATTATTTGCCATCTAATGAGTGATATTGGCTAAGCAAGAAAAAGTAATACATTGTATAGAACAATTCAAAACGACACACATAGCAGTAAATTGTCAATCTTCCGATCCCTGCCAGTTGTCCCAATACTTTTGCTCATCTCAAGCGTCCTCCTCTCTGGGTCAGTTTGGTGCCTACAGCTCCATCATGTCTTCAAACTGCAACGTCAAGCGAAAGCCTTATCAGTGTGCAGGATGCTCTCATTTCAGATTTGGAACAAAACCACACAGCAAGAGCTCGAGCGCTTAAAGGCTTGACAAGTGGGAAAGTGCCAAAGCATTAATCTATAGCTGGTCTGATGACAGATGCAAAAGGAGATACTCCACTCAAGAGCCAATCAGAGCATTGACTTATAGGCAAAAAGTCCTCTTGGGCGCCAATTTAGTGTTTTTCTTACCAAAAAAAGGCGAAGATGCGTGTTATTGAAGAGCCTCAAGTCTGACTGTCACACACACACACGCACACGCACGCACACATGCAAACCACACAGTAAACAGGAAGTTGTTCAATTAAGCAAAGCAACACACACCGAGCCTATCCCTTCTAGATAGCTGCGATAATGCAATCTCCCAAATACAGAACCAAAACAATTACACGCTGGACCTGCTCACACATCATATCCACATTCATTCGCTCATGTCACACTCACTTGATATCCTCACACACACAGGACTCGCTTACATGAGCGTCAAACATTCCTCCTTGTGGCTAGAGCAGGCGTGGGCGAACCTTCGATTAAGTACTTCAGATTTTTTTATATATATGTATGTATGTATGTATGTATGTATGTATGTATGTATGTATGTATGTATGTATGTATGTATGTATGTATGTATGTATGTATGTATGTATGTATGTATGTATGTATGTATGTATGTATGTATGTATGTATGTATGTATGTATGTATGTATGTATGTATGTATGTATGTATGTATGTATGTATGTATGTACGTACGTATAAGTATCTATATATTTGTATCTATATTACATGTATCTATTTATATCTAGTCCATATATATGTGTATACACGTATATGTATATATTCTATATTTATCTATTTATTTATATTTAGTCCATATATATTTATCCATTTATAAATATAAATATACATATATATATATGTATATATAATAATCCGGTAGCGGTCGGGCGGCAGGAGGAAATGGCCGGTTGACTTTGTTGTTGGTATGCGGAGGCTACATGTCTTTATATGGCACCATAGAGCACTTGTCTGCACCGGAGAAGGGAAAGATGGCGGCCTGCCTGACCCACAGTTAGTCAACTCTTCAACAGGAAGACAACAGTTTGTCAGGGGAACAAAGACATTGTTCACAGGCTCGCCTCAAAAGTCCAAACATAAGCAAAAACAATTGAAAGGAATTCCAGATACGTTTGGACACAGTACAACCTCCAAATATGAACACAATAGGTTAGAATTGAATTAGAATTTTAATTATCTAATTATCAGTTATTATTATTATTTAATTATCAGTCCATTTATTTGAGTACACCCTGGACTGAACCATTCACACTCACCTTTTATACCTGCAGAAAATCTGAATTCTAACCTAATATATGATTTTGGAATGTGGGGGTAGGAAACATGTAAAGAACATGCAAATTTCATGCAGGAATGTCCGACCCAAGATTCCAACACAGAACTATCAGCCAGATTTTATAACAAAGGAAAAAGCATTACAATCCTCTTTGTTCTTAATTTTAATATATATGTATTCATATATATTTCAATATTTTTCACTATATTTAAAGACCAATAAGCCAAGATTTGCTTCTAAATAGGGTATTATATTTGCATTAGTGCATATTCTTCCCAAGTACCGTTTATTAAGCAATTATGTTTGTTTATTTTATATTACTTAGTGATAAAAAACCAACTAAACAACAGATCAACAATATCACACAGGTATGATTGATGGTCATTGTTTCCATTCTAAAGGCAGAAGTTTGCAAATGTCTAAAATCAGAAGGTTTGGGCAATCAGTAGTCAAAAATGGCGATTATCAAAATATAAGGTGATTAATTTGATAATCAATTGGTTGTCGATGAATCGATTAATTTTGACACCTCTAGTTCGAAACAGCACAGCCTGCTAAAATAAGAAGTTTGTTTTACAGCTGCATCCTGTAAATGATTTAGATAGTCACACTACAGACCTGATAAAACCTGACAAGTACCATTTTAACATGCTGTGCCATCCCTTCATGCATTGAATTTCAAGTGACAGCTCCATATCGTGGCTTCCTTAACAGTGGGAAAATGGGCATTTCTACAGCGCTGCACTTGTTTCCCAGGTTACTAATCTCCAGGCATCTGGATCTCTGGGGGGAGTCCTCAGACTCGGAGTTGCCCTCGCTTGTGGGCCAGTGAGGAGACGCACAAAAGGCTCATTTTGCGAGTAACAATAGGCCAAATGAAACCCCAGCTGCAGCGTTCCATGGCGCTGATATATTCCCACATCATTTCCAAGACAAATATTTAAAGAAAAGCTTAGCCCACATTTAAATAGAAAGGTGTCCCGCTCTCACCAGACTTTGATTTCACTCTATTAAAAAAGAAAAAAAGTTGATTTCCCACGTGAGCAGTCTATTGTTCACTCTTCTCTTTCATCTTTCATGTGCAAACAATTTAAATTAACTGGAAAATTATTTCAAGTCTCTCGTGGCCGATCTTCCCTAATTGTCACCCCCCCCCAGAAAACCATCTGCACAGTCTCTTTGTTATCCTTGCACTCCTGCGTCATTTAAATATGAATAGCGCGTTGATTTCACTTTCTTTAAAACAACCAAGTGTTTTTAATGTGCTTCTCACCCGTGGCCAGCGTGCTATTGCAGGACCACTCCGCCGAGCTGACGGGCTTCCAACAGGAGTCCCAGAGGGATAGGTAGTACTGATCGTCCGCCGTGACCCACGCCGGGCTCAACACGGCACCCACGTCCAGGCACAAGGCGAGGAAGACGCAAAGCAGCCCCACCAACTTCAGGGGCGTCAACGCCGACACGCGCACCTCCTCTGTCCCGCTCACGGATGAAGACATGCCTAAAGGTGTCTTTGGGTCATTCAAAAAGAGCACAAGGGTGCTCGCCGTGTTCACTTGGAGCACATAAACGAGTTTAACGGGGTGTTACGTCCTCTAAACAGTTTGTTGTGATGGGAAGATGCTCAGTCGCTTCTGTTCCAACTCCGGAGGACTCCCGTGCCGCTTCTGCTCCTGACTGAGGAGAATGAAAGCGCTGAAATAACATGCGCGGTCCCCCCGCTAGGTCCTAATGCCCACCCACATGGGCTATAAAAAGTCTGCACACCCCTGTTTAAGGGCGTATGGATAGATAAATAATTCCAAACCCTTTCCACCATTAAAGTCCCATAACATAGTAGCTATTTCAGCGTTGTGAAATATTAATGCTGACTTGTTTATCACCCAAGACATTAAAATTTATGAAGGAATAATGATGTGATTTTGATTGATGGCCCGTCGATTGTTCAACAGCCTATCACAGCTGGATTGAAAATGTTAGCTGCACAGCAGCACAGGCCTATGTGATCTGCTATTAATTTGTTTTGGGGAAGACTGGAAATTGCGTTATAAAAGAAAATCTCTAATTGCATAACTAAACCACACAGACAGGATGCGATCATATATTTGTCTACACTTGTTTGTGCTTGGTCCAAATTGTCACTGCTGGGAAAGAAGTCCGTTTCCATTTCCTTTGACTGACACAGAACATTAAGCAAAAGATATATTGTTAGGGTGCAAACTAGCAACTCTTGGCTTTTCCACAGCAGTCAATAAAGAGCCACAGCTCAGTAGTTAGTTAATGTGAATGGGGAAAAGCAAAGGTGAGCAGTGTATTTATAGAGGTTGTTCAGAGGGGCTTAGGTCGGTTGTAAACATGATAAGACATTTACTACATTGTGTTTATAAATGTTAAAAACTGTCATTGTTGTGTCTCATCATTTTTCAAAACAATATAATTTTTTAAGATGATATTGCCGACCTGCCGAAGGGCATGGTTAATTTTCCTGAAATAGACTTTCAGAAGGGAAAGTGCACTGACACTTGAACATATAGAGCCAGACTCTAGACCACTTGTCAAAATTCCACTGACTGTGACTGACTGTGGTTGCCGTGGTAACCATATTTCATGTCATACCTGCTCTTCTCCTATATTGGTTGCTGTAATTACATTAGATGACTTACTATACTATACCTACTAGATACCTTGTGTTATGCACTAAGCCATAAAGATAATACGACATTTGAATAATAATACAAATTCTGATTGATCTGTATGTTTAAGTGATGTGGTGTAATAGAGCATAAATTATCATACAATTGAAAGGTTAATGTTACCCAATGGTATAGTCAATGTCATCCACACGTATAAAGTCAACATTAAGTCAACCGACGAAGTTAATGACGGCCAATTAATGTTAAACTGAGGAACACACACTTCATTTAATAAAAAGTCTATTATTGGGTGTGGTCCTATTCAGGGGCAGAATTGCTCCCCATCAAGGGTTTTGTTGACAATATTCTTTGAAGTTGTATGAATTTATTCCAAATAGTCTTTTGATTTAATTTTGCAGTGTCTCTCAAGATGCACCGCTTCTGTTGATGGTATTTTTTTGTTTATTCGATTTTTTTTTGTTACGTAAATTACTGTTTTTCACATGGGCGTTTACATGGATACAACTGACAGTCGTTATATTGTCAGCGTTTTTATTTTTTAGTCTCCTTTCTGTCCCTTTAATGAGCCGAGTCTTGTTCTCTTGAGCGCATACAATTGTGCGCATGCGCAGTGAGCATAGTAACAGTCGGGTCGGGGGGGCGTCAGCGGAGATGAGGCAATCGTAAATGCGCATTCTGGGGAGCGGAGAAGGTAAGCGGGTCGGTCTATTGTAATACTCGCGTTATATTTACTGACAAAAGAACCAGTTTGCGAATAACGGGTATTGACTTTTTGATGTTGATGCTTCCGAAATCATCCCCCAGTTGGTTGTCACGTACGGGGCGCAAACTAGCTTCAACCCCACTTTGCGATGCAGAATTGGGGACGACACCGACACCATGTAACGGCGCTTAGCCCATCAGATATTTTCAGTGCCAACTTTAAAAGAAAACGTGATATAGTTGGAGTCGCATAACGGGAGGCTTTTGTTTTCGTGATCCTGCTGCTGGGGGCTGTTTTGTGCGATTTCCAGAAGCCGCCCATGAGTAAGCGTGGACAGTCGCCGCCATTGGTCACTCACACTGGGACGAGAGATATCTCACTAGGCTGACTGTGACGTTGCTTTTATCGAAATTATTTTACAGTATCATTATTTTATCTATTGTACAAATCGATTGTCCTCCTTAGGATCGCGGGTTACTTTGCCATTTGTTGTATCGGTTGCAACAAACTACTTCAGGGTCACCTAATCTAATTTAAATGACTTTCTGGAGAATAAAAATATGCCCAAAAGAAATAATGTTATTTTTCTTGTGAGGCACAGTTAATTATTGTCTGACGATTATCAGCAAGTTAAAAATGTGTTTACTTTTTTGCAGATAAATCACCCGGGGGAGACTGACAGGAAACATGGGGAGTGGTAAGTTTGCTCTTGTTTTACAACTGGTTTTAATCCCCACAATTCCATAGGTTATATTTTCTTTGATCTCCCTTCTTTGTGTAATTTTATTTTCTAATGTGTCAGTTTTCAAACAAACTGCTGGTTCTTTCTGGTTGTTGTTGTTGTTGTTGTTGTTGTTTTAATTCAACACGCAGTTCTCCTACTTCCTCTCATGACATTTATGTATCATGAGTTTATTTTGAGATCATAACTTCATGTCACATGGATGTCATTACTTGTTTAAACAGTAACACAGGAGGCAAAGCATGTGGTGTTTTTATCAAGATGTGAGAAACAGAGCAGTGTTGTTACATCAAGTTCATCCTAACAGTTTAACCCAAGATGGCAGGATGCCAAAATTTAAAGATGCTTTTGTTGGTATGCAAAAAAAAAAAAAAAAGTGGGCACCGGATAGGCTTTGTTTCCGTCAGCAACCGTGTCCCTCTTCCTCTTTTTGTTCTATGTGAACCCCGCTCTTCTTTCTATGAAAACACTTTCTTTGCTTAATTTGTTCTCGTTCTCTTCCCCGCTGTTGCCCCTCGCTCGGTCGTCTTCTCCCAACCGCCGCTTTTTTCCCTGACTTACATTTTCTCACAAATTCTAAAGTTTTCCGGCTCTCTCCCTCCCACCGTGACCCCAGTGTTCCTGCCGGCGGACGCAGCCCACTCGGTGCTGCGGCGGCTGCCCAGGGCCAACTACCTCCTGGAAGAGATGAAACAGGGCAACATTCAACGGGAGTGCCGCGAGGAGATCTGCACCTACGAGGAGGCCCGCGAGGCTTTTGAAAACGACGAGAAGACGGTGAGATTATGATGATGTTGATGTCGCTTCCCATCCGAACTAGATTGCCTCCTCCCAATATATGCACTCTCAAGTAAGAAAGTGCCTGACATAGTTTGTGAAAAAGTTGCAATTTTTGCTATTTTTTGGCCTGTTAGGTAAAATTAGCATGTTTGTTTTCTTTTGTAACAGGGGTCACCAACCTTTATGAAAGATTTCATGCAGCAGTGCAAAGGGCTACCAGTTTGATAAACACTTTTGAAATACAAATATAGTAATACAGAATATAACAGACAAACAATATGTATTAAAAATAATATACAAATAATTATTTAAAATGTTTCTCTACAAATTCCTAATATAGTTGCATATCGACAAATACAGCAGCTTTACTGGAAATGTCTGAACCCTGATTTGCAATTAAGCACCTTCATATGTCATGAAATGGAATCCTACACCACCATTCATACTGTATGAATGTGCATGTGTTTTTCCAGGAAGAGATTAATGTCAGTAGGAAGAACAACCAGGTGCATGTGGGGGGGTGGGGGCCTTGTTTTTGCTCTCAACTATTGTTGGCAGCTGGTGAGTTACGTCACGCACAGTTGTGTTGGTTACGTGACGTCACTTGAGGGCATTGTTGTCTCCTTTATTGTGCTGTTGTGATTCAGACACAAAATATTTGCACGTGTTGCATTGACCTCTTTGAATTTCTGTCATCTTGTGTTCCCTCGAATTGAATAAACACCCAATAACGTCTGATGAATAATTAGTCAATTCCTCCTGTTGTGATTGTGGACAGAGGCGCTTCTGGGAGGAGTACGTGCGCGAGAGCAGCCCTTCTGGAGGTCTGGAGTCAGTGGTGGGCGGCGTGCATTCCCTCTACCTGATCGTGCCGCTGCTGACGGTGGTGTTCATCGTGGTGGCCGTGGCCGTCGTCGTGTTTTGCTGTCACTCCCGCAAGCGCACCCAGCCCAGCCCCAGCCTGGTCCACTCTCACCACGACCACGTCCTGTCAGTGGTCTCCACGGACCACTGGGGGCGGGATTATCACCACGGCGACCAGTCGGAACTCAGCGTCCACAGCAGCCCTTTGGGTTACCCGGGCTCGGAAGCGGCGTCCATTCGAGGGAGCGCCGCTGACCGTCCGCCGTCGTACGAGGAGGCGGTGGGCCACGCCGACATCCGCGTGGAGACGGAGCCCCCGCCGCAGTACGAGGACATCATCGACACCAGCGGAAACCGCAGGAAGTAAACGCACCGTTGTCTCATCGTCATGCAAAGTCCGCCAGCACTCAACATTTGCACTAACCTCTGGGAAGGACCGCCAAGGAAGGGAATTGAGGAAATTCAACAAACATCCGTGCTGTCATGCAAGTCCAATTGGTCACCTGGACAAAATAGGAAAAAAGTTTTTGGAATTGTCACACAGAAGGATTTTTCTCAATGCTATTAGACTCAACCGTGCTTTACTTTGCCAAATATTCCATACTACTACTTTGGTTAAAAGAGAGTAAAACGGGCGGCGTCATCGACTCAATGAAGCCGCGCTCATCAGGAAAGCAGCAGCTTGAGCTCATTTGTACATGCAGCATCAAAATTTCACACGTGGGTGTTGATGGAAAGCCATTTGAGCGTTTATTTGGAATCATAATCTTTGGGCAGCAAAGAGATCCAATAAAGGCTCCCATGGCTTCCCATACGGTCCATAATTATGTTTTGTGCAGCTTTTAAGGAATCTGTTTGTCATATACAACTTGCCTGTTATGTGTTGTTGACCCGCCTTGTTCCGCTTTTGACGAGTTGTTTTGAAGCGAGACACAACTGTGAAAATCTTCCTTGTGCCCAAAGCTTCCCTCGTAGGTTGACGGCGCCTCCTTACACGCCCAGAAAATGAGGCTCTGGGGGAAGCATCTCACGGAAGACTGCGTATTTAATGCCACAATGGACCATGTCAAGCATGTGTAATGTATGTGTATATGTATAAAAATATATGTAACCTCTGCTTAGGAATGACTATACTTGAGAACATTCCAAGATACAAATTGGCGCCTCAAATTTGTTTTGCCTCTTCTTTTGAACCAAATTCGACTTTTGTATCAGAGCGTGTGTGCTGACGTGACGTGTGCGTTTACCCGTTTTCTTAGTCTTGAGTCCATGGGTAGGTAACTCCGGTCCTCGTGAGCGGTGTCCTGCATGTTTTCTATTCCTTTCTGTTGCAACACATCTGATTCAAAAGGATCATTAATTTTACAACACAATGACAGAGTGAATTAAGTTCCTAAGTAGAGGTTTCACTTACTGTCTGTGTGAAAGTCAAATTACAGTAAGGTTGCTTTGTATTAATACTAATGTAGCTGAGAACTAAATGAAGGCACTTGTATCAAAGCTCACAATGAGCTCTTCAGAAAGTTTTTGGACTTTGTCAATTCGAAGGTCAACGTTATGTTCTTTTTTATTTTCGCCTGTTGTGATCACACAATGGTCCATTGAGAGGAATTTGCCTTAAGGCTAAAATGTCTACGTGAATGTAAGGAAAGAGTTTCAATCACGGGTGTCAAATTCAAGATTCATTCGTTTTATATAGCCAGTGTTATTTTCATGCGAACTGGAATTGGTTTTTCTTTATTGATAAAGTAAAAAAAATGGCTATTCAAAGAATTAATTTTGCCAAATCCCTTCTTTTAATTTAACAGTCCACTAAACTTTTTGCTCGACTTATTTCAAAATCAATTTTGTTTTTTATAAATAAAAATAATAAATGCAGATGTAAAAATGAGTTTGAAATAGAATTGTGGTAATTATGTTTATATGGTTTTCAGTCAAACCATAACTTTGAGGAAACTGAGTTTGACACCTCTGACTGAACAATAGTTGTTAGACCCAGGCACACTTATGCAATTTTGTCACATACATGAAATGCAATTTATTCTAATATATTTACACACTGAGCACTGATTACTTTTATTTTCTTAAAAGTGAATTGACCTATGAAACTCAGCACTCACAACTTTATATAACCTTGAAGTGAGTTGTGTTTATTAAACTCACACAGGTTACACAATGCCTTAGCTAAAATGAGGAAATACAAAATGTAAGGGGAACCTGTAAGAAGTCTTTATTATTATGTACAAATGTGTGAAATGGTTTGTAATTAAAAAAAAAAAGTCAACTTCAAACTAACCTTGTACCTTTTATGCAAACCATTTATGTTTATATTTTAAGCCAAATGTTCACCATTCATACGTAATGGCACATTTACATTATTCCCATTTGAAATTCACATCATTCAGCTCAGTCAATTCACATTGGCGAGGATTTTCAACATTCCGAAAGTTTAAAAAAATTCACATTTTCACCTTTAAAATTTCCACAATTTTTTTATAAAATTTTATTTTACCCTTCTAATTTCTATATTTTGACAGATTCAAACCGTTCCACCTATAAATTATATTCAGCTTATGCCTACCGATCTTCCATAACATTCCCCAGGTTTTTTATTCACCCTCTTCGCCTTCACACGCAATTTCTCAGAAATTGCGTCCTCTAGTTTAAATTATTTCAAACAAGCAGCTAAATGTGAGATTTGTAATATTTGTCCTTGGGCATCGACCTTCCAACTTTGCACGCAACATGATCGCAACGGTAAATATTTATCTGACGGTTAAAGAAACCAAATATTGAGTAATCAGCCAAAGACCAGAAAAACAAGTGAACCTTAAAATATTGACATATTCATAGTAAGGAAGTGCACTTATTGTACGTGAGTGCGTATTATATACGTAAAAAAGAAAAAGGCTTCGAGTAAGGCGAGCTATTTAGCGCAACACAAAGGGATGTGTCAATTTGGAGCAAGCAAAATGGCCAACAGGCAAGGTTGCTTTCTTTTACTTGAACTTTCAGTAACTGACAACAGCAATTACAAAAAAAACCATGTCAAGGAGCCTCCTGCAGAAACAGCACTGTTACCAAGCACAACATGGATGTTGCATCCATGTTGACATGTAATGACTCACAGCCACTCTTTTGGGTTTCGTAACACCTCCAGCATCTCGGCCTCTCTGGTTCCGGTGGCGGGCTCGTGCATGTACTCCCACCTGAAGAGGAAGGTTGAATCGGTCAACTAAGCGACACCGGCAACGCGGTCGGTGGCTTTGTTGCGGCTGCACCGCTTACCTGGCGGTGAGGGGAAGGGACATGAGGATGCTCTCAATTCGGGATCCCGGCGTGGCTAAGCCGAACTTCACTCCCCTGTCGTACACCAAGTTGAATTCCACGTACCTGAAGCACAAATACTTATCTTGAGAATTAGACTTTATTCTTTTAATCTAAAAAAAAAATACATAAATGTTGCCATAAAAATATGACTTACCTTACAATGTTATTTTGTTAATCTATAAACTATAGATTTTATTATCTTGAAAATGCAATATTACCATGAAATTACTTCAACCTTTTCAACCTAAAAATATTAATATAATAATTTTATCTTCCTTCTTTTCCAGGTGGTCCTATTACCGTCTCACTGGGCTCAAACACCACAGGACCCACAACACGCTCACCTTCCTCGTCGCACTTGCTGCCAGTCCTTTTCCTCATCGGTGAAAGGATCCTGGAGATGTTTGTAAACTATGGGCAGGTAGCAGGGAACCACAGTGCGAGCGCAGCTCTTGACGAAACCAAAAGCCTCCTCCTGACTGGGGCCGTCCAGGTCGTCGAAGAAGATCCCCCCGATGCCTCGAGTCTCTCCTCTGTGGCGGACGTAGAAGTATCTGTCACACCTGAATGACCACACGTTGACAAGATGGCAAACGGAAATGAACCATGAATTAATAGGACTTTATCTTCTTGAGATTTGACATTCTCGATGTAGCTCTTGTTTTTTATCTCATTATATTTAAGAGGTGCTCAAAATAAAATGGCCATTAAATATTGACGTTGTTATATATTGACAAGAGCCGCCCATTGAAGTGCATCAGATAGCCACGTTCCTAACGGTCTTTTCCTACACTGTTGTCTTATCAGCATCATGCAGCCAAGGAACACCCTGTGCATCCCCGGAGATGACATCACACCCTCAGACGTGCATCTCTTTGTACCATTTCTTGAAGTCGGGGTAGTATTGCGAGTGGTGCTTGTCACAGGCCTCCTTTAGTGTGTTATGGAAGTGAAATGCATCTTCTTGATTGACGTAGATTGGAGTCAGGTCTGTGCCGCCACCAAACCACCACTGTTTGGAGCCTACAACATGCACGCACGGACGGGAGGATACAAGGGTGATGATTCTTTCATGAGCTGAATGGAGGCACAGACACGAAGACACGGTTGCTGACGTCAAGGAGCAGACAATGGCACGCTTACCGTCTTCCTCCTCAATCTCAAAGTATCTATAGTTGAAGTGCACGGTGGGGATGTGCGGGTTCTTGGGGTGGATCACGGAGCTCACGCCCATAGCACAGAATGGCAGCTTGCCTGAGAAAAACAATTCTCATATCATTTGATTTTCATGTTCTCCATGCCCGTCAGACTTTAAGTACTTTAACTTTATTTGACTTTTGCCCGAACTTCTTTGTATTTCTTCTTGCTAGACACTCAGAAATGTTCAAATATTTGCCAAATAATGGTGAACCGAAGGTGCTTACCATCTTTCCCTTTGAGGACCTTGCCCCTGCTCCTCATCTGCTTGGCTGCCTCTTCAGTCAAGTTTCCGAAGACCACAGACACATTGACTCCGGCTTTCTCAAACACTTCGCCATCCTGCATCACGCAGCTGATCCCACCACCACCTGAAACACACAAGAAATGGAGAACTGCTACAGAAATAGTCTGTAAATGCTGCTGATGCAGAAAATGTAGGGAATGTGACAATCAGAAAATTCAACAGTGGCCTAATAATAAACAAACATATATACAAAAATAGTGAGTGCTCTTCATCATCCAAAAATGACTCCCACCTTCTTTTCTTTCCCAACGATCCACCGTGAACGTCCCACCGTCCACCGCCTCCAAAGCTTTGCAGAACTCTGCCTGCGTCTCCATGATGAGCATCTCCATCCTGGTGCACATCTCGCCTTTCCTCGCCTGCAGCACGGCGACGTCAGTGACCGGAGGAGACATGAATCCCTGACACCTCTCCAAGATGTCCCCCTGCTCCTGGTTCTTGTCCTCCTCTGCAGCTCGGGGTACCACAGTCGCCATCTCGGCCCGCTGGAAGTGGTTGACGTTGGCCAATAAGCCAGCGACTGCAGCGGTTGCAGTGACTGCAGCGGCCCCGCTCAGCGCCAGAGCTCCCCGTCTGCTGCTCCGTCCGCCGGCTGACGTTCTGCCTGCGGTCCCTTGGGACATGAACCGTACGCCGGTAGTCCTGGACGACCATGAACTCATGTGCGGCGAAGGAGACGAATGGCACTCTCCGGCTCTCAAAAGCCCCTTTAAATTTGAAACAAAACATCGCCTCGACGTAACCTTTGTTGTATTCTTAAGGAATACTAGAGTGGCCATTTTCACACGTCCTCACTCGACTTTAGGGCGCGTAACTGTGCACGCACTAAGTAACAAAACACTATCCACAACTTGCTTGTATTCCTGATAACAGTTTGACAGACGTCAAGTTGCGTACACTTCCGCGTTAGTGAGAGGAGCATCTTGGGAAATGTAGTTCGCACAGCCACTTACAGCAAAGCCTTTGCCTATAGGCGAACTAAAAGTCCCAGTTTACATTGCGTTCATGGAATCAGGCAAGAAATGTACTTATTTTATTTTTAATGTTTTAAAATATTAAGTATAATTAATTGCATTTACCTGGACTAGTTTAATTGATATCTTTAATTTTGATATTTTTTGTGGACCGATTTTTGCCTTAAATATCTATATATGTACTGTACTTTTGGTTGCGTTTTGAACATCATTTAAAAGACTCCGAATTTTAATATTAAATTATGCCATAAAAATCCCCAAACTCTACATGCATTACAAGTAATAAAATTCCCCAAACTCTCCATACATTACACATTTAGAGACGGTTTCCTTGTGGAGACGGCTCAGCCAAGTGGGCTATTATTGTCGTCTGTGCGCATGCGTGAGTGTAAATGTTGTCAGTCTCTATGGCGACGGGACAGTTAATGCTTTTAGCGTTGTAGACGGCGAGAGATTATGTGGACAAGTGTCGCCCTGCAGACTGACAGGCTCAGTATCTGTATGTGACACACTTAGATGGTGGGGTGGGATAGGCTGCACGTTTGCATGTTTCACGTTTTCACTCCTCAGGAAAATTAACGCACAAATCAATGGTGAGTTGACAAACATTTCTTTTGAATTGATTGGATTCCGCGTGAAATCCTTAGAAGGCCCACGGGTGAACTTTTAATAGCCTGTTGTTCATTGAATTCAAACGAAGCAAAGCTATTAGAAATAAAATGTCAAACAGGCTTCAATAATGATTGCAGCAATTCTGGTTAATTGTCTGACCAAGATAGCATAATTGTATGTTAAATGGTTTGTCAAATAAGTTATTAATGTTGTGTCATTTTCCTACTAATTTAACTCAGGATATAAATGAATGAACATTTGTTTTGTATTTTAGATACGGCTGACTCAATGCTTGTTTTACCAAGAAAAAACAGATTTTTTTTTTAAAGCTGTAATAAACCAAACAATGAAACCTAATAAATAAATAAATAAATAATGTTATCCTGGAAAAAAATTGTGTGATTACAAAATAATGCCCTAGCAATAGTTTCTGTTGTGGTTTTATTTCTCTAAAATGTATTTCAAATTTCAATCCGCAAATAAATCTTCAAACTTTTTAAACTACTAACATGTATGTATGTATGTATGTATGTAGTCTTGTGTCTTTTGGTCATTGTATATTTCATTTGGAAGCAGATGTTACAAATAGGAAAACCACTGGTTATTTGATTTTTGTTTTAAAATAGATAATACATACAAAAATGAATACAGCTTACCGCATTCCCTGGCAGATCATGAGTGAGGTGGTTTGCACAAAATCTCAGGAGGTGTACGAGGATGACTTTGAGAAGGATCTGGACTGGCTGATCAGTGAGGAAAGTCGGAGCGAAGAGCAAGTAAGTGAAACCCAGGAGCTGACATACTGTACTACAGTAATATCTTCCTTTCACTGTGCTGCAATATTCATGAGCACATTTGACACACATTGCAACACTGCCGTGCCAACGGAAAACAGTGGAACAACTACAGTTATACAATTTGGAATACAGAGAAACCCAGATTGAAAAGAATAATTGGGAGAAGAAAAAGCCATATAGATAGACATGACTAATTTGTTTTGTAGTTACGGAGATGCTAAGCTAATGTCCTTGCTTTCCAATACCTATACTAACTTGGCCACCACATTGGTACAAACATTGCTTTTAATGGGAACGTTGCCCAACATGGCGTGCTTTTTAGCTTGGAGTCTAAGTCTGTTTCATTTCTGTCCCTTGAATCTAAATTTTAAAAAAATGTTTTACTGTACAATCAAAATGTTCTGGGATAATAATTTGAATCAAGGGAGCTGTTGCAGAGAACCTTGCCCACTCCTGTGCTACATGCATATTTCCACCACACAGGGTCCTGACTACGAGGACATTGAAGGGGACATTGACAAAGAACTGGCTGAGGGTGAGAAAAAACATAAAGCAAAGGACAAAATCAGCAACTCAGGGGAGGAGGCCGACTATGAAGAAAGGTGGCCCTCACCGATGGACCCACTTGAGTACGATCCAGACGGAGACGGCCCCAGCAAGGCTTTTCATACGACACCGCAACGGACAGATGAGGAGAAATACATCATGGAGAAGATCCAACAAGCCAACAAGGAGCTACAGGATCAGGAAGCTCCGAATTTGAGCCGGAGACGACGGCTTCAGTTTAAAGAGACGCTGGTTACCTTGGTGGTGCCTCCGCTGCAGTTGGAGCATGACCGGAAAGAGGCCAGCGACACGGAGATGGAAGTGTCAGGGAGGCTGTCTGAGCTGAAACTCTCCCCTCGAGAGGAGCATCAAGGTTGGAATAGAGACGAAGGTCCCAAGGAGGGTAGGGTCCTTGTGGAAAAAGATGGCAGGTTTGACCTTGTCAGCCTCAAAGAGGTGGAACATCAAGGCCTCTTTCCTCCAATTGCACCAGAGCACATAGGGAGCCCCAGGAAGAGTCCTACTTACGTCCCCGCACCTCGTACCCCAGCTGGAACTTCTTCTGATCGCCTACGGGCCCCCCGACCTCCGGCAAGGCCCAGCTCGGCCTGCTATAGCCAAAGAGGAGTCCAGCGGAGAGGAATTAAGAGGCGGGTGCAGTCGGCCAATGGGACGCCCTCCCAGGCAACGTTCAAGCTCTCACCTCAGCAGAAGGAACTGCTGCAAAAGGTCCAGGAGAGGAAGGAGAAAATGGCCAGAGAGGTAACAACACTAATTATAATTATAGCAAAAATCTTTAGTTTTTGGCTTTGTCAATTTTCCGTGACATTTCAGGATTGATTTAAAGTGCATTTGAATTCATGTACTGAATGGTGTCAGGCCGAGCAGAGGAAGCTGGAGGATGCGGAGCAGAAGAGACAAGAGAACGAGCTGGCTTTCAAAGCGTGGCTCGTGAGGAAGAGAGAGCAGCTGCTGCAAGAGAAGAGAATCCACAAAGCACAGGAGATGGAGAGGATGAATTCACAGGTAATCACCACAAGGGGGAGACAAAACGCAATAACGCCCGGTCAGGAGCAATTTAAGAGTCTCGCTAGAACTTTGTTAAAAAATGTGTTTTTTTTTTTTTGCTGTAGAAGGACTCTAGTGAACCAGATGATGCTTTCCGGCTGTGGCTGCAAAGGAAACATGAGCAGCAACAGCGAGAGAGGCAGTTGGTACACCTGAAGAGGTTGGAGGAGGACGGCGGTTACTTCCTACACAGCCGGGAGGAATGCGAACGTGCCTTCAAACTGTGAGATCATCACCGTCTTTTTCGCAGACATAGACACACACTTGACCTGCACGTATTCCCTCAGGTGGCTGACTCGCAAGCGGGCGGAGAAGAAGGCGGAGCAACGGGCGGCTCGGGAGCGGTCGCGCAGGTTTGTCCTGGAGGAGCGGCGGGCGCGACGCATGCGTGACCTGCTGTGCACGGCCAGCGACACCAATACGTTCCGATTCACGGATCAGCTGACCTGTCACTTCTGAAGCACCATACTTAGTCTTTTTTTTTTTTTTTTTAAATATATATTTCATGATCTATTATCCGAGCCCATATATTTGGTGCGAGACTCCTGCTTGTTTTTCCTCTCCAGCAAAATGAATGATATGGATTTCAATTCTTTAGTCTTACAAAAGATTTGTTTGTACGTAAATTGCTGGGAAGTTCACAAAAAGATTTATACATGGCTCATCATGGAAAATTCAATTTACATTTTAAATGTATGCTCTTGCTCTCGGAGATTTTTTTTCATAAGTTCTGGTTTTGCTCTGCTATTTTCCCTAAGCACATTCACCACAGTGACCTCTCAGCATTACATTTTCAACTTGGACAAAACAACAGTGCTGTGCACCTTAAAAAGCTGACATGTTGACATCTTGTATTCACAAACGCATCAATGACTATATTGTATGCCAATCTGTCGGAGCAATGTATGGTTTGTGTTCAAGCACAATAAGGTGATTCTGCATGTGAGAGAAAAAAAACACATCTACCCTAACTGTCTATAATTTATTAGGTCACGAAAACATACAGTTTTGTGCATTTCATCATTAAATCTCAGTGAAAACAAAAGTGTAGAACCTCACCCGTTCGGATTAAAGCTCTGAATCTCTGCAGAACAGCTACACCCCCCACCCTCCCCATTGAATTTACAGTGCATGACTCTGTCTTATCACCTGTATATCAATAAAAACCTAAAACATCAAATTCCTTGAAACAGGACAGATTGATCTTTTAAGACAAAAAAGCTTCCCATAAACAAACGCAGACAGCAGCTGTCAACGTCTTCAAATATAAATTAAAAAGACGACATAAAATACTGATACATTTCCCCAAAATTGACAGATAGAAGTACCGAGTGCATGATTATTATAAATATTCAAAACACATCTCTTTCAAATAGTGCTAGTTAAAATAACCTAAAAGAGAAAACAGTGCACTGTCTACTTTGAGGACAACAATTACTGGCATGGAAATAATACAAAACTATTTTGGACATGGGAAGTACCGACAACTTGTCAAGTATTACCGACCTGTATAAGTCATTTTGATGGAATGATGTACTCCACATAGTGTTTCTCCTCATTAAAACCAATGTGTTGAACTCAAAAGTAACAACCTGGAGCAGGATAAAAAAAAATCTCCCCTTTGACACTTTCACAGATCAGTGAGACATAGAAGAAGACAAACACACAGCAAGAACACACTCCAGCATAGGTGTGCAGACTCACAAAAAAACAAAAAAAAAAAACACCCACAAATATTCCCAAACCTGCAATTACAATAGTACAAAAATAGATCTGTTTCTGATTCCAAGATAAATTCCACAATAAATAACTGTCATCAACAAACGGATGAGGTGGAGGCTACAACTACAATTCATCTTTGGGGTTGATGTCGAGGCCCTGAGTCAACACGGACTGCGTGACCAAGGATTGCATCACCTCATCTGCCTGCAGTCTCTCCTGCATAAACAACAAGCGCACAATCAGTGTCTATCTCCTTTCAGGAAGCAAAGCAAGCGGAACAGCTTTCTCTTTGGATATGTCAAATTCTTCAGCAGGACATGTACATACAAGGAAAAGAAAGATGTACATACCATTTCCCTGAAGTGCGGGTCCAAGGTGAACCACAGAGCCACAGCACACCTTCGCCCATTAGTGACGGCTTTGACGCCGTGCGGATTCTCCCCGCCGGAGGAGAACGCCACCATCCTGCCACACTTGGGCTTCACCGTTGCCTAAGAGAGGAGGTGCAACAAAACAATGACAAAACACTCAAAATTTTGGCCTTACATTGCAAAATGAAATTAACAATTTTGGGGGGCAAACACAATACAATATTTATTAGTGATTTTTTAATTTTTTTATTTTGGGTGTGTTGGAAAAAAATAAATAAAAAACAAATAAATCCAACAATGCATTTCAATGGCTGTCATTTATTCTGGCTTTTTATAGCCGGGTATTGTATCCCTGGATATTTTTGGAAAACGCAAATCAACTTACAGTAACTGTTTTGGCGTCCATCTGCGTAAAGATGAACTCTCCACCTTCAAAGTCTCCATTAAGGTATAGTAGTGCACTGAAAGAAACAGACAACGTTAGAGTCACACACACTGCTTTAATGAATGTCTTAGTCATGGTAACGTTTTAGTACCGGTACCAAGATACTTTATGCAGCTATAGTACTGAAGTGAGAATTTTACTGTGGTGACAAGACTAACCTGTAGTCCCTATGTGTGTACGCGGGGGGCTCTTTCCAGCATTCATTGGCCTCGGGGTCCAGCAGACAGTTGTCACCGTGGATGGGATGGCTCAGGTCATTCCTGAGGTCTTGCTGACCTGTCAAAATCCGACGCAAAAACATGTACAGCCTTTCCTCGGGTTTAAAAATGACAGTGACAAGACACGAATGTTTTTTTCTACAACCCATTATAAGTAGCTCTGAACCAATTAGCATATTTGTAAGCAGGCTTTTCTGGAGAGCAACCATTTTTATAATTTCTCATGTGTTCAAAACGACTCACCTTCAATGGCCGTGCGGCACACCAGGTGAGTGTAGGAAAAGTGCAGAGTGGAGTTGAGCTTGAAGTAGGATGCAACGATGTCTTTTACTCGCTCGCTGGAGTCGTAGAAGAGGCGGGCGCTATTCATGGGCACCCTGCCCTCGTGGCCATACTGAAAGAAGACACGCGGTAATGAGCACTCTCCAATGATGGCGAAGGCTGAATTTTAATTGGAAAATGAAAAAGTATTTCAGTGCCGTTTGTGTACCTGCAGGGTTTTGAGCACCGTGGCTCCTTCGAACTTCTCATTGGGGGTGTGAGGAGACTGCCTGCCGTTGTAACCGTCGCCAGCCAGTGTGACCGTCTAAAAGACAGCAGAGTTACAACATCCATTTACATCTTGCTGCCCACATCATATAGTGAAATAGTTCATAAAATTTTCGCTTGTGACCCAAAAATCTGTGTGGAAATAACAGGAAGACGGAACTAATTATCCAGCGTTAATCATGGGGTCAACACTGGCCACCACATAGCTCCGCCCCTGTTCTTGAGTCTTTACCTGCGCCAGCTGTCGGAGCTCTGCGCATTCGTCCTCGGTTAAAACTTCATCCAGCAACACCCGCTGAGTCCCGTTCAACTCGGCCGAGTTGTGCACAAGCTTCACACCGTCGTGCAACAACGACCCACCTGCACACAGCACCACCGAGCTGTTTTTGTCAAAAGCTCATCACTACAGGCTGGAAAATATGTGAAGAGAAATGTGACCTTCTTGAAGTTGCTGTGATGGGGCCACACTGACATTCTTCTTCTGTGCGATGTGAACATACTCCATCTCACCGTCCGTGCCAGAAGGAATACTGCACAAGAACCGCAAGTTCAATTTTAGGTTGAATCGCACATCAAGATTTTTAATATTTTTGAACAAAATGTTAATATTTATAAAATTGATAAAAAAATATTGTTTATTATAAAGCTATCATATGTCTATACTATTATATTGTAATTTAAATACTTTTGTCATAAAAACATGTAAATAAATGTCTTATATGTAAATATAACAAGAAAATTAGTCAATTATTGGTTAAATATTTGTCACTATCATCCATTCAAGATTTTAGATTGTGCAGGTGTACCTAATATTGTGACCATAAGCAAGCATTATTTATTAAGGTGTATCCAAGTAAGTACCTGGTGGAGTCAGCTCTCCCACCCGAGCTTCTCCAGTAATTCTGCAATGACCAATAAGTGTTAATTATGAGAGGGATAAAATAAAAATAAAAATTTAAATGACCAGCAGGTGTCGCCTTTCACTTAAAAAAAACAAAGATTTCTGTTTGTGCCAGAAACCTACCGGCCTACTCTGAGTCAGTTCCAGCAGAGATAATACGTGCATGACTTCTAATGACACTCAGCAGACATCTTTGTGTACAAAAAAAAAAAAAAACCTGCCCGTTCACATATACGTGCTCTTTGCATTTGAAGGCAACTTTGAACACCCAAAACAAATAATTAAGTTTTCTTTCATGCATTTGACGTTGCATACCCCTTCGATAAAGTCCACTCCCATAGTTTGACTTCCAATCAGAAGAAGCTCCAGCTCTTGTTTGTGCCTCCTCAGGTACTTCGCAGCCTCCTGCGGACACACACATCAGTGATGTCATTATAGGGAACCTTTTTCTTATCAGCATCTATTTTATTTCTATTTTCTGACGGGAAGAAAGAAAGAAGAGCATCATGCTGCTGATGTTGACTTTTCATTCATGCGGATTGCGACAGAGTGGAGACTTAAAGGAGGAAGACTGTTTGCTTTTGCTCTTTACACACACATGCTGCACCAGTAGGGAAGCCGGCCGGCTGATACCATTTGTGAGATTCACAAATAAGTTTGGCATATTTTCTCCTGGAGGAGGACTTTCTAAAACAACCATGGCAACTAGCATAAAAAAGGGCAACCAGAAGCTTTTTCTTTGAAGCTATTTTAAATTTTCATAGAAGTAGCTTCTTTATTTTGCCACAGACGTCTGTGGGTTTGCCTCTTTGACTTTTCCCTAATGGTAAAAGCCTGAAAGGCAGCATTATGTGAAAGGGAGGCAACTCAGGCCTGGCATCGACATCTCGAGCCTTGAAGGGGACCTCCCTGAGGCTAGAGAGGGGGTCTCTGGTTTTGGGACTTTGAGACTGGAAGGACTTTGCAGAATAATATAAGCTATGTACGCACTCATGCATGCACACTAATAGAAGCAGGCTTTCTAGGAAAAGGATATTGCATAATTTTGACTTAAAGGAGACGTAGTTTGACTTACTGAAGCAGCTCATCAGTTTTAAATCAGCAGTGGTGAAATGAATAAAAGCTGAACGTATATTATGCTTAGATTTGGCCTCTAATTGTTGAGGACATGGAATCGGATGCTTCTCTACTGAGAGCCAGAAATATGTTATCTTAATTTCATTGATATACAAAAATGGCAAATTCTTCCAGCTGGAAGAAAAATCTACGGCATGAGTGAAAAACAAAATCTAAAAAGGAAACTACTGCCAGATGGTTAGTACAAACCCGGTCCAAGAAATACAACTAATGCACTCCTGACTGCTGTCATCTCCCTCGTCCTAATCCACACTTTTCCTTTGAGGTCTGGCTCTCCACTGCTGAGGATCTTATTTCAATGCCCACACCCCAGATCAGATGGTCAGAACCATTTTTAATTCGAAACCTGAAGCACTGCTCTGAACCTTTGATTCAGTTCGGAAAGAAGTACATGGCTGAGCGCTTGTGTGCCAACATTTGTCTGCAGTTTGATTTGAAGAAAAACAGGAAGCATTTGCAGGTGTTTTGCTGTTAAGCTGTGTGGAAAACTGACTGGATGCCAACTTCTGCCATATCATGTTGAAGCTAATCTAGCTTTTCCATATTTGTACCCCTACTTGTCAAATCTGAATTTATGACTAATGGGACAGTGCCTAACCAGCTCCAGCAGACGGCACTGTTTGTTAATTGTGAAATTTAATAATAAACAATATCTAATACAAAGTAGTGATGCAATAAAAATAAAAAAAACTCCATGTCTGGCAGTAGTTAAAATATTTTTAGGGGAGCAATCTCCCAAGTGTGTGTCTGTATCACTTCCTATTCCTGCTGGCTCTCAGACCAAGGGCAGCCCTTTGTCTGTCATTAAAAAAAGCCCAGTGGAATTCTGCCTAGCAACAAGTAGTCATAAATGTGTGACAACCAGGAAAAAAAGGTCCAAGTAATTTTGCTGATCTACATTGCTAAAACTCAATGACTGTTTAAATAATCATTAATTATTATCATTTTCGCTATGCAGCACATTGTCGAGAAGATGAATTGGAATTTAATACAGTAGTCCATCTAAGTGGTTTGGATTATTATATATATATTTTTTTTAAAAATAAATCTTCAGTTGGTTACAGTGCATGCAGTTGTATTTCTTATGAAGTTAAAAAAAAAACAGTTTATGACTAAACTGAACTGCGTAGGCACGAATCCATCAAACAATGACACAACAGAATCTGACCTCTCGTGGCGCACCGCTGTATCCCAGCAGCTCTGTGTAGAAGTCAACATTGTCCGTCATGAACTCATCCCCCTCGTGGAATAAAAGGTACGTGAGCGCACACTGCAGCGCCTCTTCCATTTTTCCCACTGCAAAGACAGAAACAGCAAGAACAGTTTTGGAAAATTCTATGCTGGATCCCTTATTAATAGGAGAGGAAATCCATGTTGACTCCAGCTGATTGACATTTCCAAACCATCAGTGCTTGAGAGAGTGAACAAAAGGGCACTTGACCGCAGAGTCAAGTCACGCTGACGTTAGACCACAAAGACTTGCACCTTCTGCTCATCAGTGCGCTCACAATCACATTCTTTCCAAGCTTGTAAAGGCGCGAGGTTAACCGGAGGCTTCCTGTCTGGGCTGACACGGCGCATCTGGTGTTGTGCCTTCTCGCCTTAGTAACAGACGGGAGATATGAGATCAGTCGGTCAGAAGAACCTCGCAGAAGGTTTCACAGAGGGAATGAAAACACAAGAGGCTGCCGAGTGATGGCAAACAGAGAGCCACGGTGGGGTGTTAAGGAAGCCACGGAGTTGTTGAGTGACTTTATTACTATAATGGAAAAGTAACTATTTGGCTTTTGCTTTGTTTTGCGTCTTCTTATTGCATTTTTTATGAGTAAGCATCTAATGCAGGGGTGTCAAACTCATTTTTTTCGCGGGCCGCCACAATTTGTCTTCGCGGGCCACGTAAAATGATGTGGCGGGCCGTATCTGCCCCCCGGGCCTTGAGTTTGACACCTGTGATCTAATGTGATGTGTAGTGTCGCGACCAAATTTAAAATAGTGTTACAAATTCATTAATAAGTACGTGGCAAGTCAACATTAGCTTATTTGCTAATTGTGTCAACTGTGCTATGCCGCACTGGGTGTTCCAGGATGTTTTCTATGACACGCCCCGTCATACTTGACATTTAAAGTTTGGACCAGCTAAAAGCATGTTTAAGTTGTGACGCAAGTGGTGAAACACGATTTTGGTGGATCTGATCGAGGCACAGGCAAACAGATTCTGAGTTCGGAAGACGTGCACAGATCTGCATAGACTCATGTCTACTTCCGCCATGTGGACGTTTCTGACGTGCGCTGAATTTAATGGTAATGAGAGGAACCAATTTCATTAATCAACAAACAAGCCAGCTGTGTTCATTCCCATAACGGCGCAAACGTCCATTTCTACCAGAATTAGTAAAAGAAAGAATAAGAAAAAGTAAAAGAAATACAACTCCACCCACGCTTGGGCACAATTAGACAACGCTGTGTGTGAGACATTCGCTGGGCGTGATAATAAGCTTCTTGCTTAGTTATTAAGTAATTTACCTTTATCCAAGTAATTAATAGGTTGGGCTTTAATAAACTAAGTGGTGCACGTAATGTACTTACAATTATAGATACAGTATGACTCTTGTGTGAGAAATTTCATTGCTTATGCGACTGAATGAGTTATGAAACAAAAAATATATATTTTAATTCATTATTTTATTAAACCCTTTGAAACATTTTATAAACTTTATTTGATATTTTTAGAAGAGGTGAAACAAACTTACATAGGCCATTAAATTTGGCTCAGGGACATACTGCACATGTGGGAGGATAAAAAAAAAAAATCTTGAAAGCATCTTTCTGGTGTACCCAAATTTAATAAAGTCAACCTTATTTTCGCACTGATGTCAGGTGTAGGCATCTTGGATGTTTCGCAAGTTCAACAACAATAATAATTGCTTTATTGTATAGAGAAAGCTAAAGGACTCACTGTTGTAGTAGGCAAACTGGAGGTAGTCATAGTGCAGTGGCAAGTAGTTTTCCATAGGTGACAAGCGGCCCGGCCGGGTGGCGAGATCTCTGACGCACTCGTGCTCGCAGTTCAGTACCTGAGTGAAGTGGTCTGTAAGAACAAAATAATTGGAATCAGTCTCGACAATGGAAAAAACCCAGAAAATAAATGTCAACAGATATTATGGTGTTCCCATCACAGTTGCAAGTGACACTGCCGGGTGGTCCTTTGGTTAATTAAGTTCCCCCCACAGCCATTAACACCGCTGAGATCATCTATGTGATGTCAGCACATCTCATAAAACACACCAGCCCAAAATGATTAATTGCTTGTTTACATTTCACAATGGAAAACTGAGCTTGATACTCTGATAAACATAGAGTCATCAGCCTCAATGAAATTGGCCAGGAGGCGTTTGATATGTTTGAAGAGTGGGAGGTGAAGATAAAAAGCGCAAAACAGATACTAGCATGGGAATGAGACAACTTGGATGAAAGCCAGTTAGTCGGTCATGTAGCACATTTAGTGAAGGTAAACATAACCGGCCACAACTTGAGCTGCACTTTCATAAGATTCCTGTCTTGACAAAGAGAGTTACTGAGTGTGAGTATGACAAACTTGCTTCTTGACCTTTTTGGGAAGATAGAAACTATATCACTTCCTCAGGTTAAGACCTGAGAGGAAAAGCAGCGCATCCGCCCGTTGCCTTCCGTGTTGTGAATGATCACTGACATCACCCCAACACTAATTTATTCCCCTTTGTTGCGGTCTGTTCAGTCTCAGAAGCCGTGTCCAAAAAAACTGATTATTAAGAACCTCACTTTCTGAGTCACAACAATAAAAAAAAAAAAAATCTCTCAATATTTCGAGAGCAGATTGCACAATAATACAATCCAAAATCACACCATAAAATAAACATAGTCTTCCTCCAAGAGTGGAATTGAAAATAATCATCTGATTATAAGTCAAACAAAGCCTATCCAACATTAATTAGCGGTTGTTTAGGACCTCATATTCAAAACAAGAAACGCTCGCCAGTGATTAAGCAGGCGCTACTGCACACAAGCCACCAACTTTTCCACAGATTGCTCTCAACACAAACAACACCCAGCGACTTTTTGCTCTGATTATATTTATTACAAGCAGCGTGTTTTGATAGCTCTCAAACTGTAGCTGTATTGTATGGGGGCGTGTTTTACACTGTCAACTAAAACGGCGGAGAAATTGAGAGACTCAAACATAGGCAAACTCAAAAGAAAGATGACCAAGTCTGCTTAGCCTTTTAACAAAATGTGACGGATCTCATTCGAACGCGCTTTAGTGCTGTGCCCTTGAAGTGTATATTTTCTAATTCAATATTATTCCAAACTTTGAAATGTAATTTTCATTATGCAAATAGAGTGCGGTGTGCAGAGCACTGAGATCACATTACTGTCTTTCGCTCTTTGACTCGACGCCAAATGACATCCAGAGCCAAGCCACTGCCAGGCAGATTTGATCACCCAGTGAGCACAAAGAGCATTGTTTGGCCTTGTCTGAGCCTCCCGGGTCTTTTTCAGCACGACATAGCCTAGCTCAGGCTTAGGGCCAAACAGAACAGTCACGATAGGTTGATAAAAAAAAAAAGAAATGCTTTCAGTTTTACTGCTTTCATGGTAGATAAAGACTCATCGCTTTGGAAACTGCTGTCTAAGGGACAAACAAATTTATAAAACCACTAGTTTCTATATATTATTTATTAAGACAAAAATGGTGACAATAAAACAACCAATGTCGAAAATGTAATTTGAAAAGTTTGAAATAAGTGAGTGCTTTGCAGGGGGATACCTGAAATAACTTCATAGAGGCTGTAAGGGTAATCAAGGTGACCGTGACCCTCAAATTCATGTGGCCCCTGACACAAGGCTCGGCAATCCATGTCGGCTTTGTAGTACTCCACTAGAGCCTCCTCGAAGAGACGGCTGGCCTCCGCGTAGTCGCCTTGCTCGTACAAGTTCATAGCTCCATTAAAGGATTGCTGCAATGAAAGAAAACAGAAAAACCCTACGTAATCAAAACACTTTTACCCATTTTAAATGATCAGAAACAGAGTTTTGGGGCGAAGTAAGCCAAAGCAGACAGAAACAAGCACTGTTTTAAAATAATAATGTAGCATGTAATGGCTCAGAGAGGATCTGTTTACACTGGCAAGGTGAGTTGGAGAGTAAAAGCAATCGAAACCAGTTTGAATGACAGATTTGAGTAGCTTGTAGCTGAGGTAGAAAATATGACAAGAAACAAAAACCAGTGGTGGAAGAGAGGCTAAAAGATTCTCAGTGGAGCAATGCAATAAGTGTGCAGAACTTAACCACAAATGGCACTAAAGGAGTTTCCAGTCATTGAACGGCCAGTAACATAAAGAGCCTTTCATACCTCCAGCTACTTTTCTCTTTATGTGAAGCATGAAGAAGAAAAACAATGATCAGGAATCACGGTGACAGCTAGCCAAGTGCTGCAGTAAGTGAAATTAGGCAATATGTGCAGCCACAAACCAAATACATGTAGCGACGTGCTTTTCCACTGCACTCACTTTAGAGTGTTTCATTTTCCATAACAAAGGGTTTCTAATTGCCTATAGATGCCACAAAATGGTGGCAAAGGACTACTTTTGTCCAAATGAAGCTACTCAACTTACTTCAACAGTTCCTTGGCACCAAGATACTACAACATGGCGCCAAAGCACTATTGTTATTTCATTTGCCTAAGCGCACACACAAAAAAAAAATCTGAAGAGACAAATTTGCAAATGCTGAACTGGAAATATTCGGGGATCACTATACTCATAATAAAGGGGTCTTTGTTTACGATAGATACTCCCTGACGAATAATGATTGGAGGGGGAAAAAATGATCAAAATATCTTCTCCATTACCTGGTGAGGCCGAGCTTCACGGTCAACAAAGTGTTCTTTTTTGACCCCCTGTCGATCTTTGTACTGCTCCAGGTTCTGACTCATCTCCACATGTTCTGGATTGGCCTGGAAGTATGTGTGGGCTGCAGCCGCTGCTTTGTCAGGCTGCTTCAGCTAGAGGAAAACAGAAAACAGTTTGTCATTCCATGAAAAAGAAGTATGTTGTCATTGAGCAGCACCTTTTTTTTTTTTTTTTAAACTCTAAAGAGAAACAGACATGGCGACCATCTCTGCTACAAACACAAACATTTTTCTTGGCACCTGTTTTGGTCCCTCGCTGAAATAAAATGGTACGATGTATTTTTTCCGCCACATTGCAATTGTAAAACAGGCCTACTCTTAAATTTTTATGGCAGCACAAAACATCTGCTCCCAGCAGAGAGTAAATCTGTGACACCCAGTCTGATCCGAATAGATTTATTAGAATCTTAGAACATCAGGGGATCTTTCATCTCTTAAGAATTTAAACAATGTACATTTATCTAGTGCCAAGCTTCAAATTAGACTAGTCATGGGGACCAGATTTAGACCCCAAAAATGTCAACAAATAAAAATCAATGGAACCTGATTTTAAGCACGTTGAACCACCCTGTGACTTTAAATTATTGACAAACAAGAAAAATTTTGACTTGATTTATTTGTTTAATCATGTTAAAATATTAGATTCTGTCATCATATATAAGATTACACATGGACAGAAGCAGACATGATTGAGCACACTAACAGTTTGGCTCCATTGCAGAGACACCTAATTCCATCTGTTTAAATCCTTCCAAGTTGATGACAGGTGCAAACCTAAAACAGATTGACCGTTTTCCCATCGGCTCATCTGACAGCTGAGCTTGAATCCAAATAACAGGATGGTTCAAAACTACATTGGTAAGAAATCCACAGGAGTCGAATAGTTTTCTGTACAAAAGTAAAAGGCTTTTATAGTAATTTATGTGGAGTGACAGTTGAGTAAAGTACTTAACATTCTCCCCACAGACACTCAAGCTCTTATTGATGACTGTGGGAAATAAAACCTCGGTTGGATATGCTCGGCCTTGAAAGGCTTAAGACTAAGATGGGGTCAGCTGCATTCCCGGCCTTAAGGGAGCTTCCATCAAAGGTGCGGGACAAACAGATAAGATGGCCTCCTCCTCGCAGTCTTTAAACCTAAAACAAAACAGCCTTTGCTGTGTTGCTGCAAGCCTGATGACTCCATAACTCGACACCACTATCTGGTCATCTGTTTAGATGTTTTGCGCAGAGCCCTGGAGATAAAACAGAGATCGTGTGATGAAGACACAAGTGAGGAGGTTCCTCACCTCCTCTTCCTAAACTCCTCAAAGACCACCTGGCTTAAGGCTAAGGACCAATTCTCAAATCTGATATTGGAGCTTACTTTTGGGCAGAAATTATGTTTGGAATGCATGGTATTCAAGAGACAGTGATTCTGGAGGCTTATGGTGCTAGACTGGAGATTTGGTTTGGCTATTTGTTTGTGGTTGTAGAACGGAATGTCACATCGTCACATGAACAGTTATAAAAGTACCAGATCCTTCAAATTGGAAAATCATTTTTATGTTACGAAGGATTCCTCTAATAAAGGAAAACAAAACTTTTTTTCCTTTACCTACATTTGAAAGGAGTACCAAGAGGTTCCACTCAGTAAATTAGTCCTCAGTTTGCTCCCCTCCATAAAGGTCAACCTGTGCCAGAAGTGCCGGACCGCCCTGCATCAAATGATAAACAAACTCTTGATGTGGGATAAGTGTTCTGCCAAACTCCACGGTGCTCCCGCTTAACTCCGAGCTATACAAACACATCTGGACTAACACCAATGACCTGATGATCACATTGCAACCAAAACCAAAACATTTTGTCCTGAACAGTATCTCAGACATTCTGGGACAGGTCTAAACACATTTGCATATTCCTGGCACAGTGCTTGTCTGCTTAACGCCAAGAAGTCATTACTCGCAGGCCTACAGCCGGTTCATTTATTAACAATTCTTCTTCTTATAATAATTCCAACATGTTGACTGTCAGGCAGGTGCTGTGGTATCAATGCAACTGTAACTAAATGGGGATTAGCCCAAGGTGGATTCAACAGGGATTGACGCCAGCTTCTACCCTGATCCTGAAAAAGATAAGCGATACAGAAAATGCACGCAATGCCTGTGCTTTTGCTGGAAGGGAATAATCTACAAGCCAATCAAATGCCACCAGCATAACTTTTAGATTCAAATCAAACATTTTAAGTAGAACTCAAACCTGAGGCCCGGCCGGGGGCCAGATCTTTTTTTGTACTGGATTATGTTGTGTGTATGTGATGAGTGGCCCATCTATTTCTATCCAAGTCATTATTGGCCCCATGAGGGAAATCATAA
Source organism: Syngnathus typhle (assembly GCF_033458585.1). Taxonomy (NCBI): domain Eukaryota; kingdom Metazoa; phylum Chordata; class Actinopteri; order Syngnathiformes; family Syngnathidae; genus Syngnathus; species Syngnathus typhle. The sequence goes on from NC_083751.1 coordinate 6,723,964, forward strand.
CTACAATTTTCCGGCAACAAAAATTAATTTGACACTCCTGGTCTACAATCCTATGGAAATATTACATGCAATATAGCAGAAAACATCTGTGAGCTAGGCTCATGACGGTTTATAAGGCCAGAGAGGAGATTGATTCAGCCTTTGAGGAATGTTCTACCGAAGAATGTTCACATTGCAGCAGCGAACCTGCTTATTAGTGCAGTTGCAGACACCCGTTTTTGAAAACATTGTTAGACAGAAGCATTTAGGGGGTAAAAACAAATTGTTTAGACCATTATTCTGGTAGCAAAACTAAATATTTACTGAGAGCTTAGCATGCAACTTTTGCTCCCAAGTAGCAGGATGCCATTGTAAACAAACACTTAAACCAATTTATAAACAGACAAAATACAGCTAGTAAATCCCAACCAATCAGCAGCTGAACAAAATATTTGGAGCTACTTGGGTTGTTATAAAGGGAAAAATATTTGCTCTTTTATAAGCGATTTCATGCAGCTATACTAATATTTGCTAATCTGATAGGGCCTGGATGAGGAGAAATTGTCACCGGGTGCTAACCTCCAAATAGGCATGTGAACAACATAATACCAGTGTATAGCTGGAGGCTGAACTCTGACTGTAGATGTATTTGAAGTTCACACATTCCAACTTTTATAGACAACAGGAGGTGAAGTTTATGATCAGAAAGTGAAAGAGGGGGTGGGGATTTTTTAATTTTGTTTTAACTGATAATTACAGTACATGGTACAATATTAAAGTAGCTTCTTGTACCAGAAGGCAAAAAAAAAGCAAAGTAGATTGAATCGAATGTTCTGGTTGTCCTTGAAGATATATCACCTCATCCAAGAAGGCTTTATCAATTCGTGCAACAAGGCGTGGAAAACCAAACAATTGAAGTTGCAGGTTGGAGGCACACCCTAAACCACAAATTGTATCGGTGTAAACTTTTTCATCGCTCTGATTATTAAGATTGTCAATTATCCTGTTCAAACCTTTATGTCTATTGTTATGCCAGGAAAACATTTTTAGTTCTACAGAGAAAATAAACTTTTCTTTCTTCATCTACTAGGTCTAAGATTTTTTAACCTATTTTATTTGGGTCAAGTCCGACAGTGGTGGTTTCTACCACTGAGGCCCATTTTGTCTGGTGACTGAGATCTTTTTTTTTTTTTTTTATAAAACAAAAAGACACGTAAATGTTTGACATCATTAACTCGGGTTTCATGTGGTTTAATGTTGAAGGGCAGTACAGTAGCAGCTATGCTTGGCACAAATACTTGGCAGCGGTATGTGGTATGAAGGTCATACGAAAGGAACGTTTGTCTAAATGGCTGCTGAATGCTTCACTGTCTCACATTTTGAATGCACACAATGAGCACTTTAGCCCTTACTTCAAGAATGGAAAATAAAAAGCACATTTGAATTGCTTTCATGCATGCTTTCTTTACTAACATCTCTTGGATTTACTCCAATTATGTAGACATCTCCTCTAATCTCAGGCCAAACACGCCGGTTATTTTTCTTCTACTGCTATATCAACTCGAACATATGTCTTCCATCCACGTGAGTAAACAGATTCTATGCACGTGGTGGGGGAAAAAAAAAACCTGTTGGTGATGTCATGGGTGAACGCAGCCCACGTGTCCTCCCATCACACTGCCTTTTCCTCTAATCTGTCCATTACCACTGACAGCTCCACACAGTGGCCTCTTTCTGTACGTCTTGTCCCCACCCTGGACCACAGTGTTCCTCCTATAAGGTCATGCCTAAGGAATTTCTGGAAAAGGCCTCACCGCTGCCGCCGCCACCAGAAAGCCTCTTTCATGAGCTCGGGAAGACACACGAGGCCATGGCGAGCCCACGCTCCTTCCATCAGTGGGTTCAATCGTTTAGCCTTCCTTTGAATCCCCGGCTGGCAGACAAGCCTACAAGCTGTCCAATGAATTATGTGTCAGACAACAGACGCAAGAACGTCTGGCTTTTATTAAGGGGGGAAGAAAAAATGAAAAGCATGCACTATATATTGAGATTGAATTTATTGGTGGATACAAAACAAGCCGGAGGGACTTTATAAATGAATTTAGATGGTAATTAGTTACCATTAGCCAAACACGAATGAACAATCCGTTCTAATAGTATAGCCGAAGAGCCTTCATGATTCACTGTCTATGAAAAAATGATAATGATGATGATGATGGATGAGGTGATGATTCCCTCTTAACTTCTAAACGAGCTTCTACGCAAAGACACCAAAAGCACGCGCCTGATTGTAATAACAAAACGATAAAAACACACAGCACTCAACCTTAAAAGTAAGAAACTAATCAAAGGAAATAAATTGTATTTTTCAAACCATAACCAAAATACATTTGAAATACTTTACAACTATATGATTATATTTTTTAGTGAGAAGCTGCTGCTCCAGTGTGCAAAGCAAAGACTATAAATCAAAGCTTGGACGCATTTGGTAAGAACTTAAGAACCCTGACCTCAACCACGTTAAACAATTTCAAGATGGGCTATGACAGTGTGAGCCAGGACATCTGACAAATGTTGGGGATAAATGGACAAAAGTCTCCCACAGGCTCAAGTCTTTTCCACGACCAGTTTGAAGCGGTCAGTCGAAAAAAATGTGTCAATACTTTTGTTCGTGTAATATACTTGAACATGATCCCAAATATTAGTTCACAACCATTCTGAGCCAATCTGCGTCAAGCCTCTTTAAATAAGGCAATTGTTTCAGCCATGTCTGCCTTGTGGCTGACATCATTTGGTGGAGGGGGAAATGGCCGCTTCCTTTCCATCTCCAGTGACAGCTCATTTCAACAGCGAGGGAGTTCTCACTCTGGGAGAAAATGTTACTCTTTCCCAAAGCAAATTGACACCACATCAGCTACTGTAGCCCTAGTCAAGCATCAGAGTCTTAACCATGTCTGATTGAGCTTCCTGGCCAGGTTACGAACCTTAAAGGGCAGCTTTGTGTTGGAAACCTCAAAAAGGTGTGTGAATGTTTAAAGAAATGCAGACAGGTTAGAAAATAGGCCATAATGTCTTCCACCCCCCTCCAACCCTTCTCACATTCTCTCCTAGAAAATTGTAACACACACTCTTTTTCTCCAAAGTACTAAAAACAGAATCGGTTAGCCTGGCGTCTTATTTTCACGCAACTATTTGCTGGTCGACAAGGGTTTCCTTTCGCATAAAGGTGTCTGTTCCTGGACTGGAAATGAAAATAGTATAACACACACAGTTGTGTTTTGTCTTTCTCACTTTGAATGTGTTTGTCAAAGGTCTATACTGGAGCCCACGCATGAAAACCCGCAAATATTTTCAAACAGGAACTTCTATTGAGCTAAACATAAAGAAAAGTTTGACATTTGGGGTAATTCACATTTTTTCCACCCTTTGCTCAAACTAAATAAATATTATGGTTTTGTCGGAGGTAAGACATTATATGGTATGTCTCAAACTGTCGACAGAAGACAAGGAAAAAGGCATAAAGGTTCACGTCAGGAAACTAAGGCACTTGGTTTTTTTTTTTTCCACCAAAAAGCACCAGAGACAATGAACACTGGGCTCCCAGATCGAGGTCACAAGTCTCACATGAGTGAGGACTTACTAAGCCTATCCCCAAGCCACACCAGCACGATAGTGTCAATGTTCATTCTTAAGTCGACAAATGCACGCAACAAGGAGCAAAAACGACACTGCCAATGTGTGTGGGGGGGTCAGTCAATGTGCAGACAATGCCAGCATTCATACAGTTACAGCTCTCACCCACTGCGGCCCCCACGCCCAAACACAAATAGAAATGCAACATCGTTGCGGCTGATGTCAGATGCTAAATTAGCGAGCTAGCTAGGGAAGGAATCCGACATTAGTTGAGAAGTGGAGATCTTGCAGTTTCTTATAAAAGTACTTTGCATATGCTGATCTCCTGTATGAACTCCAGTGAGTTTGTTTTATTTAAAGCAAATGAGTGGAGTCGCTTTCATTGGGCAGGAAATAAATTGGATGTGTTCACACCCACAACGGCGGAAGCGCCTATTTCTAATAGTGCTTGTCTGTGAAGATACTAAATGAAAGAAAATTCCACCCATGATCACATTTAGACTCATTTACATTGGACACAAAATAGTGTTTTCTACTCAAACCTTTGATGGTCAGACAAAAAAAATACAGTATCTGTTATTTTGTATTATTATTATTATGTTTCTTGTCTTTTTGTAATCCCTCACAACTATTAAAGCAATCTACAAAATGCATGTTGCTTATTTTTCATTATCTTTTAATTTGCTCCTCAGACTGCAGGAGATGATAGGATCAGTCCACCAGTAAATTTGATTATTTTTCTTATTTCCTTGTAATTTCAGAGTAAATCCATCATTGTTTTAAGATTGACCTCCACATTCACTGACTTAACTTTAAATAATATTGTGCCATTAATTCAGAAAACAATGTTCGAGTATGTTTTGTACAAACAGAGAAGAGTTTAGGGTCTTGGGTTTAGAAACTGTTAATGTGAACAGTGAGGAAAGGAAGGCACGTCATGTTCAAGCATAGCTTGTTTGGAGGCGACATTAAAAAAAAAAAACGATTTAAAGAGTTGAACACTTCAGTCGTAATCATATTTGGGAGTATTCTGTGCCGTCATGCTATCAAGGGGGAGGTTGAGATGTCTCGAGTTTTACACAAACTCAGGGAGTTCCGAGTTTGGGGTCATAAAGTAACATGCTTTGCAGCTGGCGTGAGAGTGGATATAAATCTATAGAAACGCACATACTAATGTGAGGTGAGCCGTTTCTCGCAAAGAGGTTAATTACTGCGTGGGAAATCGTCTTTAAAAGTATTAAAAGTCGTGAGCCTGGTCTAACAACTTCAGTTATTATATTGACTTTGTCACACAGAAATAATAGCAACTATCTGAAATTTACGGATTGGTCAACAGGTAAAGATTGATTTTAGCCTCATCAGGGGCCTCTAAAAGGTCTCGGTTTGGTCTTTTCATGAACGTGTCTCCTGTTGCTGCTGTCGCATTACACAAAAGTAGCTTCCTTGACACACAGCATGCTAACAGGAATTCGGGCACACAAATACGCACACTTGAACCGCACAGCAAATAACGCAGTTGAACCCGATGGAACGGTCATACACTGTGTAGGGCAGCAAATAGTTTTCTGAAGTGGCTGAACCTGAGCCACTACTTAAGCTGCAGGATTTTTGAAACTTTTAAAATCTTAATCACCAGCTTGTCTACATCCTTCTTCTGTGGTTGACTTGAGAGCGTTTGAATATGAAGGGAATGTGTGAGGGTGTTTTTGTATAGGGTTGGGGTGGGTCATAATAAGTGGCATGCAGGTGACCCTTTAGTGAGATTTCTCAGCGCCCGGCATGCCTCGCATTCTCAAGACATATTTCAGATTAGGTAGTGTTGTCTAGATAAGGCAAGCTTGGAGGAATCAGCTTAGTTTAGGTGTTTGATTACGTATGAATTTATATGATACGTTACGACTTTTTTTTTTGTCTGTAAATCACAACACATGAGGCGTACAAAGACACTCAGACCTGGCAGTAAATAAAATGCTCATGTTTCTACTGACGGAGTGTGGCCAAACACTATGTATGGCCGCTTATATTTCATGCTGAATTAAAAACAGAATACAAGACTTTGTTTCAGTGATTGAACTATTTAGAGAAAATGAGCTCTTAAAAACCACACAGCCTACTCATTCCAGATTTGGATTTATTCCTGGTGCGGTGGTGTAAGCAGAGATGAATCCAGAGCCAAAATGGACGACTTCACAATGTTTGCTTCATTGATGATAACATCTTTCAGATTCCATAGCCTTTCGCAGTCAATCTTGCACGGCCACCCATGAGAGGCTCATACCGATGTGGCACTACGTGCTCTAAATTGTTGACATTACACATTGCCATTTTAGGACCTATGACTTTCTATCCTGAGTTTATTATAGTTTGGAAATGGTTGACAGTTTTTCCCTGGTTGTTATGGCCATTGTAGCACATGTCATACGATTTTTTTTTTCTCACTACTGTCCCAGACGTAAACCCGTGTGGTGTCAATTATAGCATTATCTAGGCATAGCCACGAGTTTGTGGCCTGAAAAAGAACAAGATGACATAAGGTGTTCATCCGGCGTGGTAACAATCAGCCACCCGGTAGAATAGAGGCATGGAGTTCAGATCATTCATAGAAGCCCGAGCATAATACCACACTAATTTTGCTAAATTAGCAGACACTTTTTCATTATTATTTGAAATTGACACTTGGAAATATTGAGGATGCAGTCACACAAGGTAACCTTTTCCTTTAAATAATGAACCTTGGAAAGCAGTAACACAATGTCACTTTTTCATCTAAATAATGAACCTTGACTGACTCTAGGGGTAAGGCTTAAGTGTTCCTATTATTGCCTATTTTTCCCCTTTATGCTTTGTTACAGTTGGTTGATTCTAAGTGAGCCATTAAATCAAATAAAGACGGACTACTAAAATCCCAAGCAGAGTCTGAGACTGAGCGGACTGCCAAGTGACTGCACAATAGTGCATGATTCATTCCGACGTAAACTCAAAACCATTACTTGCAGCTGACTCCATGTGGAATAAATGTTTCTGTATACAATATTCTTTCCCCGTGAAAGACTGACTGGAGTGTCATGCCTTCGCCCCCCCCCCGCAGTCAACCCTGAAAATTTCAGACAGAGATATCCATCAAGTTCTCTCAGCAGGCATGGCAGAAATGAACCACCTGGCAATAGTTTCTCCCGTGGCCCAGCATGACCACAGGCAATAAAATCAGCACACAATCTACTCCACGTCCAAAATACCAGCCTCATCTCTTAAGAGCTGCTTGGGAAATAAAAACATGTGCTGCTCTCTGTTGTTGAGGTTACACAGAAGTCAGAGTGAGATCAACTTGAGCTGTAGAGAAGGAGGAAATGATGTGTTGGGGGTCAGAGGATACCCGCTCACATATTGCTTGTTGTTGTCTCACCTGCATGGGATTCCCTTCTGTTGTTGTTTCATTTCTTTTTTTTAATCTTTGCACACATGCATGAACACGTGTTTAAAAGACACCACGAGAAGAATGAACAATGACCAGCTCCAACACTTGAGCAACGGCGCAGATGCTGTTAAATCTTGGCTCGAGATTTTCAACAAACCTCGGCAGTATTGCGCCATTTTGTGTCGCGGTTCTGCTTCTCGACAGCCAAATAACACAACACAAGCTACGGTATGTGTTCTGTTGTATCTGCTCTTCCAAGAATCCAGAACATTCGGTCTGGCAGCTCTGACACTTTGCTCCATGTAATGTCAAGGCTTTGACTTTGGCAGGAATGAATGCCAGCTGCCACTAAAAATGGCTACTTCAGAGGCTATGGGAATTACCAAAAATTGGACTCATTGTACTACTGTGGGGAAATAGCCGAGCACATAAAGAAATAGAAACCAGCTGGAACTAATTCCACTTTTTTTACTTTATGGTACCAACTCGACATGACACTGGGGTCAAAGTGGTTACAGCTTTAAGAGGTTACAGGGTGGTGACTTAAAGAGTCATTCTAAAAATTAGACATAAATGTCAAATCCAGACACTACTAGGAAACTGTGGACACTCTTACTATGTCTTGAATGAAAAAAACTCAGAGGTGTGAATTATCATTGTGACTACACAACCAAGCTTTGTTTTTGTTAAGGAAAATCACTGACAACTCCTTCTGGGAGGGGGCGGGGGGGTGACAAATGATAACAAGTGTAGGCCAGCAAGGTCAAAGTTCACCCAACCCAGCTGTTTTGACGAGAGGCCCTCGGGCACAATTGGCCTATATCTCACTCGGTTGCCCTCAGTCAATTTCACAACGTGTCCTCATGTTAATCAGTCTTTGGAGAACTTGTGTGTGACATAAGTGAGAAAGACGTTGCCATGAAATTGTTGTAATTAAACCCAAAAGTGCCCAAGGGGTGTTTGGTCTTTGGTTTGACTTGTCAAGGAAAATAGTCAGATTGATTCGGGCCCGAATTCAGATCTGACATCATATCACAAGGGGGCAGTTTGTAATACGTCAGCTCACATCAACTGGAATGTCTACGCCACCGTTTAGTTTTCACTGGAGCCTACAACTGCCTCTTGCATTATTGAAATATCCCACAAAGGCCAAATTACCGTATTTTCCGGACTATAAGGCACACCTAATGCGCCTTATATATGGACCAAATTCCTAAATTTAAACTGACCCGAAGCATTGTGTCATGAAATCAATGATAAGTGGCCCGCTGAAATCTATGAATCCAAAAGACTATGGATCATTATTCTGTGATTATAAAGTAATTTGTTGCGTCTGAAGTTGAAATAAAAAAGATAAAATGGAGAATGATTTGACTTTGATTAAAAATCTAACTTGATGCATTAATGGTGCGCCTTATAGTCTGGTGCGCCTTATATAAGGACAAAGTTTTAAAATGGGCCATTCATTGAAGGTGAGCCTTATAGTCAGGTGTGCCTTATAGTCCGGAAAATACGGTAGGCCCAAAAACTAATATGAGTTGGTATACTAAAACTGTCTCTCTATAGTTCAGGCTTGTCATATGGCCTCTCAAGTGGTTCTTAGAAAAAATAACTCAATTTTCTTGCTATACAGAAATCATCTTTATCGTAGTCACTCAGCTTTTTTCTTCCATAGCAGGAGTCAAGTGCACATCATTAATTTAAAGTACTAGAAAATTTTGACCCACAGCTGCTAAAGTTACAGGAGGGATTTGCAGCTCAGTGTATCATAAGACACAAACACTTGAAGCAGGGTTAGATAAGATTGTTTGCCTAAAATCAATCAAATGTAGAAATCAGAGGCAGAGAAAAAAAAAAAAGACTAGTGGAAGAAATCTTTTCAGTCACTGAATCATGGCTTAGATAACAGGAAGTCTCCAGGGTACGAGAGGAAATCCCCAACAATCTGGCGAGGAAAAACACCACCAGACGTATCAAAACAAAGCTCTCCTTTTTAAAAAATGACCACCACCATTGAAAATAAAACCAGGTGGCCGCTAGTGAAATGAGATTAATTTCTTCTATTATGCCATCATCCTGTATTGAAACAAAAGAATGGGATCAAACTCCCTGGTGAGCTCATATCCTCCCTTCAGCCTCCCACTGAGCCAAATTGAAAAGCCAGCATATGTTCCTATATTGGAAAGCGTCAAACCGCACAGCTTCCCAATCACAACTGCTGTCTCCATTTTACTCCTTTAGATGTATAACCGCAGAAGTTTTTGTTTGGGTTGTTAGCAGACTTTGCTGCCAGGAAAAATTGTCATCTTCAATGCGTGGTACTGCGTTTGCGACGTATTAGCTAGAAACAAGCTGAAAATTACAGAGGGTTCCTTGCGTTTAAAAAAAAAAGAAAAAAAGACAAAAGTGGAAAACAGCATTGTCATTGTGTGAGTCATGACTTTAAATAGCTGATAAAGTCTACTTGTGGATACCCAAAGTTTGAATTTTGTTCGGCTCCATTAATAATACCACACTGACAAAAAAACCCCTCAAATGCTTAAACATGTATGATCAGTATGCTTTTTCATAGACCTTATGTTACACAGCAGAATGATTTGCAATCTTTGCTTGAAAAATAATCTGACAAGGCGTGATGGGATTCACTCATTAAAAAGTATATTCAATTAAAAAGAGCATTCTGAGAAATACAAAACCAACCGGTACGGTGATCTAATTATAAACTGTGTCAAATATCATTGAGCGACACTGGAAAAATGTTGATTGGATAAGGCATCAGAATGTGTGTCAAGTCAACTTTGCCTTTAATTTCTCCTGTTGCTCTGTAAACTCAAATGAGATCACCCGACCATTGAAATGACACTAAGCCAGTGTCCCATGACAGAAGCTCTTGGCTATGCCTCTGGCACTGCACGTACAGTGTGAGGTGAGGCCTCCAACAAGCTGACAGACGACTAAAACATGAACGTCTTGACCAAAAACCCGCACCCGGGCTGTACTGTACATAAGTAAGCAGCACGTGGGAAAACATGAAAGTGCAAACGACATGCCAGCACATCACAGAAAACCACACGGCGGCACCCGGCAGCACGTTATTCTTGGCTGTCTTTAGTGAAGACCCACATGGGAGTAAAGATGAAGTTCCTAAAGAGAAAATTACAGCGAGAAAGTTAATCATACTGTGCTGTAAAAGCTGTTTGAATGAATTTTTTTTTTTTTTTTTAAATCAAAGATTAGAAAATGAAGGGTCAGACCATGACCTGTCGATTGTGTTTCATGGCCAACATCTAATGTGACCCTTTAGTTTCAGGAGGTTTTGCAGTCCTACCTAATATTACCGTAATTTTCGGACTATAAGTCGCGGTTTTTCTCATACTTTGGGTGGGGGGGGCGACTTATACGTGATTTTTTTCACAAATTTCTACTCGATCATTAACACTTTACTTACTAGTATAGTTGATCACTTCACATGTTATTTTCACTTTAAACCGCATGAGGGCGGACTATGGCTGTGGAATAATTGGAGCCTCACTGACAATGATTAATAATTTAATGACAAGATCTCGATCCCATCCCAATCCATGACAAAATTTCTGACAGATGAGAAGATGCTGTAAACCGTAGAGAACTACATCCCTTTTATTAGCCTTGTTTGTGTTTCCGTTGCTTGGTAACCAGCCCACAAGGTGAGCCCTTTGGAAGTCTTCCCGTTAATAAGTAGGTGTAGCCCCTTTGTAATTTGTAACAGAAGTTCTTCTTCTAAACTACTGCCCAATGGATTTGAGTTTTAATGCTACATGGTTATGTTTCTGTATAGGGGGATTATGTAGTTTACAATGTCTAAGATGTATTTAAATTGAATCAAGAAGCAAACACATGCTACAAGCACGCAAGTTCTCGTTCACCATCACACCTATAATTAACTAAAACCACTTGAGTTACTCCGTGGAACTTTATTTAGACTATTAAAAGAAAAGTTGGGCCTTCTTGAGTTTGGGTTTTCCCAGTAAAGAGGCATAAAAGGAGATATTTAGAGTTTGTGGATTTTTATTACATTAGCAATAAAATGTCGACATGGACGACCGTTAACTCTCGTGAGGAGGTTGACGGAAACTGGGGGAAATTAGTTCATTGAAGAGAAGCTGCTTTGCCAGTGAGGTTTTCAACAGCAGCTATATTTGTAAGATCTGGGAGGGAGTGCGGGAGGTCAATGTTGACTCTACTGGGTCAGCAGTTTTCAAAGAGGTGAGCCTCTCTTGGGGGTGCAGAAGACTTCAACGGAGGCGCAGCAGCTTGACAAAAATAAATAACTTGCTACTGAATGGCAGATATTGATGATGCTTGACAGATGTTATGGGCTCGAAGGTAATAAAATCCACAAAAGGGCCACAAAATCTGAATTTTTAATGCTAATTATTACATTGGGAATTTAAAATGTCTTTTTGGGGTTAACAGGGGTTGAGTTACTAATATTTTACTTTCTATGTCAAGCCATAGCTGGGCTCGCCAAGATCCATTTTTAAACTTGTCAAGCTTGATATTTATAATGATCCTGATTACAATCTTCTTAAAAAAGAAAAGCCAACCAGAGCAAAAATACTGCTGTCAAAATGGAATTTATAAAATTTAAAGCTCTTTCCATTCCTGAAGTGTGACATTGGATACCACTCAGTCACTAAGATCTCGACTAGTCCCGAGAATTAGCCATGTCAGACAAGTGCTTATGATAGCAACATGTGTGCAACGACAATTTGACCAGTGTGTATATTGTAGAAGACGAATGTCTTCCTTTTAATGGAACCATGTGAGGTAAGACGTCGACTTGAAGTGTCACGTCCGAGGTTATTTCCCCCCAAAAAGTTTACTTTCAGTGAAAGGCTCTTATATTACATCCAACTCTGAACTCTGAAGTAAACATGCAAATAGAATGTATCATAAACAGTGAAGCTGGCCAAAGCACGAGCAGAACTCTGTTCCAACATCCAGTTGGCAATTTACATTATAAATGGGCCTTTAATTTGGAAATAGAAATTCGGGTTCAATGTTGTGCATATTTTTTCTGAGGTAATGACATTTTTTTAATCTGAATTGAATTGATGGTGACAATTTTATAGTCTGAGATCTCTTGAGTTACACCCAGTCAGACGCTGCATGAAATTGACGCTCAAATGGACTGTTGCTGCAAAACTGTTACGCAATTCCGAAAATCAAAACACTAATATAGGAAAGGAGCCAAAAGATTAACTTCTATTCATCAACTTTAAAATGCAAAGTTTGCCGTGACATGTTAAGATATTTCTACCCGAGTCTCGAGTTTATTAGGAAGAATTGTAAAATTTTGTCCAGCGAACATCCCTAACCACATTGTGATAAATTTGTTTGGACCTCAGGAACGGTAATGAAGCAAAAAAACTTTTTACTCCGTTCAGTTTGTCGTTCAAATGAGTTTGGGGAACCGGGGAATGATGCAAAGCTGACTTCACTTTCTTCCTTGATATATTAAACTTCATCTTGCAGTCCTTGGAACTTTAACGGCAATGGATCTTTGGATGGAGTGCCTGCTGATGGAATCCCACAGTCTCCAGAGGCCAGCAGATCTAAAATCACATGTTGGAGCTACTTTTGGCGATCTCCGGGCGTTTTAGTAAGTTCGTTTTGAAGAATTGATTATCAATTTAATCGCCGTAGAAGCAGTTTGTCCGAAAAAAGCTACTATGTTTTATTGAGAACTCCATAAAAGTGAAGCGGTGCTGAGGCAAGCATTTTTGGAAAACCATGAGCTAACAGGGAAGGATTCCTCATTGGCCTGGAGATGACGTGAGCTGCAGTTGAAATAAGCACATTCCACTTTCTCTTCACTATTCCTGAAGGACAATTGGCTTTCTTAATGGCTCCTGGTGTCTAACGTCATGAGATATGAAGCAGATGTGGAGACCCAGCAGGGTCAGTCGTGGCCAAGGATCAAGTTAAGCACTCTTCTGTCCTCTAAATAAGGTGTCCTGCTACCTGTTTGGCCTCAGGGATCTTTAGGGCCCAAAAGATTCTTGAACCTTGGACACATACTATCATAGGAATACATAGCAACGCACAAACAAACAGGGTCAAATGAACTGGGAGGTCAAAAAGGAAAAACAAGCTGCTCTAAGAAACTGATAGCATGTCACCTCTGGGCAAATATTTGTATAAGTTACAACAACATACTGTTTAAGCGATGTCTTGTGTGATAAGTGAAACAAATGACAGAACATACACAGTGGGTTTGTAATATTTCTTTACAACGGGTTTGACATCTCCTGAATGTTTATTACGTAGACTTTAGGCATTTGTTTTCATTTCAGGTTAAGCTAAGGAGATAAGACCGGTAGCAGTGCTTTCCTTGTCTACTTGTGGACACTCATAGATAAATCATTCAAGACAAGTAAGGAAAAAGTTGTTTCCCTTCCTACTCAGATCTTTTTTGGTCAGACCGATTATTACCTCAATACACCCACGAGAAACATCTGTGTGTACGTGTGTAGACACACCCCACACATGGAAATTTATATACTGTGTAAAACCTGCATGGCCAGCTGCTACGTGCCGTCAATTACGGGATGTTAAGCTATTGCGTTAACGTCTGCTTTTGAGTTTGGATGTGAATGCGTTTTTATGACTTGAAAAGAAATGGAATCCAAATGATTCTTCTTTTTGAACCTGCTGACTCACATTAAGCTCACCTAGCCAACAGACTCCTCCTCATTACCTCATTAATCGGCAGGCATTCAATGAACAATATCGGTGAACTGCGCCGGAGTGGGCGCGTACATTCCTACCGGGTGCTACCAGCTCAAGTCCAGTCATGCAGGAGACCTTTGGCACGGCCAAGTTCCACAATGTCTGGCTGTCTGGGCAGAAAGATCCTCTCATAGTTAATTTATATTCGTCTTAGATTTAGTTGATTAAACTAAAGAAATTAATGGACTGCAAGAAGAATGAAATACGGCAGTCGATCACACGTGGAGACTTCCATTTTCCGTGTTGCCTCTAGCTTTAACCTCCCTGTTGTGCTGCAATCAACCTGAGCACGTCATGAATGAATCACATGATGAGTCGAAACACCAGCAAGCTTCACAGTAAATATATTCCACAGTAGGTTGAAATAAGAGAATTTTAGTAGAGCTGCTGGATTATGAAAACATTCATCATGATTATTTTGGTAATAATTGAAATCACAATCATTCATTTTCCAAAACAAGGAAATCGAGTGTAATAATCGTAATCGAATTTCAATCAATTGCACAGCTTTGAGTTTGGATCACACAATAAAAACTGGCCCAGTATGCAATGTCTCTTAAACTGAAATTAATTCATCAATGTCTCAATTACTTTGCGCAAATATTTGCGTATATCCAACTCATTGAATGACCTCTCACATTTGGATCGACTGAAACTAAGAACAATAATCAGCAGTGTTTGATTGCGAGCCCAGCAGTTGCTGATAAAATCAGGAGCAGTGACGCTTGGGCCCTTTGATCACTCCGCGGTTAGTCCCAGAAACCCGTGGGGGCCACGAGGTTCAAGCCCAGTCGCTGCTACAGTCTGCCACTCTTTTTTTAAAGCAAAGCAAACAGACCACAACAGGAAAATAAAATATTTGCGAGCACTAAAAGATTGGAACCTACGCAGCACTGAGCGAGTGGAACAGTCCGAAGTCTGTGGGAGCCTCTTCAAAAGGGGTCCAAAAGGCCACATTGTACTGACACAAGACGTCTAAAGGCGGAATGCTCCAGGAATCTTATTTATTTTCGCAAATACCACTGAGTGCCACTGAAGTACACGTGAGTTTAAAAGCACATCTGAAAAATGATGTTGAAGCGAGATCAGCACTTTAGGAATGAATCAATGTCTGCTGATTCAAAAGGAAATGTCCAAACCAGACAGCTTGGGGTCGAACAACTTCCCACCAAATGTGAGCATGGAAGTTGTGTGTCATCAGCGGGCGTGCGGAGCTGCGCCGTCAGACGACTGGCTCTCTGCTCCCCTTTAAGGAGCTGCTGCCAGCATCTCATCTGAGCTCTAAGTAGACGACAATGTGGAAAGTGGACGGCCTGAGGGTCTGTGGTTAAGACTTATTTGCAAACTATTAGATACCACAAACAAAATGACGACGGATAAAGCTGTCATCTAGTAATAATGACTAAATACTTCCATTGGCATAGAATATTGGTGATAATAATCAATTAAAATGATTCATTGATTTTTTTTTACTAATATTTTAAAGCAGTTTTATGTAAAACTGAAAAACAACGGTATCGTATTTTCCGGACTATAAGGCGCACCAGACTATAA
Organism: Syngnathus typhle; assembly: GCF_033458585.1. NCBI lineage: Eukaryota > Metazoa > Chordata > Actinopteri > Syngnathiformes > Syngnathidae > Syngnathus > Syngnathus typhle. Next base: position 6,739,319 of record NC_083751.1, read on the forward strand.
GGCGCACCTTCAACGAATGGCCCATTTTAAAACTTTGTCCTTATATAAGGCGCACTGGACTGTAAGGCGCACCATTAATGTATCAGGTCAGATTTCTAATCCAAATCAAATCATTTTTGAAAGATCAAAGATCCATAGTCTTTCTGATTCATGATTCATAGTCTTCAGCGGGCAACTTATGATTGATTTCATGACACATTGCTTCGGGCCAGTTTAAATTTAGGAATTTGGTCCATGTATAAGGCGCACCGGACTATAAGGCGCACTGTCGGCTTTTGAGAAAATTTTAGATTTTTAGGTGCACCTTATAGTCCGGAAAATACGATACTTTGGAATGACATCATTGTAAAAGTCATACAGTGTAGCCGTCTATAAATAGCTACAAATTTGCTCATAATTGACTTTTCACCTGTTCCTATGTCAAGCAATGTTCAGCTACTTCATGGGGAAACCATATTCATGTCTGTGACATGTTTCAGTTCAGATTCCTGACATTGATGTAAAAGTCAGCTGCCCTTGCTGACTTTGACACAATGTTCAGACTCGTAAGGTCTGCATTTCGAGTTACAACCGAGTGGCTTACTCTTCTTACGTTGGATTGTTCCCACATGAAGTGATCAACAACATCCCAACCAAATAGATGGATCTCAGGGGGAAATAAAGCTCAGGAAATGTGAAGAATGCAGAACAAATAACCCCAACGTCCAATGCGATGACACAACTTGCAGTGAAGCATTCTGGACAAAAACACCTGCGCGTACACACTTTTGGCACGACGATATATTCGAGATACACAGAGGGAAAGGAATCTGCAGACAAAGCTTAAAAAAAAAAAAAAAAATGAAAGAAAAGATGCGAAGAGATCAGGTGACTTTTTATTTTTTATGCGACATTGTAATAATTAAAAATACAATCACCTAGGTTATTTTATTCCTTCATCAAGATGGCATATAAACTCTTGGCGGAGGGATTTTTTTAATTTACGTTTGTCGTCATCTATTGTGAAATTTTATGTCGTGGTTGCTCATAGTCTTGGGAGTATGTTTTGGCTCTTGTGCTAGTAAAGCATATGAAACCCTGTTGTGTCCTGGCTGGACATTTATGGTGTATTTTCTGTACCATTAATCAAAACAGTATGTTCAACATGATACCTTCAAGATGTTTCTGGATTTAATGTCGAAAATGATTCAAGTCTGTGTCATAAACGAAACGCGAAGTAGCGGGGGATCACCGTATTGTAATGCACCTTGCATGTGTGCAATGTGAATATTTCCTGTTAAAGTGGCAGTCAGTGCATTTGGTACTTAGTCACCACTATCACTTGAGTTTTAAATTTAAAAGTTACTCCTTCTGATTGTGTTTATCCCAGCAGAATAAAGTCCAATCACCTCCCTGCAACTTCACCACATCACCTGGCAATAACTAATGATGATGTTGAAGAATTAGGAGCCAAGCAGCAGGGGGGCACAAACTAACCCCTGCTGAGGAGACAACAATGGTGTCCTTTCAAGACTTCTTTCCAACCCCCACCATCGGTTCCTACCTTGACATAAGCCAGTTGGAGATAGTTGTAAGGGGACCGCCTGCGGAAGTCCTCCACGACATCCTCGCTGATTTTATGCATTGACTGGACGCCGATGTCATGCTCAATGCAATCGTCCATGCACGACGCTCTGCGCAGCACCACATCAAAAAAGGCCAGGTCGGAGACGGTGTCCGAGAACGGATGCTGGTCCTGACATCTCAGCCGGCAGCGGACTCTGGAGCGTTTCACGGTGGTGTAGCTGCTGAGCGCTTTCTCCATGGTGCGCACCACGCTGTCATAGTCGCCGCTGTTGAACGCCCGCAAAGCGTCCGTGTATAACAGGTCGTAAGGCTCCAAGGAGGACGAAGACATCGGGACGGAAGTGAGCAGGACAGCGGAGAAGACGACTAAGAAGCTGGCGTCCATCCTGATTGTGAGTGAGGTCGGAAGTGTCAGTCAACACAAGGCTGTCAAACTTGACTTGTCCATTTAAAAACTCTGGAGGTGTCACGCGGCATGCTGGGGCGGAGGACGATGAGCGTAAGGTTCTTTCCTTCAGGGACACCCTTTTTTTTTTTTTTGTAGTGGCCGGGCCCCCTCGTCTGGTTCCGGTGACTCCTCCTGCTCCTACTCCTCCTCCTCCTTCAAATGAATGGACAACAATCACAGCCCACTTCTCTCCTCCACTGGGGGTCTTCAGCAAGTCTTGAGTGCCTCCCAAAATAATAGCGCAGTATTTATAGAAAGTAACACTTGCAAGACAGTCAGTTTAACAACACAAATCATAGTAATTGTTTTAATATATTAATATTAATACAATTCTCAACAAACAATAAACTATCTTGTGTGACTATTTTACACCACCTTTTTCTAGACCTTTTCACCAAATCTTCATACTTCTATTTGAAGTACACTGTCTCTCTCTTGTGGTAGTTTGCACTTCGTGCAAGTTTTTTTTTTCAGCATCCACATAAATATCATCGGCCTCTGTGGATGAAAAATGTTTTTTTTTTTTTATCACTTGGACGGGGATCTTAAATGACATTAATTATATTCAATTGATTAATTGATTTTTAATAGAAAAAAAAGTAGAAAGCTTTAGTAAGACAAAATATAATGTAGATAAACATATTGTAAAATTTACAACAATGAAATATTTTTACACTTTTTTGCCTCGTAAAATATAGGCTTATATATAGTACAAAAAGTCACTTGAGTTTAAAAGGAATCATATATGGCTTTACTATTTGCCAAATTTTGCAGTTGTATTTTTAATCCCGCAGAAGATTACTGAAAGGTCATACTACTTACTTACACACAACAAACAAAAACACACACAAACAAACCAAACAAGCAAACAAACAATAAACAAACCAAACCAAACAAACAAACAAAAGAAGGGGAAGTCCAAGCAGATTGCTCTGACATTTTCCATGTACCTACTACTTACAAGCCGCTTGGAGGCATTTGCGAGCTGCAGTGTTTACTCACAAGTCACGACAACTTGGCCAGATACTTTCAGGTAATTAATTTAATTAATTTCAGATACTTTTCAGGTAATTACAGAGTGCTTCTTGATTGCAGACATTTCTATAAAACGCTCTTTTGTAAGTCTTATGCATTTGTTATCATTAAGTATTCAAACTACAATTCTATACTAAGTTACTTAATATTGTCCAAAACAAATTCTTTGCATACATAAAATATCCCCAAGTTAAAAAAATAATATAAACAACACAGAAGCAAGCTGGCAATTTTATACAGTACGTATTTTCATTTCATTTCAAAGCAGGAAGGAATGAGAGATTAGTGTTGAATTTCCGCAGAGGAGAACATTTCATTTCCCCCTAGCATGGTCTAATCACGCTCTCCAATCTGATTGTGTTTTGTCACATGCTAATTGCTCCGTTCTATCCCCAGAAGTGCAGGGACATCTTATCCGGAAACCACCACTCCCTTTGCCAATAAATTACACTCCACTGTAAGTGAACTCAAACTAACACTTTTTATTTTTCTTATAAAATACTGTACACAAACTTGACTATAGTTTTATAAAAACAAGATATACAAAAGAGAATTCTACAAGCGAGTACATTTAACTATTCATGAGAATCAGCAGGACCTCCAAATTTGAACGTAATCTGTTGTGTGATTGTGATTAAGCACTATAATTATAATACTCAAAGTAAAACTACTCCCCATTGTCATTGCTCCACTTTATGTCTGAAGTTTCTGAACTGCCACGTGCTGAAATTTGACTTTTGAGGCATATATTAGAAAATGTAGCTTGTTCAACTTTGGAGGTTCTGCTTTGCACAACCCTAGTGCAAAGTCGGTACGAGTCGTTTGAGGACAACGTAAGCTTACAGCAATTTGTCAGTCGACAACGCCCATTATTGTGGATACTCCCTGGTGACTAAACATAGTTGCTGTTGGACTTGTTGCTTTGCAGCATGGCGTTGGAACTTATAGACCTGGATGACGATGACCTCGAGCACCTCTGACAGGTCAGGAACGCTCCGCCGAATGTCGTGAGGAAGCCACCGGCCCAACTCACAAACACGGCATTACCGAATTCGAAGCTATACAAAGGAAAAGTGAATTGAAGCATCAATTTAAAACAGAATCCATTCTGGAGAACTGGGTTACCTGTGGAGGTGATGAGCATGATGGAAGTCGGCTACGACCTTCTTGACATAAAGGGTCGTTATGATGAACGTCATTAACCCTGCACAATACGTAGAGAGTGAATGTCACCCATTTGTCACTTTGAGTCAAAATTCAACGTCCAGTGACAAACAGGAAGAAAAGAAATGGAAGGTGTTGATGACAGGAAACAGGAATAATAAAAGGCATTGTTTAATTTCTATTGAAGAGTGGCAGATTGAAAAAAAAAATGTTCTCCATAAAGGTGGATGCAATCTATTGCGCAATGTTTGTTGAATTCTGTCCCCCCCCCAAAAAAATAATCTTGGGAAGGTACCAGGTATCAATACTGATATCTGCCTGTCTTGATATCAGTTGGCTGCCTTTTTGTGGCCATGTTACAATCAGGTATTAGAAATTAAATATTGCCATTATTTTTAGGAAAACTGCCATATTGGGGGGTATGTATGAGATACTAGTTGCTATCAGCACCCATAGATATGAGTACTCATACTGATATCATTCTCAAAAAAAGTGGTATCGAACATTCCCGAGTTTTACAGTATCGGTGTCAATCGGTAAAACGTTTACCGATTGACATCAGTTCGAATTGAAATCTGGTGAGGAATCAAAGTGTGCATACAGTAATATATAAAAGATGCTTTTATTTTGCTTTTTTACTTTAATTATTATTTTAGGTGAGCTGTGCTAAATCATGACAACTCTTATTTCCTTAACATAGTTTCTCAGCCATTTTCTAGCAACACATCAATACATCAAAGCCATAAAGTAAGCCGAGCTGCAGTGGCAGATTTTTATTATAATTTATTTATTCTTTTATTTGTATTTATTTAACAGCTTTATCCATAGCCTCTAATGACTGACACTACAACATGAGGGTATTGGTGTTTGAGGTGTGAGCCACGAATATGGGTCCATAATTTGCCATGTGTAATGAAGTACTGAGAATGGAAATGATGATTTCACTTTATGGTTATTTGTCTTATGTTATCAGTTTTTACGACTGTCAGCCCCAAACATTTTCCGTGCAGATCAATGAGGGGAGAATCATTCTTAAACATCACACATTGTAACAGCAGTAAGAACCCAAAGCAAGAATTTACGTCATTTTTTGGGGGTCTCTCAGATATTAAAAATCTGCCCCCGATATTTTATATTACTTTACCCTCAAACGCAGCTTCCTCGAGAAATTTGTATATCTTGAAGACCTATTTCTTCACTTTCTCATTTGCTTAAACTGCACATAGTATGCAACTTGACTTGTCTTGCCTCACCCCTGACCTTTGGTCTCTGGAAAAATCTGTTATTAATTGGACCCCGGTTGAAAAAGGGATGTCATTGATTGTTGTGAACTGTGAAGCCCGATGAGACTCGCTTCACTTCTGCACCATAATTATGAGACAAAACAGTAAAATAAGGATGGTAAACCATACCTGCTGCCATTAACATAATCCCTCCAATCCGAGCCACTGCGCCTTTGGCGTTGGCCCTGCCTTCCATAAAGCGAGTGCACTTCATTCCGATAGTGGAGACCATCAACGCCACGGCTGACAGGAAGAGACTCAACAGCAGAATTCCCCTCGTTATCTGGACCTGATCTGTTAGTAGGCATAAATGAATGAATTGACTAAAATATACATTGTGTGTCAAATATCAGTGTGACTTACCTGACAATTTGATGAGAGAGCTGTGAAATTCACAAGTGGTCCTGTGGCCGACACTGCAGGTCATCCACAGGCCTTCGTAGATACGATGCGAATGGCCGTGCATCTTCCACTCCACCATGATGGTAGCGGTCACTGTGGACAACGCTCCAATCAATGCCAGGATGAAGCCGAGCAGCTGCAGCGGTGAGCTGGCCATGGCATCCAGAGAGAGTAGAGTAAGCAGGATGCAAAAACAAAACAAAAAATTTTCTACCCTAATTGGAAAACTTTGTTGATGTTAGTGTGGATGCTTGTTCAGAGTGTTGTCATGCTGTGTGCTGCAGCCTCTATTTATGCCATTGGTGACGCACGAGAGGTCTCCACCGGTAGCATCTGATGGGAAGTCCTTTTCTTTATCTGATGAGTGATGAAAACAACCCATTTGAATGTGCTGAACTTTGACACACATTTGACCCAACATGACATATGTATATTGAGTGTTTGTCAATGAGGGCCCACCAAGGCCTTCTCTTCAGACCTACAACTAAAATTTGCATTTTAATATTTATTTCATAAAATTCCTTTTGCCTCTCTGCTTTTATTACATTTTATTTTTCCATCAGATTTTAGCCTCTTTACGCTACCATGACAATGTAAACTATCCTGAGCCTTCAAAGTCAGTGCTGCTGATGTTATTCAAACCAAAGAAGTAATTGGACTGTTTCTTTAATCAATCAGATTTTTTAAAAAAAGGAGGTGCATATCATATCATATCATATCATATCATATCATGGGTCACCACCAAAACAAATAATAGGGTAGGAGGTCTAATAAATCCACTAAATAATTGAGGGTGAAAATGCTCAATTATGCTTCTTTTCCTCTAATGTGTACTGCAAAGAAGGTTTTTACAAGAATTAACTTTGTATTCTTTTCACGCAGATAATTAAAGCAAACCATTTGAGCATGTTTGGAGAAGGGGATGCCAGTTTGTAAACAGACTAAATTTGCTAAGATTGCATCAGCTTCCACCCTTTCCTGCCATAAGCTTCAAACTAAAAGATGCTCCTCTGTCATACACATGATTTATTTTCATCGCATTTGACCAGAAGAAATGGAATTCTAGGCTTTAGAATATATATGTATGTTTGTTATGTGATCATATTGCAAAAACGTGCTCATCATCAACATTATGTCTGCAGGAAAAGAAATAATAATAGAAAAAAATTCTTATCGCCGTGTGTACAAACTCCTGTTTTTAATGTAATTTAATGTAGTCCAATTTAAACCAATTCATTCTTAGCATGTGAATTTTATTTCTAACTAAATCTTCAACATGTCATACTAAAATGCTTGTTCTCAGGAAAAGAACAAAACAAACTAAATGCATTGTGTATCAAGGAGCTAAGATAAGGGTTTACATGAAATGAAGAAAAATCAAAGGTTCACAGAATAACGCTAAAATCAGATCTGATCTTTAACTAGAATGTCATTCAGAGGGCAAACCTCCACAAAAGTTGAACAGTATTATAGTGTGCGTGTGTTTTTTTGTTAAGAAAAAAACAGCACATAATACGATTAAAATATCAGGGTTTTTTTTTATTTAAAAGGGAAGTTATTAAAAACAATTTTATTCAGTTTTTGTGATTTTTTTGAAAACAAAAACATTTAAATGTATTTTTCCTCAGCAAAAGACCATTTGAAACTTTCATTTTTCAGATTTTTTTCTTTTTAACTTTAATTATGAAAAAAACATTTGCTTTCATGGCGGCATGGTGGGGCACTGGTTAGCATGTCGGTCTCACTGTTCAGAGGGTGTGGGTTTGACTCCATCTCCGCCCCTCCCTGTGTGGAGTTTGCATGTTCTCCCCGTGCCTGCGTGGGTTTTTTCCGAGCACTCCGGTTTCCTCCAACTTCCCAAAAACAAGCATGGTAGGCTGATTGTGCGGATGGTTGTTCGTCTCTGTGTGCCCTGCGATTGGCTGGCAACCGGTTTAGGGTGTCCTCCACCTATTGCCTAATGACAGCTGGGATAGGCACGCCCGCGACCCCCGGGAGGGACAAAGCGGTACAGAAAATGGACGGATGGATTTGCTTTCACTTTTTGGACTCAATGATTTTATTTGATCTGAAATATCTTTTATTGTAAACAAAAACAAGGCTCATTAGAAAAATATGTATTTGCTGGACTATGGCACAGGAACAGTAAGACACCATGACTAAAGGATTATTGACGTGAAGCCCGAGACAGACTAAACAAACTTGATTAACATTTTTTTCTTTTAATCCTGCTCTACCTCTTAAGTGAGACAACCGCTCCTGCAAACAGGTTGAGCAAGAGACGCCCTCTAGCGTGCAATAAGAAAGGTGCAAAGACGGGTAGGTCCTGATTGTTGCTCTTGTTAGTCCAGACCACTCCCTGCCTTAAATTACTTTCCCTTTCTGATAGCATCAATCAAAACTGAAAATTATCAGCATTAATAGCACATATTATTTATATCTTGCAGAAACGGATCTGGTTCCTTTGTCAGCTTAAAGAAGCTGGTGGTTGATATACAGCACAACAAAATAAATTGAGATCAAAAGTCTACACACCCCTGTTCAAAGGCCAGGCTTTTGTGATATATAAAAAAATGAGACCAGAAATCTTTTCTAGACGGGATGTAAGACAAAGGACTGACCTAATGGGTTTGCATCAGAGTGTACACCTGTCCTACTTCCCTTTTTAAGATATTTATTTCTTCCTAGTTGAGTTAGGGAGGTTATCGGAGGTCACATTAATTCCTAAACATTTTTTTAAAAAAATCACAAAAAACTTCCATTCTTCATGTGCGTGTTTAAATACTGTACACATATCTTTTTTTTAAACCACTGTCTACTCTGAGAAACGTTCAGGGTGTCTCGAAAGTCGGAAAACAGTCCCCATTGCCAAGAAAACTTGGGATTCCTGTTTGTCTGAAAAAATTGAAAACTATAGGGTCCTCGCAGCATTCACTAAAGTATGTTTTAAATAACACCCACAGTTGAAATATTCAAATATCATATTTACAGGAAGACATGAGTTATTTTTTCCCTTGAATGTTGCAACTTCCTGTGGACCATGTGACTTGTAGAATATTATCTGTTCAAGGGGGGGGGGGGGGGGGGGGGAATGTTTTTTTTTAACATAATGTAAGTAAATACGTAGATTTATGTCGTGGTAGACCTCAGTACGAGGCCTTTCACCTAAATTTATGTTGTGGCGGACCTCAGTACAAGGCCTCTCACCATGCAGGCCTACAGTTAAAGCTGGGGTGATATGTTTGTCTTTGTGATGTCCTGCTTTTTGTTGATTTGATGAATTGTCTCTAGCCACAGTTGTTGGCAGACAGTCATGGAATGAAGACGTGTTCCTCATTTCTGTCAAAATGTAATGATATTTCATGGTGGTTTTGTATATGGGGGCAGGCAACAAATTCTCCTTTTTCAGTGTTCAATGTAGTTTATATACATTTCTTAATTGTTTTTTTAATATGAAGCCAGATCAACATGGATATTTCCTGAGTAATAATAATAATAAAACAGTTTTTACAGTTTACATTTAATTTCCTGGAAATGCAAAAGGCACAAATTTGATGGATTGTGCCGTTTGCAACATTTTCTCTTGGATAAAAAGTTTTTTTTGGAACATTACGTTCGACCGGTTTCCACGACAGACAAAAAAAAATTAAAATGTCTACAACTATCATTTGGTTTTTTTTGCAGTGGTACAAATCTTGTCAATCTGTAGTCCTAAAAGGTTGAATAATTTAAAAGAACATGGTCTTATTATCTTCAAACTTTCATCATGCCATTTAAAGTCTAGCATGGGATCGATGGCCTAGCCCTAAAAATAAATGAGGCTGCTCTGTCCTTTGTGCAAGCTTAAACAAAGCACTTTAATTGTCCTGTCATGCATCCAAGGTTGACTCCCTGTACATTTTGGCTTGCCTGCTGCTCCAACCAGTCAGATATCATTCCTACATCAGGCACGGTGAGCTAAGTGCCCCCTGGCTAAACGGCACATCTTGCTTTTGAAGACTCCCAAAGAGATCAGGTTGTTTTTTTGGTCCATCCAAAATGAAAACACTTCCTGGATCTATTCTGGGGAAAAAAAAAAGTGAGGTAAATCCAATTTATTCGTGTCCGCGGAAGGGTGTGGCCCACTATGAGGGGTTGGGAAACCGTGTTTAGAGAGGAACATTTTGAAACTGAGCACGTGTGAACGGTTCTTTGACATTTAAGCTTAAACTGGCTTAAATGATTTCCTTGTGACCTCCCTGACTCCTTACCGGTTCTTCCTGAAGTGAGGTGCCTCAGGTCTTTTTTGCACCTCATAGCTGAAAAAAGAAAAAAAAACTTGCATCAAATTAAAGGCATCTAGTAAGTACACAGAGCAAGTTTTTTTTTTCTTTTCAAAGTGCATTTACATAATTTCTGGATGGCGTGAAAGACAAGCACAGGAAAGGGGGGGGTGCACCTCCCGTGGGTGTGTCATCTGTCGTGTCTCAACATGGCATGCTCGAGTTGATAGACAGCTGCACTCGCACCTGAGCTGCCAAGGTGAGACACACGAGTGAAAAACACTCACCGCCGACCATCTGTCCGTCCACCGACTTCTTCTCGGTCATCAGGTGAGTGTCTGAGAGCCCTCGATGGAGTTAGACAATTTGACATTCTAACCTTTGTGTATTTGTTTTGTGTCCGCAGGTAGTTTTCACAGCTGTTCTGTTGCCCGCACCGCTAGAAACTTTGCCTGGGAATTTGTCGCCTGTAACATTTCAGTCATTGTTTCTGGTCGTGTGTGCAACGTGCATCCAAGCCTGCAGAAAAAGTGGATTTTTGGTTGTTTGTAAACAAACAGAAGTTTTCAGGTTGGGATGCATTGATTGCCAAGTTTATCTAAATGGACTACTCCGAGCATATATTTTCCTTGTTTGAAAATCTAAGCTAGCGCTTTAGTGGTGACATACATAAGGGCACAGTGGGTATGGTTGTGGTGTTGCCACATGCAAACTGCTCGTGAGTATGTGTGGTATGTTGGTGAACCAGCTCAACTTAATGATGATGATGATGATGGGTGTAACCTTTTCCCTTTTCAGAGGCCTGATTTTGTGACAATGTCGTTAATTAAAGAGCAGACTTAAGAGTTTGGGATTTTTTATTGTTAGTTTGTAATTTACTTTGTTTTTAGAATGGGTTTGTTGTTGTTCACTTATCTGAAACGGATCCATTTTAATTTTGTTTTAGTATTAGTTTGAGCTTTTCCCAAACGATTGCTAACCCTTCTATTCACCCGAACAGTAATAGCCAAATAATTACATTTAAAATACTCTCAGGACGCTCATGTAGGAAGTTGAACAACACTAAAACATAGGACAGTTTCATTATTTTTAGTATAATAGATGTTAAATGTATTTATTTTCCTTATCAATAATAAGCTTGGATATAACTCCATTACTAATATAAATTTTGCAAAAGTTGGCATTGTAATACTGCATGTTTTGTTTTTAACATTTGTGAAGGTCTTCACTGATCTTGTGATTGTACTGGTGTACCTAACGATGTGCATGCAAGAAGTTTATATTAACAAGATATTAGAGCAAACACACTACATTATGCAGTTTAAAGTGATCTTTAATGTGTTTTAGGATACGAGCAAGTTGAAATTTAGAATTACTTGAGGTATACTGGAGGAGATGAAGCGTAATTAACACCGAGGAGAACGCCTGTTAAGTTTAATAGAGTATCGGATATTGTCACTTCGGTATTTCTTGTTTCCACAAAGTTGAGAACGTCTTTGCTTTGTGTGAAGGGTTATAATTAGCGTAACCAGAGTTTTACATTATTACGATAGCGGATTTTGGTTAAATGAAACAATGAGTTGATTGAATATTGCGTGCATTAAATGGAATTACAATGTTTGATTATTCTGTTTTAGTTTTATGGAAAAATTCCCTCATTTCGCGAGAGCAAGAGTGACAAAAGGTCAAGGAAATTGGTTAAGTGATTTTAATCATGTTAATGCATTTAATATATTGTAGTTTTTTCTTTTAATTAACCCATAGATTTCTGGAACATATACCCATAATCAATCCATTTTTATTCTGGAAATTGATTGCATTCAGGACTATTGCTCTGGTGCCGAAATAAATGTAGATAATGTACACATGACTGATAAAGATATTGCGGAAATTTGAAATTTAATTAAGTATTTTCCGGTATTACGCAAATATTTCTCCATTTCACTTTTGGAACTGAGCTACAGCTATGAGCTTTACTACCATGTTCTAATCCGTTGTGATGCAATTGCAGCTCAAACTCCAAAACCATGATCACTTTTACAGCATTATTGCGGTTTGTATTTGCGTACGCACACACCTGAAGGTCCGCATGTATTTAAAAACAGGTTTTTCCCACCAACTGGTTTCACATCCATTTCGTGTTGACTAGGAGAGGGGTAGACAGACACGCTGGAGACACATGAAACAATATAAAGGACACAGAATTTGTCTCAAAATGCAAAGGTGTCATTTTCGGTTTTATTTGCCATTCAGATTTCCTTAGATCCTAAGGAGAGGTTAGAATGAAACATTAACATCTGTTTTAGTTGTCATACTTGAAGTTAAGTGAAGGGCTAAAACAACGTCACTGACTCCGAAAGTTGCTTTATTACAATTTGAGATGAAATAAGTAAAATAAATCATTTCATTGTAACGTAAATTAAAAATACAAAAAAAAAAAAAACCATTTACAGCATGTTCCAGCACATGTTGATTTAAGAGATTGCATATAAGCTATTAAAAACGAAATAACAAAAAGAAAAAAGCAGGAAATAACCTGCTCAATATTGGACACGAGTCGAACATACAACACACCAAGCAACACCAGTACGTACACATCCTGAGCAGTTTTCAACATTTGTCCCAGTCAGAAAGTTCAAAGATCAACAAACCAACAGCTTTTGTACTCAACCAGCCCACAAGGTGGTGCTCTCACCAACCACTAGATTTTGGAGGCCCACTTACAAGTGCTTGGAAAATGACAAATATGGCACATAACCCATTCTGAGAATAGCAACTACGCACATTACAAATGCACACCACCGATTCACACATGACAAAATTGATGAGACAGGAGGGAGGGTGGTACCTTTCTCCCCCCCCCCCCAAAGAAAAAATTGGGTTACTGCACGCTCTACTTATTCAATATGAAAAGATCAGAACATGGACCAGCAAAGACAGGGAAGAATGTCCCTTTGACAATAGATATGTGTTTTTGTTTGGATGAATTTCCCTTGTTCCAAGTGTGCTTTCAACCAAATAAACAATCAGAGGAAAGACCTGTAGATGACCTTAAAGACTTCCCTTTTTAAACCAGATATAAATATAAGAAAAATTACATTTGTGTTCCCATTCTTGGCCAATTTGGTAGCAACATGGAAAAAAATATATATTGACAAAGTATTTACTCATCACACATTCAATCTTACTGGTGTTTCTTTTAAGCCCAAAATGACAATTAGGCAGGTTCAGAGTTCAGTTGGCTGTTTCTCATTAAAGGTCATTTCATATAGCCATCAGAGTGCCATGATAGACTTACAAAATCAAATGTGGTGTAAAAAAAAAAAAAAATAGAATCTCACTAAATCACCGAGCGTGATGAAAATTATAAATAGGGTTTCATAAAAAATTGCATGCTATGCAACGGGTTGATCAAGTTTTCGACCCTTACAGCGGGCCCAATGGCCGGCCATCAGTTCCCCACCCATTTATTTAACGTGGCACTTGAAAGACATGTAGTGCTTTAAATCGTTCATTAAGCTTGCAAGAAGGAACATTGACTCATTCGGAATATTCTCCGGCGGCTATCAGTGTAAGGTCGATTGGAGGAGGAGGGGGGGAATTATAAGTGCCAAATTGCCTATGACCTCCGATACAGTCAGCACCTCTGCAGTGCGGTAACTTTAAGGTTGGTGGATGAGTGAGAGGACAACTACCAGCATCTTGATTATTTAAAAAAAAAATATATGAAAAAGGCTCTTTTGCGTTTTTTGTTGCACGACATGCCGATGACAGCTTTTAAGGTGGAGGAAGCAGCTGCCAAATGTTGAGGCCACATCGGACTGAGCAGGCACGTCCCGTTAATAAACAAAATACGATGTCAAGGAAAGCAAGCTGACGAGTAACGCGGGTCAGAGGCTTGGAGCCCTTGTGATGGATGACATGTCGCCGTTAACGCAGCCTCTGTATTGACCGCAAGGTATTTTGGGAGTGACTACATGAGGTGAGGCTGCTGGAGAATTTAAATTTACAAACGCTGTAAAATAAAAAATAAATATAAAAAAAAAAGAGGGTTTGAAAAGAGTGAGATTCCAGCACTTTTTCTTCTAGGTGGGACGGCAGGGATGCTCGCCAATTAAAAAAAAAAAAAAAAAAAAAAGTCCATTGCCAACTCATTAGATTGTCCCAAGGCTTTTGGTCTGCAGAGTGTGAATGGTTGAAGACAAAAGGATAAATAGAGGAGGAGACAAAGACAGAGGAGGACTGACGGCCTGTCTGGAGCCTGAGTCACCGCTTGTAATGGGCACCTGTAAAAGTAGACAACATCCATCAGAAGACGCACATAACTGGCGTTGAAGTTGTTCCAGAAATCGTTTTTCTTTTATTACAACTGGCATCATTTCTCCCGACTGCTTTTCTTGCCCGTAATGTGTGCCAGTCAAGAGCGGTTTGATTAAAGTGAGAAGAGCGATACCTGGAAGCTCACACAATTCCATTGCAACAATTGAAACTATGTTTTCCTGGAATATTTTTTGGACACAGTGCATGTATTTTTTTTTTTTATTTTAAAACCCATCCGGTGGCGAAATGCTCAATTTCCGCTGCCCTTAATTTGATTGTTTCACATTTATGGCCTGTAAGTGTTTTTCATAGGACTTTGTCATTGAGCTGGCAAAGGTTAGTGATAGACTATGACTCATTCTGTCTTGGGGTCACGTCGAGGCCATAGGAACGTAATTGCCATAAATTGAAGACCTTCTGTATATAACATAAAAAAACTACAAAGAAAAAAAACTTCAACAATTTCCTACTCGTGGGTCATTGTCCCACTACACCACATTTATGCAGATAAATTTCTCATTGAGCTCAAGCCTCATAAGATCTCCAGGTTTGATGAGATTTAATATTATGCTGCATTTTGTGTGTTAAGTGAAGGCAACAAAGGACCTTTGTACGCCGCTTCGGGTCTGGTGGGCGCCCGTTGGGGAGCAGCATGGTCACCGTATCCATAACCCGGGTTTGCGTTCTCATACTCGTGGGTGCGAGGATGAGGCGGCCTGTGGTAGTAACATTGACAGCCAATGGCAATAATATTATAAACCACACACAAACATTTTGAATGACATTTCATCTTCTTGGTTGTTGTGAAGAAGTGCTTCATTACCTGGAAGGCTTGTGGTGGTTCCGTTGCCTCTGGTGCTCATGATGCTCATCTCGGGTTCGAGGTCGCACAACATCTTCGGAATTTGACTGGAAACCAAATACAGTCAATGGCCATTTAGTAAGTACGCCTACAGGATCTAATGAGATTACATACCGCAAGCTTGCAAACCTAATTCAACGGAAAAGTATCTCCTGCGCTTGCAACGTACCTTGTAGTCCCCTTCGGCTCGCCTCCTGTCCACCGCCATCTTCTCCATTGCCAAGCGCTCCTTCTCCCTTTCTCGTTCCTTCTCCTCCCGGTCCTTCTCCCGCTCTCGATGTTTTCTGTACTCCCTCTTCTCTTGTTCCATTAGCAGCCGGGCAATCTCCTGCCACAGTTACAACAGTGATGTTTTCTTTTACGGGGAAAACTACTATCAGCCTGTTCGTTGAGAAGAAATAAATCTATTTTCA
This sequence comes from Syngnathus typhle, assembly GCF_033458585.1. Lineage (NCBI taxonomy): Eukaryota > Metazoa > Chordata > Actinopteri > Syngnathiformes > Syngnathidae > Syngnathus > Syngnathus typhle. The sequence continues at coordinate 6,755,074 of NC_083751.1, forward strand.
ACACTCTTGAAATGGGGGAAGATGTGATTCATCATTTTGTAATGGAGCGTTTGCTGAACAATATTACAGGCAAGAAAAAGACAAAAAAAAATATTGACCCCCGCACACCTCATCTTGTGCAACTTGGGCTGCACGCACATGGCTCTTGCTTGCCTGAAACAGATAAAAACATTTGCCATCATTAAATGAACAGATCTAGACTTATACAGCCATACGCTATATTTCTATAATTACCCAACAGATCACAATGTTTTTTTTCTTTTTTAAGTATCTGGGTGAAAAATCATGCCTGAACATAGGGTGTTAAGTGCTACCTCTGCAAACTGCGAGACAAAAACAACGCAGATAAATATTACACGTAGTAAAATGTGTCAAATACTGAATCATTGGCTGATGATGCCGTTGTTTATCACGAACGTCTCGGGTCCGCACAGGAGACAGTTTTAGGATCCCTCCGCATTGCCTGGCAGTTTAATGGGAATGAAGCCTTCTCCACTGTGACGGTGTTGTGCACATGTACAGCTTGCGAGTGATGCTTGATTTATACATACACTGATCTCCTGAAACATTATGACCACTTGCACAAGATAGTGATCATGCAGATATAGTCCAGCACAACAGTGACGCAAAGTACACTCCAAAATACAAATGGTTCCAATCATGTTGTAGCTGCTCTGTGTTGTGTTTATTCACACATTCACCTTGACTTCTTCCTCCTGCATTCTTCTGGCCACTTCCAAGTCCTTGAGTTCCTGCTCACGCAGATCCAGCTTGGTCAGGTCCCTGGTGGCCTCGCCGACTCCCAACTCCCCTTCTACAAATGCTTCACTCCCTTTGAGCACAATTCGACCTGTGTAAGTGAACATAAATGGTTATTAAGAACAGTACAGTACTAGCTTGACCTAAATATAAATTATCTGATCGTTTGAGTTACTAGAGAGGTGGAAAATGTCAATAACTGATTATTAAACAAAAGACGATCACTGATGAAAACAAAAAAGATTGATTGCAGACTATGCAGCTATAAAAGTACCTTTAAGGGCAGCTTCAGTGTGTGCTCATACTCGGCATTTTATTTTTGTGATGACACAGAATAGGCAATTTGCCGTGCAGCCCTGAGGTTCTTTTAGCAGATCACAGTCTTGTACTTCCCCTAGATGATTTTGTCTATATTATTTCCTCCACAAACCTAGATTCACCCACCTAATTTTCAGCAATGTTAAAATGATCGCAATAAAAGGGAGATGACACCACAGCACAAAAGAAGCACATACAATCACGCCAAGCCATCAAATCACAAAATCAAAATCGATGACCTTGGTTTGATCAGCCCTCCACCTGCGATTACCAAAGCAACAAACAGCGGCAGCACACCAAAGCAAATTTCCAGAGAACCTTGACGGGGGGCTCAGGGTGGTACCTGTCTCGCCGCTGGAGGGCGTACGCTTGCCGGAAGGTTCCCACAACTCCCTGTTGTCACCTCTCCCTTTGTTGTTCCTGTGCTCTTCAAACACATCGTCGGGGCCCGATTGGACCCGCTGGCGGCCCCTGACCCTCCTCATCCCCTCTGCGTCATCCTCATTTTCCTCCCGGGATACTCTGTCCCCCCTCAGCTCAATGAAATCATCGTCAAGCGCCCTTTCCCTGCTCCTGGCCCTTGCTCGTTGTCCGTCCTTGCCTTTGTGCATCTGCTTGTCTCTCACTTCAGGCCTGTCCTGATCGTGTCCTCGATCTCTGGAGCGCTCCCCGTCTCTTCCGCCTTTTGTCGTTCTCATTTCCTGTTCCCTGTCTGACCTTTGGTGTTTTCTCAAATAATGCTCCTGCTCTACATCTCTGTCATGTCTCGTGTCCCTCTCTCTGTCCCAGCCCTTAGGACTCAGTGGAGGATGAGCTGGCCTCTCCTTTTTTCTCATCGCTCTATCAGGGTCCTCTCCCATTATGTCACGTGCTCTCCTAGATTCTACAGGTTCATAATCAGGGTACCTGTCCCTACTCTTGCCTTTGGGGGACAACAGGTGGTCTGAATACGGATCTGCATGTCTTCCCCGGCCGTCCTCTTCTACCGGGTGATGCTCGGGGTACCTAGAACGGCTGGGCGGATCCTGTTTGGGGTGCCTGCTCCTTTTTGGCTCTACCGAATTATAATCTGGCGAAGGATCACGTTGGGACGTCACTGGAGAATGCACATCATAAGGGACTGGGGAGCCAGATGCGTGACGTGTAGGCTTGTCCAGGTCAAGAGGTTGTCTCACAACTGAGCGGGAGGAGATAAGGGAATTTTGGAAGAAGACAGTAAAAAAAAATAATGTTTCATGACAGCATGGAAATGTGAAAAGTCATAGAAATAAAATGTGAATTTCTGTTAGTGAAGTAATGGCCGCACCTGCCAAGGCAGAAACAGGTGTAAACAACATGGTGGTGGTTAGTAATCTCGAATAGAAAGAGGCGATGAAGGCAGTGATAATGTGCACCCCACCGCCAAAAAATGAACACAATCAAAAGCTCGCAAAAAACACATCACAAGAATGAATGAAGTCCAATTCAACTGAGGACTGCCATGACGCTAGAATGACAAGCAATTGCAGTACCTTCCATTTTTTGCTGTAATACAGTAACATAAGATATTACGAACATCATTTCATACGTTACAATCTCTGCAACATGAATTTCAACCAGGTCCTGGCAAATCCACTTTTTGGCCCATTAAGTATTCTATTTCTATTTATTGTATACTACTGCGCTTGCTTGGTTTTACAACCCACCTTCCGACACGTCTGACCGTACCACTGTCAGTCATTAAGTCAGCATCACTGGTGTTGACTGTAGTAGTGCATCATATTACAAATCACGGACAGCAATATTCTAATATGACTAATAACTTTCAAATGACTAAGTAGGCAGTAATGATGTACTTTAAAATATAAAGTAAAACATATTGGAGATGCTCAATAATGGTGATGTGAGTGACAACAGAATTTAAATAAAAAAAGAAAAAAGTAGAACGCAAGAAGCACCTTGAAGCCGCAAAGCCTGCAACTCTCAGAACCTCTTTTTGTTAGGTTGAGGAACAGGACATTGCTGACTATGAACAAAAATAATTCTGCTGATAAAAAGTGCCTGAGTGTGAGCCAAAAAAGTCAAAGTGTTCACTTCCCGCCCACCCATCCCCCGTTATTAGGCACTCGCTATTCTTCTCGCTCCATTGACTGACTTCAGAGACTGTCTCACCGCATGCTGGGTTGTTGTGTACAACACTAATCTCCTGGATTAGGATAAAAATAAGCACTTGTTTCCTTGGTTACGCTTCTGTTTCCTAGCATTACAGTGTCATCCATAGAATTGTCCAATGTGTTACTAAACACATTCCAGACTACAGTGTGCCTGCAGGTGAGTTTTAGAACAAGCAACATGCATGCTACTTTTAAGTTTACTGTTTGGATGGGAAATGAAACCATTCTCAAAAAGTGTGTAACTTGATTCCACTATTTGGCAACATCAAAGTTTCAGATTCTAAAAAGGGAAACTTCTAAGTCATCGAATTTGCTGCATGCCAATGCTGGTTTCAAAATGATGTAATTCACATATCTGCCGCGCAAGTGGGTTGCTGCAATTTTAATTCTCGACTTTCTTTGTCATGTTTCTCTAAATAACGCGAGTCGACTGACTAACCGACAGTCCAGACTCATACTTGGAACATACAAAGCGGCGGTATTCTCTTCACCTCCTGGATCCTCATAGTATTCTTCATCCTGGTGTTTCTGTCGTCGTCGTTCCTCTTTCATCTCCTTCTCGTGAATCTTACGAGCAATAGCCTGCAAACACACACAGGCCACAATAAAGTTGCAGAGGGGAGCGAATGGTACTCATTTTAAGTTTTTATTTTATAAATCATTGGATCTTAAATGTTGTCCTCTGACATACAGGGTGTCCACAGGTTTAAGGAAGGCACATGTGGCTACCTCTCGTTCACTAAATATGAAATAAATATCTCCTCTTTCATTTTCTTTCATCAAATTTGTCATGTCATTTCATTTTCAAATCTCAGATCCTTTTTTGCATCATAAATGACATCTGTCAAAATTTTAAGGGCAGCTTAATATGGTGCAAACTTGAGAAGCTTCAAAAGTATGCTATGGGGAAATGACCTTTTTCTTAAACAGGTGAGGCATGAAAGTCTAACTTGTGCGTGTTTGTGTGTGTATGCATGCGTGCACCTCCTTACCGCATCCTTCTCCTCCTGCTGTCGTCGTTGTTGCTCAGCCTGTCGAACCAGTTGATCCTGAATTTCGTGGGCAATTTCGTTATCTTGGCGCTCTCTGGTGTTTTGCACGAGTTGGTGTGTGTGTGCGCAGGGAGGAGAAAGAAAGGACAATGTCATCTTAGTAAGTGAAATAAGACAATTGGCCCATGTCCATCTTGCGTCGCAGTACAGTCTCCAGATTGCATACTGTCTGTACGTGTGGCTGGTTTATGTGTTCTGTAAACTTTGTGTTCCAGAGAAGTGCACAACAATCTCCTGCAGGTATACACTGTGTTCCAAACATTCTGTGCTAACAAAAGGGAGGTTCATTTAGGGAGGGTAGGCAGGGAGTTAGTAACTAGTCCAGGAATGGACACCAAATGTTTAGAAAATTCTTATTACGTGTTGGTGAGCGGACGTAAACAAGCTTGTCATGCAGCTCTTCTACTCACAAGGCAAGGACCTGTTTTTCGTGACTACACTGAACTATGACTCAGTTTGCCCCATTAGAATGCAGAGCGCAGAGTGTGATTTTTACTCCTTGTAGGTGGGGCAGTGTGAAATGGCAAAAGGCCAAATGTGGTGCTGGGCTGTCCAAGTCGCACCAACGCTAGGTGGGGCGCTGCTGCAAAACCTGAGGACAAACCCGCAATTGGTACTTGCAGAGTCGTGCCACATCTCTCACACTCACTTGGTAGTTTTTAACTGAGCCAAAACGTAGAAACTAACGTGCCATTTATAGCCAGAAAAAAATATGTAAAACTGACTGGAACAATTAAATATCAATGACGTGAAAACTGAAAATGAAATGAACATCATTTTACCTCGATTTGGGAACTCAAGCTTGTGTACCTAACAAATTGCAAGCTACGCATGTAGTCTATCAAAACGTACCACACTGGTAAACGCAGGTGCTGGCTTAAATGTAAACAAGGCTGAGTGTGTCATCGTGTGAGAGACACCCACATGGCAACGTGCTGCTTCTTGATCACGACCTTCGCAATCTCATCCTCCTCCTCCTGCAGCTTCTTGGCCACCTGCAGGTCCTGCTGCACCAGCCGGCTCTTGTGGACGTTGGACGCCAAGTGGCTCTCAACTGCAACACACATGACACATTGCTCGACGCCGTTCTGAAAAAGTGCCATCGTCACACGACGAATGGTATGAGACATATTTACTGATCCTCGGCTTGTATTGTTTGGATTGCCTGTTGGGAAGAAGATAAACGGCCAGGAGACGGACACGTCATTCTCTGGTGATAAACCCAAAGGACACTTGAGAAATGAATGCTTGCGGTCCCGGTGCCATTCCAAGGTTAGCGGAATGCACTTTGCGGCCATAACAGAAGATGAATCTTACTGCCCGACGCACTCGTAGCGCTCGGCAAGCGTGGATGGCATCACTCAACCCCTTCACTCAGATCTATTTCACCTGACGATCCATCTTGTAGCCAGCTTCCTTGTGAACAGCCCCAAATTACATCTCGCAATTTACTCGCGCAAGGCCACATAATGCAGCTCGCGGGCTGCCGGGGGTTAAACAAGCATGATGAGTCACTGCTCTTGAAAATTGAGGAAATAATTATCAGGTGTTGATCAAGTTTTGTTCTTTCCCCTTCCCATCTGATCAATTATTCACAGCACATAATGCATGAAATATTTGAAAACGTTGAGTCGAGTAGTCCGTTACTCAAATTTCGGTCACATCTAAGACCTTTAAGAGAGACAGGTGCACATACAGACGCAAACAAAACTGCTGCGTGACGTATGGCCCTCTGGCTTTTTACTCGGGCTGTTTTCGCACAGGCTTGGTGAGAACGCGATACGACAGTGTGGGTTGTTTGGTCAAGGCTGAACGTTATCATCTGAAACAGCAACAGTGTCGCATTGACCACAAACGTGAAAGAGTCTTAAAATTGGGAAGTCCCGTCAGCTTAATTTCTTTTCTCACAATTTAAAGTTGTGCGCAGGTTTCTTAATGTCCGTGGCAAGCATGTTTGCTCTGCGCTTCGGTAGACATTTGGGCAAAATTCAGAACTGACCTGGAGTGATTGATTAATCGTGATGCATCCCTAACAGGCAGTAAATTGATTCAGGCCCAGCAGTTTAAATGTAAGGTGCACTATTTTCATATGGGTAAAAAAAAAAAATACAGTGACAATCATGAATGAATACAACAAACCCCATAAACCACAGAAAATGCTCCTTTGAGCACTCTTCCCGCAGCAACCAAGGCTTATTGTAGTTTACCCAGTTTGGCTTGACACTATGTCCAAAGAAAAATCTCTATTTGCGCTGTCATATTTTAAATACATCGGTCATCGTTTTGGAACGAAAACACAAGGGTGGCCTAGGATTGTTTTCCAAAATAGTCAAGTGACGTTATGTCTTGATGGGAAGTGCAGGAAGTGAGTGTTTAAACAGAAGAGGGAGACCAAAGTAGCTTAGCTTCCTGGTTAACAATTTAGCGCCAGAGAATGATTTGTTTTGTTGTTGTTCAGAGTTGGATGGGCAACCGGGAAAAAGAGTGAAAAAAAGTTGCTTACTCTCTTGTTCCTGGAGGTTGTAGGCAAGACAGTGGTCTTCCAACACAGCAAAGTCTCTGCACACTGGGAGAAAAACAACAATGTTAGACAACTATACCCTGTGCATGTGTACATTATTTTATAATATCTCTGTACAGTGTCACAAATAAAAGAATAGAACCACTAAATTTCAAACGTATTGGAATAGTGGGAAAATTTGCACAATGTCCCAGAAAAACACCTTTGTTGACAACTTTAAGCTCCCCAAGTGTTTTGTTTCAGGTGACAAAAAGAACAGTAATGCTACATTACTGCTGCATTGGAACTGACCTAAGGTAAACATCTTTTTTTCCTTACTGCTGAAGACTACGTTCCTTCCAGGCATAAAAAAAAAAAAAAAAAAAAAGGAAACTCTGCCCGGCAGCTAGCTGTCTTTTGGCTTATTTGCATCTCAAATTTTAAAAAGTAACAGTGTGGTTTCCTCTCCGTGGCTTCCCCATTTTACAAGCTTATACTTAGAACAAGTCTGTTATGCCTAAAAACGGCAGCAGCTCCGTTTTCATTTCAGGCTTAAAATTCTGAGTGGTTTTGCTGGCACTATTTATTGTGGAAACATCCAGGAGCAGGAGTTCTGCTTTAAAAGAGAGTGCTCTCAAGTTAAGCAGTGTTTTACACCAAAATGCCACCCGTCTGACATCTTTCACAGTCAATACACCAAGAATAAGAATAATACAACATCCGATGTTCATTGACAGCAACTTCCTAACTTAAGTCACCTTAAACAGTTTTTCTTTTTGCATTTTTCAACAATTCATCTTAAACTCTGCTGTTCATTTAGCGATGCTCACCACAAACACAAAACCATATAATACAGATCCCAGGCATTCAAGGAGACATGACAATAAAGCAGACTTTGACTTTGATATAAAACTGCTATGCAATCCGTGCTGCATTTCAAAATCTTTGATTTTTCGTCATCCCTGGAACATCGACTGTACTAAAATACCCAGGAAGCAACCTGTATTGACACTAAATAAAGGCAACATATGTCACCAAAATTTTCACCTCCTGCTTTGGTGGATGCTTGAATGATCAAAGCCCTTAGTGACTCAACGGGCATGGTGGGATTTGATTAACTTGTTCCTACCATATGCTTAATCTTCTTAGCCAGGACACCCACAATGCATTTTTGCTGATAAATCTACGAAGACTAGTAGCACACAGTTGAATCGTGCACCTAAAAATAACATAATTATTGTCATATTTAATTGGCATTACAAGTGAAGTGAATGTGAAGAAATTGACAATAAAGCAGACTTTGACTTTGAAGTCACAAAGTCACAAAAGACAACTGTTGCTTGATGTGGATGTGCGATTTGAACCACATTACGGGTGAACCGGATCCTTTCCCCTGCATTTTTTGTCAACGTCCCTCTGCAGACGAAGCCATGCTTGTCTCTGTGACCAGAATAACAAACATCCAAGAGAGCAGCTGCTGCTTGCCACATCCGCAACATCCCAAATTGCCATATAGCTCCCATCTCAACAAGCCACCTCACCTGGGTCAGGTGAGACCAGGACTGGGGCCAGTGCTGTATTCTAATGGCTTTAATTTCTAACTAAAAATCATCCTCTTTATACAAATTTACAACCAACAATCAAACATAATCTTCATGAATGGATTACTTTGAACCTTGATGAGTTTAGCACGCGTCTTTTGAAAATCAGTTAAATATTAATAATTGCATGAAACTTGTTAGAAGTGTCGAGGCCCTGACTTTTGTTGGCTATAGGATTGATGCAATTGAACTAGTTTTAAAAAGTCAAATACAGGACTCATAAATCATTTGTCAACTTGAAGACACAATACTCTTTCCCACAGTTCAAACATTTTCACCCATCCCAAACTTCCTACGTGACAGGTAGCATTCCTTAACGCAGACACGTTAAATGATACAGGACGACTCGACTAAATACTAGATAGAGCTGAGATTTGAACCAAAGGTGCTAGCATCTGCTAGCTATTTATGCTAAGCGTAAAAACAACCGCAGTAGAAAACACCTGTGTTTGCTAACTTTTAGCATTAGCATCGTCTGTACTACCTGTGTAAATATGTTTAGACGTGACAAGTGTGTTATGGACGTTACCCTCTTTCACTCCAGGTAGGTTCTCATGGTCGATGCTGACGTTACACTCAGCCATGTTGTCACCAGTAAGGAGCCGATGAGTGTAAATTGCGTTTTTATCAATGTTTCAACCGCCGACCGGCTGATTGATCGCCTTAACTCATAAACCCAATGGACGGTTCAGGTGCTGGACGGTCCCTGATTGGTTTCGGTGGCCACCCTCTCGCTCTCTCACTTTTTTTTTTCTCTCTCTCTCTCTCTCTTTCTCGATGGTAGCAACCCTGCCGCGGTTAGCGTGTTTGACAAGCATCTCTTTCTTGTCCCACGCCTACCAATTTCAACTGTGCGTTTCTACGATTTCTGGTTTCACATGTCGCAATAAAATAACGACGTGTCAGGACGTACTAAATCCTCTTTATAAACGTTAGTCTTTCCATGCACTTAAATATAACAATGTCATAAATTCGTCATTGGTCAAGACGTGATTTCGCAACAAAGATTTAAACAGCTGGTTATTATATTCGTTTTACTTTGAAGAGCTACGTTTTGACTTCCGTCATAACCCTCCTTATAAATCGCACTTTTGACTAGGCGCTGTGGCGTTGAACCGTCTGTAGACGCACCACGAATTGAAAGAAAACGCACCTCCCCGCAGCGATCCATATGATCCACATGAATAATATTTTACGGACTGGACTTTGCCCCTAAATTTAGAATATAAACACACATGCACGAGGAAACAGTAGAGAAAAGCTCATATATGCACAACACACGGAATCATTACACACCACAGCATGCTGACCACAATGCTAATGGGACGACTCCCTCTAGTGTCGCCCATTACGTTTGTTGAAGTGCCCAACAGCCCCATCAGTCATATTATTAATAACACTACCATTAGGGCCCATTTACAAGACAATAATACTGACAGTGCCAATTCTTATTCATGCAGTGGTCGGAATTATTTTACGTTGACATGAACAAGTGTTTAGGCCAACATGACCTAGGCCATTTTCATTAGTGCTCAATAAACTGATTAAAACCAGAATGATGCCAACATTGTTGCAGTTTTCGCATAACTGTCTACGACTTCTATGGCCTACGCTGACATCTTGTGTACATATTTCACAAATGAGCTTCTGTGTGAAAGGGATAACTTGTATAAATACCGTAATTTTCGGACTATAAATCACGGGTTTTTTCATAGTTTGGGTGGGGGGGAGACTTATACTCAGGAGCGACTTATATACATATATATATGGTTTCTTTTCACTTTTTTGGGCATTTTATGGCTGGTGCGATTTATACTCCGATGCGATCTATAGTCCGAAAATTACGGTAGTAATATGTGCAGATTGCTGCGGACACGTTTTGCAAGACACTTTCTGAAATATTTCATTTCTTGTTTTTGTCTTTTATCGACACACAGACTATAATTTTTTTACCATCCATATGTGCATGTATTTGAAGCAGTGCAAGAGAAAAGAAACAACATGAAGCTGCTAAATGTTTTTTAATAAAATATAAAAATAAAATTTAATCATGGTTACTCTTAAATGACCTTACTGATATTATGGACGCTTGCGTGCCATTCCACGCACTGCCTCTGACTGGCCAATTGCTGTAAGTGCAAAAAAAACCAAAATAAAACCAGAAAGCCAAGATGATCGCTATAACGACTTGAACTGCAATGAAGGAAAGATATTCGTTCATGAGCAGAAATTTTCTTCATACTTTGGCCTTTCCATCACTTTTGCAAGAGGTCAATCATGAGTCCAAACTTCCTTCCAAAGCTTTTGTGGCTTCTTTCTGTCCTTCTTTGTAAAATTCAATCCGACCCAAAAATTCAATCTGAAGGCCAAGGTATGCTATTTTCGTTGATAAGTCTGCTTTATTTTCGTTTTAATGTTCAACACTATGAAATCTAATTGTTATAGTTACTTATTAAATGAATGCTTGTTGTCTATATAAGAAAAGCGTGGAAAAAGAACAGCCTGCAACTGTTTTGGCCTTGAGAACAAATCTTCATTTCTCGATGTCCAAATCTGAGATAAGAACAAAACAAAGTGGTTTTAAGACCAACCCCAAGGCCACTGTGGATCTCAATGACAACAGTTTAATACACTAAAGGACAATACAAACAGCATTTGACTCTATCAATCAATAAATGGGTCAGACCAACCGCATCTTGGGTTCAAATGAAAGTTTTTCACAGCACAAACTTTGGTAATTCAATCCCAAAGAGCCAGCTCTGACCTTTAATTTAGCTCAACAGCACTTCACTCTTCATTGAGTCCCAGTGCCACATTCAAATTCTGTAGCAGATGAATTTAAGTGATGGATTCGCAAAAAAAAAAAAAAAAAAAGTGCTTGGACGAGAGATATAAGACGTCAAAAGGGCCTCGATTGAAAGGCACGGAGGAACTTTTATGATACCCTGGCCAGCCAAATTCATCTGATGCCTGCCAGCTCATTTCCTTAACACCACGCCCGCACGATACCTGCTTTCTGGCAGCGCTTCATTGACGCACAAACTATAGTGATATAGTGAGACGCTGGTTAGTTGGCTCGGCTGCCATGATAAATGCTCCCTCACCTCCGAATGAGTCTTGCAGCCAAGACTGTGGAGCTCATCTCTTGCGATAATGCACTTTGGGGAAGAATCAATTTACTTAGCCGGGCTTCCTTGTACCAACACAATCCTATGAAGCTACTCAAGGAATTAATTAATATAAAAGAAAAAAGACCTGCAAGTGCCAAAAAATGTAATTCAGTTCTCTCATAACCATCAAGCAGATTAATGACTTCCTCTCTAAGCCTGATTTGTTGATGTCACAGTGATATAGTGTTACTGGCCTTGCCTATAACGTCATATTTCCATCCGCTGCAAAATAGCCCCAGTAAAATGGTCGACTACTGACGACACAAACAGTGACAGGTTATTGATTTAATACGTAAGTGGCTGACTGGCTCCGCCCCCTGGCTGGGAAACGATACATATATCGAAGGGATGGACCCAAGGAAGAGAATCGTCGGCTTGAGGAGTTCACACAGCGAAGCATCTGGGAACATCTATTGAGTGTCATGGATAGGGTTAGAGTTGTCAACTGCATCTTGGGACTTCTGAGTTTGTTACTCCTGCAGGGTGTGATAGATGTGCAAGGAAGGAACTTATTTAATGCAGGTATGTTTATTGAGTTTCTGATCCAGTGTTTGAAATGCAATGGGTCAGATGATGATTGGCTTGTTGTCCTTCCGTGCTTCTTTTTGTCTCCAGGTAACCATGTTTTGAATCCAAAAGATGACATAGATATCCAGAGTAAAATTCTATCACTGCTTCTGCACAAAAGTCTAGTTCCTCTTGAAAAGAATGACGCTCCAGGTGAGACATTTGCAAATAAAAACAAATTAAGGAAATTAAACCAATGGGATGTTGAGTTTTTTTTCTTCTTGTTGCTAGGGCTTGAATTGGTGGCTAAATTGGCTGATTTAGAAGAGGTAAAGCTTCAATAACAAATGTGGTGAGTTTGAAAAGTCTTACTGATCTAATACCAGTTTCTTCTTTAAGTTGGAGTCACTGAGGGACGATCTGGAACTGGAGAAGGAAATCGCAGCTAATTTAGTTGACAAACCAATAACAAGGAAGAGGGGTGAACGTAGGTCGACTTTGATATCTTTGAATTCATTTGCATGATTGCTTCTAGGTTTAAGTTGAGCCATGTCCCGTTTAAGATCACAAATTCTCTTTTGTCTGCAGCTTGTTTCTGGAAGTACTGTGTGTGACATGGGACTCCACGGAAATAAGGATCGATGTGAAATCTTGCTGCAACGCCCAGCATAGCCTTAAGAACCCACAATATGACTTATGTGAATACTTTTTATTTCAACATCATGATTAATCAGCGTCCTCAAGAAATCATCATTTCGAGGTGCTCCAATCAAGCGACCGCCGGTTTAAGACCAGTTATTTGCCTCCCGCTTTAGTGTGTCTTCATGTTGCTCTCTTGTGGCAAAATGGAGCATAACATTTTTTGTACATTGCCAGAAAGCATTGTAATAGAAATAGATTGTTCCTTTTAAAAAAAAAAATAAAATGTCAATGTAAAGATGTGTTTTGTATGATTTAAGAGATCTTTGGTGACACAGAAAGGATATAATATATTTTAATGAGAATCTTCGGACTTGAACTATGAAAGAGGGTCAAGCTTTTTGGAAACACTGGAGCTGTGTGTTCGAGTAAAGGGGATCCGACATGTAGTGTAGCCTCCACAGTGACAGGTGAATTCATGTGCAGTGAGGTTTTAGAGAAGAGCGTGACATAGCTGAGTCACTGGGCTTTGCCGGAATAATGGGAGAGCTGCTGTGAAAAGACCTCAATCCCACGTGAACAGTGGCGGGCTCGGCAGAAGCAGACTGAAAACATAGCTGTCCCCTTAAAATCTGGTAATTTGCATTTTAAATAAACAGAAATGCCGATAAATAAAAACAGTACAGCATAATGTGTTTAGATTTATTTTTAGGACAAGGATCAATTTATTTGGTAACTAAATTTAAAATGAATAACATAATGAATGGCCATAGAGCTATGTGATATCTCCTTGCAAAAAAGTTAGCAATATACACTACTATTAAAAAGTTTGGGATCACGCACACAATTGAATGTTTTCCATGAAACATATTTGCACAAGGGTTTAAGGATTTTGTAATGATCCATTAGCTTTTTAACATAATTCGCAAACAACGGACCATTAGAGCTCATGCATTAAAAAACAGATGTTTGCAGCTGGAATAATTATTAATAATATAATAATTAATAATATTATTAATAATATATCACATTAACAATGTATAGACTGTATTTCTAATTAGTTTAGTATTATCCTCATTGAAAAAAAATAGCAATTTTATTTAAAAAATAAGGACATTTCTAAGTGACCCCAAACTTTTGAACGGTAGTGGATTAACTAGTTTGACTAGTAATGGACTATGAAATACGCTGTAAAAAATAAAGCTAGTAGTCTTGTTTGCACAGCATTTTATCATGTGGCCATATGAAATATAAAGTAACATTTGCTTTTCTGTTGTTACCAGGGGACAAAAAACAACTTTGACATATTTGAGCAGGAGAAAGTTTAGCAACCAACGCCATAAAACATGGGACTCTCCAACAAACTCTTTGGAATCTGGGAGGATCCTCATGTGTGTGAGAACTGAACACATACCGTGTGTCATTACAGCCTGGTACCAGTTAGGCAGGGAGAGGCTGCAGATACTATCATACAACAGTTAATAACACACCAAAGTTCTTGTAGGAACATTATTGCTTGTAGCAAAAGTCCAGTACAAAGTACCGTATTGGCCCGAATATAAGACGGTGTTTTTTGCATTGAAATAACACATTGTCTTACATTCGGGGTCTAGAAGTTATACCCATTCACAACGCTAGATGGGGCCAGATATCTTTAAAGCGAATGTTGAATTTAACTCCCCAGGACAAAGCGAACCCCTGTCATGAAGAATAAAAACAAAAATAGCGGTAGCACAAAGATATTAAGATGTGCATGATTTGAATGAGGCAAAATAACATGCTTTTTCTCTCGAATATATTGTTATAATCATGTTTCAGATGAACTCCAATTATTATCTGTATAAAAATTAAATTTGGTGTTCAAAAAGTCTTTTTTCAAACTTGAGTCTTGCAAAAGAGGGTCAGGGTTATAATCAGGGTCGTCTTATATTCGGGCCAATACGGTATAGTTGTAATTTTTTTTTATTGCTGTTGGTAATGATATCATTGTCAGCTCAGATAACTGAGCTACATTATGTTGCGTCATCGGTCAGTATTAGTACAGGGAAATGATCTAGCATTCCTGCGTGCCACTCTTGACTGGTTATCACTGACAACACATTGAAGAGGACTCCTAACTTTCGACTTTTGGACAGGGACAGCAATAGTTGTGCTTATGTCGTGCTCCAAATCAATTTGGGATTAATAACAATATAAATAATACCATTGGAGAAGATGGATTCTTTTTTATCAGGTGAGTGGACTGTTTGATTTTATTTGAAGAAGAAAAAAAAAAAGATCTGATATTTTTTACTATTGTTCTGCTTGAATACATCACAAATGGAATCACATTAATAACCATACCAACACGTTTCTGTGCAGAATTGATGTGGATATTATTCCTCTCCGTGCTGACCTTCTTCACCAGCAATGCAGCCTGTCCGAGCCGCTGCAAGTGTCTTTCCAACGGCAAAGTCACGTGCATAGGTGATACCATTACGGATATACCAACACAGCTGCCCAATCATACCTACACACTGATTTTGGGCGGAACGAACATGGACGTCATAAGTGAGCAGAGCCTGGAGAAAATGAAGCCGATGACACGTTTCAGTCTAGTCTTCAGTCACCTCCATACGATCCATCCCCGGGCTTTCCGTTTTGTTCCACAGCTCAAGTCTCTCAAGCTGACAAGCAACGATCTTTCTACACTTCATGCGAGAGTTTTTAGCCCACTTGTCGCTCTGGAGCAACTTCATTTAAATGGAAACCGACTGGAAGCAATTACCGCTGACATGTTTGAAGAACTTGTTGCTTTGCAAGATCTAGATTTGAGTTCCAACAATTTGTCCAGTGTTCCTTCAGAAGCTTTCAGCAAACTGGTAAACCTTGAAATCTTAAACATTGGCAATAATTCCTTAAAAACTCTCTCCCCTACTACCTTTCACTCCTTGATCAAACTTAACGAGCTCATTATTTATAAAAATCAATTGAAGAAGTTAGAACCTGGAATGTTTGATGGACTAGTGAACCTTGAGTATCTCCAAATTTACTCCAACAAGATAGCCACTATTCCTCCGGAGGTATTCTGGCCACTGAAGAAGTTGAAGAATCTCACTTTATCTTCAAACAAACTTCAATCTATCCCTGAGAGGAGCTTCTACAACATGCCCAAACTTTTTAAACTGACCATTTACAATAATCCGCTTTTGTCACTTCCGGATGAGTTGATGGGTCACATGCCTGAAATGCCAGAATTTTACCTATATGACACGAATCTCATCAGAGTGCCTGGAAATCTATTTGCCAACATGTCTGGGCTGCGGACCCTAAACCTCCATTTTAACGACAGGCTAAGTGACTTGCCTCCAGATTTGTTTTGCTGTCTTCCTGAACTTCAGAAGCTCTCGCTAAAATCAAACAACCTTCAAAAACTGCATCCCAAACACTTTTCCAGATTAAACAAACTGGAAATATTACTCCTCAATAACAACACCCTCAAGAATCTACCCGAAAATATATTTCAGGAGCTTGGACAACTCAGGATGTTGGATTTGAATGGCAACCGACTTAAAAACCTCCCACAAGATATTTTCAAATTCAATAGATTTGTAGAAGTCGTCTTGAGTGGCAACCCGTGGGACTGTACCTGCAGCATCAACGCTTTGGTCAAATGGATCAAACTTAATAGGCACGCAGTTCTTGAAAGTGACGATGTCATATGTCATAGTCCGCAATATCAAATACTCCGTACCCTTGACTCTTTACATGATGAGGAACTGAACAATTGCAACATGACAACGGTCACTCCAAGTTGCACTCGGACACAGGAACCAACTCAAGAGTCATCTTGGACAACTCCGACAGCTACCGAAGTAGCTTCCTCACCCCAACCAAATGTCAAACCAGATGAGATTTCCTCCACTTACGACATTCAGTCACCATTTCATGACATCGTTGTTGTCGAAGAGGGACATGACTTTGTCCACCACAACTATCATAGTGGTTGGGTATATGTGTGGTTTTTGCCCTCAAAAGCAGTCTTGGCAGGCTTCCTCATGTTTTCTCATATCCTTCTTGTGGCCACAGGCATGTTTCTCATCGTTGCTAACATGTATGCTATGCATCTTCTTTGCAAGAGGGCAAACGAGATAAAGGAACAATTTGCACGCATTTAAGGGGTCATACGTAATAGTAGCTTTAAAAAATGTTGAGAAAAAAATTCATTCTTTCAATATGCTTTATTCACATCTTTTAATATACTGCAGCTTAAAATTATAGCCAGCAATGAATCCTTTTTTCCCCCCATATTTGTAAAGCCTCACATTTGTATTACAAAATAAGACTAATTTTAGGGGGGATGTCTCAATGGTCTTTCCAATATATATATTTTTTGTCCTGTCTGTAATGTTTACATTGCAGAAAATAGATGTGCAAATAAAGTCAGTTGTGTATGTTCACCCTTGTGAATTATGTAGCTTTGCTATTATTAGTGACCTTATGGTATGTGTGTGTGTGTGCGTGTGTGTTTGTGTGTGTACTGGTGATATGAAAAAAGCTGCTCTCAGAGGTTTTCCAGTGCATTTCTGGCTATGATATGACTATCACACTTCCTCTTTCAATGAGAAAGACAGGGAGCGGATATCTCCCAATAGAAACTTACAGGCAAGCAGAAAGTCAAAGCATAATTTCTAATGTTGAAAATGGATGTGTTGGTGTAGCAATGGTATGAGATAGTTTCCGGAAAAACAATCAAGACAATTAGTTATGGTCTTTGAAAATATTTCCACTTTTACATAATGACTGCAGATGCCACAAATTCCATAACTTTAAAACAAACCACTAACAATAGGAGGATGAGTTAGTGAGCTGCTCCCAAGTTCGTTGCCATGACAACGGGTGATTAGGACTTTCCAGTAGGCTGGTTTTACACAACAGGAGGTATAAACCAGCTCCCATAACACACACACAGACACACACACACACAGGAAATGGTGGAGTCGAAAACAAGCGGAAAGATTGCAAAAAAACAGTGACTCATGGGATGTAAGTTTTAGAGGGAAAAATACAATAATTTCAGAACAATCAAATAAAGGCGTTTTTTATTTTTGTAAGCCCTCTGAGTATCACTTAATAGAAGTTGCTCTGCAGAATGTCCGGCAAATGAGGTTTTTACATTGAGACAGACATTAATAAATCACCTTTAAGCAACAATATTTTTTCAAAAAGTACCTTTGGTCATTTTTACCACTGACATCTTACAGGTTCAGTTTTCGAATAATTAGAATTCAAAATTACATACATAAAAGTAATGCATGCAGTATGATCCTGGATATAAAGTGATTTGTTTTAAAATTTCAGAAGGGTTTAAAAAACGCTTGTGTGTTTTGTGCCGTATGGAATAAATCCACATGGAGACCCAATTGTATTAATGTTGGACAAGTGCAAGTCGGTGGATCGTGGAGATGGAGACCTGCAACTCTGTGGAAGTTGTCACAGCTAAATTTAACATGGCCAATCAAAGGGAATCCTTTCATTCCTATTTAATATGGTACACTAGCTGTGTGCTGGTCTTTTTTCTTGTGATAAAAATGTATTCCCTTTGTACTGTTAGAATTTCTATTGTATTATTGTGGCACTAATACACTCTTGCAGTATAAAGTATCACAAAGTGTAAAGTTAATGTGATAAGAGGATGCAAGTTTCACAAATGATCACAACTCATTTCTGAATCTCACCCCATAGCAACTATAGAATCATTTTCCTATACTATGTAGTGTGTTGACCGATATGGTCTGTGCGTTATGTGGTTCCACCCTCACTATCTGGATTTTGTGGTAAAGAAGCAGTTTAGGTTCAAACATACCGTCCAGCCTCCCCTGATAATTTACTGCGGACCAAATTTTACTTTTCACATTGCAGCCACAAAAATGGACACGTCATGTTGTTATTACAAATTCTACATTCTAAGGATGCTATGAATGAGCTGTTTAATCGAGTACAAAGGGCATTTCCTTGCATTGAAATGTAGCTCATCTGGGCATTGCATCAAAGGAAAGAGCCATTGCACGAGACAACAATGTCATGTACACAACAATTTATTTTCAAGTAACAACAAACATTTCCTCTTCATATTACCTCAATCTTAAATACAGCATCTGTTTCCTAGAAGAAAACTATTCTCACACACACAGTTGTTGTGTGTGAGAATAATTACAACCACATGGATTCTCCAAGGCCTCAATATGTGCATTCAAACCAGTTCTGACGCCACAGAGGGTGGGGACTACCTGCCCCCCCCCCCCCCCCCACCCCCTTACCCAATTGCCCTCATTTAACAAAATCCTGCAGCAGAAACATTCAGGACTGTTTTGCAAACTAGGACGACGATGACCAGCTACAGATTTCATAAGAGGACCAAAGAAAACTGACAGAAGGAGGAATCCATATGATGATGAAAATGTGATAGTGTGAAATTTTCAGCGCAGAATTTCACAAGCTTAAAAGGAAAGCAGTGTGCGCATCGGAGATAACGTCAAACTCCCCGTGTGTGTTCAATCATCTACTAACCATCTAAGGTAAGAAATGTGTTTGTGTGTGTGTTACAACATACTTGTTGAAACTATTCCAAATTAATAAGCTCGCTCTTAAAAAGTAACACTTGTGAAAAGATGTGAAAGATGTGAAAAGATGATAGATTACTAAATCTCTACACAATGAAATCAATGAGTTTGTTTTTTTTCCGTTACATACATATTAATAGACTCTTAAAAAGTCATACAGGAAATACAACAAATTAAAGCACTTCATGCTGAAGTAGATATGCTTCAGCCACTTTTGGCACACGCTCCCATAATAATCCATCACACCCATGCAGGAACTTTTTGTTTTTTGTCCAGTAGCCTGATGATAAAATGTAGCTTTTTTTGAAAGGAGATGTTATGCTTGTCTCACCAGTCTTCCGCTTAAAAAGAAAACAAGGAAACTACTTGGACAATGTACTAGAAATTTTAGTGTGTAAACATCCTAATTACAGAGAATCTCATGAGTAGCATTGGTGGATAAATTAAAAAAATGCAAATAATCCAACATTTCTGTCTTTTTTTTGTAGGAACATAATGGGCCCTCCTCTCATTTTACACGTGCTCCTGTTTCTCTGCTCCTTCGACATTGCTATTTGGGCGTGTCCGGATGGATGCCAATGCAAAGGAGTCGAAACATTATGCATCGGTATCTCAAAAATTCCTCCTTTGCCGTCATCCACAACGTCTCTTTACCTCTCAAAATGCAACATCAACTCCTTGAAAGCAGAGGACTTTTCTTCTGTCACTCACACAACACGGCTTGCCATTGATGACACCGTTTTGGAGGAGATTCAACCTGGCACGTTTGATTCCCTTGTGAACTTAACGGCCTTAAAAATGACTGGATTAGAATTGAAAGATCTACCAGAAGCCTTGTTTCAAAATCTCCAGACACTTGAGACTTTGAATCTGAATACAAACAAGCTAGTGGCACTGCGTCCAAAGTGGTTCTCTCAAATCAAAGTTCTCACCGCTCTTGATCTTACTCAGAATCAACTGAGCTTGATACCCATGGAAACTTTTCATCCGCTCCTTGAGCTGGAGTACCTGTTGCTCGCGAGAAATAATATCAGTCAGTTATCGAGCGGGACATTCAAAGGTCTTTCCAGGCTGAAATATCTTCGACTAAATAAAAATGTCCTCCAAGAAATACCCAGTGGAAGTTTCGATGACCTCAGAAACTTGGAGGAACTTTCCCTGCAGGACAATCGTATTACTCATCTCCAACATGACTTATTCTCAAAAACCCCAAAACTCACAAAGCTGTTCCTCTCCAACAACCAACTGAGGACACTTCCACAAGGCCTCTTCTTGCACATTCCCCAACTAGCCCAGATCTCCTTGTATGAAAACCAGCTGGAAAGCCTTGGTCCAGGGGTGTTTGGTCCCACGGCCTTGCAAGAGTTGTGGCTCTACGACAACAAACTGAGTCGTATCGAAGAGGACACCTTTAAAAATCTCACTCAGTTGCGTCTCCTGGTGCTCAGTCGCAACCGGATCAGCGACGTAACTACCGGAGCCTTCCGAGGGTTGGAACACCTCGGTGAGGTATCACTTCACACCAATCTGCTGAAAACATTACAAGCCGGGACATTCCAAGGTCTCCCCAGCCTGGTAAACATTTCTCTGGAGAACAATTTTATCAATCATCTGCCTGTTGGTTTCCTCCAAGGTCTAAGTCACCTGGGAGAGATTGACCTAAGAAATAACACCCTTGCAAACCTGCCACAGCGAGATCTAGATGCCATTTCTGTGGCAGATGAGATACGTCTTGAGCAGAACCCCTGGAGGTGTGACAAGGACATTCTGCCTCTTAGCAAATGGCTGAAAAAACACCCATCCAAGGCCAACCACACACTCGTGGTGTGTGACACACCCCTTAGTCTGAATGAGATGATGATAAGCTGGTTGACAGAAGAGGACTTGGGGCTGACTTCCACGCAGCAGACGCCGATGACCTCAACAAAGACGAGAAGCAAACCAAATTCACCTGTCGTCAAGACAACTTCTCCCTCAAAGTATGAAGTCACAAGCAGCGGACAGGGAGAGGAAGGTCACGTTCCACACCGTACTTCCATCATCCTCATTGTCTCCGCAGTTATTGCAACGGCCATTATAAGTGCAGCCATCATTGGCTGTCTATGCTGGAAGAGGAATAAGAAAGGACGGGCACATATAGGCCACAGGAGCAGGAACTCTGTGCTCTAGATGAAATGTGTATGAAACACCCATTTAGGACAAAGAAAATCAATCAATAAAAAAAAATGGCAGGTTGGTAAAGGATTTTCTTACTCTGATACACGTAATATATCCACAATGTACACTAAAGAAATATAAATGTATCAAAATCAAGGATAATATCTATGATGGCCATGACCTAGCACCTAAGGAGCCTTCACATTTTTATATTTGATGCATAGTCCTGAACAGTTATGAAACACCAAAAGGTCATATTCATTCACAAATATTGAACCGTGTTGTTAGATAACAAATCTAACTGTAAAGGAGAACAGATGTTTGTGATTTTAAAGGTTTTACTGCTGTATTTATCTCACTGACTGTTCATTACTGCAAGACTGACATCTGCTGCTGAGAACGCATAACTACATTTATACTCAGCATTCAATTTTTAACACATTTGAAGTGAATGAAATATGCAGTTTTTTTACATTTGATAGGAAGAAATACTTCCATGTTTGGAGAAATGTTATGCACTGAAAGTAAAGCACTGTTTTGAAACAATCACCCCTGTGTTATTTATTATTCTGGGAGCATATCGAACTAGAATTCAATTTCTTTTTCCCCCCACTGTGACATAAATGCCTACTATAAGCATTTTAGCCATCTCAAGGAACAGAAAAGAAAAGTTAGCTACATGAATCCGCAGAAATGACAAGGTAATTGCTCTCATCATTATTAGATTAGGTAGGTCCTCTCCTATTTTTCATATTATCCCGATTATTTCAAGCGTAACAATGGAATGTGTCATTCAAACAAACATTGTTGATGTCAGGAAAATAATACCAACGACTTTATTTTTTATGATACAATTATGTTTTTTCTATAGCTACTGTAAGCTTGTTGGCATAGCAACTAACAACTTGCATGGACTCGCTAGACAAAATTGGCTCATATATGTTCGCATTTTTTGCTTGCGCCCCTGTCACTGCAAGAAGATTAATACTAAAATTAATATTTGAATAAAATGTATCTTCCATAAATTTAAAAAATGATTTTATCCAGCAATGTAACAAATTTGTCCTATAATTCTGGAGTAATATAATGTACCTCAATACTATCGATTTGATTTGACAAAAGTCACAAAATAACTTTTTTTTTATGCTGCAGCCGTGTGCTGTAATTAGTTTAAAAAAAACAACTTCCTTCTCCGCCCTTATCTCCAGTCACAGGAACGTGTTGGGCCGCACCCTTGAGGCTCACTGCCAACATCGATAGACAACAATTTCTAAGACCGCATCTGTTTGCATTTCCTTCGTGCTGCATCTTTTCGCGGAAAATATTCAGGTAGGCGAAGTATTTGGCATTTATAGTATTTAAGTTTGATGAGGTTGTCAATGTGGTTACAAAATCTTTCTTTATGTTCTAGTAAATAAGCATGGAGAGTCAACAGGTCATCCTTTTTTTTCTCTTTTCAATTTTGGATTCCTTCTTGACTCAAGACCATCACTGCGAACAGGGGACCGCCTGTCCTTCAGAGAAGCAAATGGTCTTTACCGCTGCAACAGAAATCCCTCGCAGTATAAGGCCAGGCGTGACCAAAGTCGTCTTTTTGGACAGCAACCTCAAAACAATCCCCAAAGGAGCCTTTGTGGAAAACCCCCACTTGGAAACGGTGGATTTCATGAACACAACCATCTCCGCTATTGAGCCAGGAGCTTTTGAAGGTCTGGTGAATATGAAGGACATTGAGATTTCCAACACGCCTCTGACGTCCATGCCTGTAGGAGTCTTTGCAGGCCTTAGCAACGTGGAGAAAATTGTTCTAAAGTCGAACAAGATCCGTAATCTTGAGCGAGGGTTGTTTGATGGTCTTAAAAAAGTAAGAGAGCTCCAATTACATGGAAATGAGATTGCAGCCATTGAAGATGGGACTTTTGATACCCTCGAGAACCTCATGGTACTCCATCTGGCTAAAAATCACCTCACTTCTGTAAAAACCGACTGGTTTTCCAATCTAAGCAAACTGGCCACGTTGCGGCTTTATGAAAATCAACTAACTGCTCTTCCAGAAGACATTTTTAATAATTTACCAAATTTAAAAGAAATTTCTTTGAAAAGTAACAAATTAACAGCGTTATCAGCCAATCAGTTTCCATATAAAGACAAACTCACAAAGATTGCCTTGGAGGACAATCTCTTTACAAATTTTCCAGAAGAATTCTTTGTCGGTTTCCCGAATCTCAAAACATTGACCGTGTTCAACAATAAACTATCAAGCCTTCCACCTGTGCTTTTTGGTGAACTGACCAAAATGACAGATTTAAGTTTTGCTCAAAACGAACTGAGCGACCTGCCAAAAGCAATTCTCAGTCCTTTGAGTAAACTTTCCAAGCTCGATCTATCCAACAATCACTTTGCTACTCTCTCGGCTGACTACTTTGAAGGACTCCAGAGACTCACCACTTTGAATATCAGAAACAACAAGATCGACTCTTTGAGTTCAGATGTTTTTGAAAAGATTCCGACGCTGACCTCCCTGGACATGTCGGGCAACAATCTTGAAACACTCCCTCGGGATATTTTTGAACCTCTAACACATCTCAGTAAAGTTTATCTCCATGACAACCCCTGGAATTGTGACTGCAACCTTATATCCCTCCATCATTGGATAAAAGCAAACTCTGCAATCGTTCGTAAGCCAGTTGTCTGTCGGTATCCAGAAGATCTAAAAGAACAGGAGATCAAGTCATTGGTGGAGGAGCAATTTGTATGCCCTACTCTTGCGTTCACAACCACTACCCCCACAACAGCAATGGCAACTACTACTTGCCCAACCATGTCTACATCAACTACACCTTCACCTACCACAACTACAGCCGAGGAAACGACGACTGACATGAAAACAACGCAGCAAACAACACCAGCGACCATCCCGACTACATCAGTCACAACAAGTGCACAAGTAACAACCGTACAGACAACCATTGCGATCCCAACCGCACCAGCTAGCACTGCGACGTCAACTCTACAAACAACTACAACCATTTTAATAACAACAGCTACACCTACTGTAACATTGCCAGCAACCACGCCCACAACAATGATAACTACAACCACACCAGCTACCACTACACCAGCCAGCACAACTCTGCAAACAAGCACAATGTCAAAAGCTTCACCCACAACCATTTTGACAACAACAGCCATTATTACACCGGCAGCAACTACAGCCGCAACCACATCACTCACAACCATTTTGACAACACCCATTATTACCACGGCAGCAACTACATCACCCAGCACCACAATCGCAACGACACAATCAGCAACAATCACAAGTACACCCACAACCCAGCTGACCACCACCCAAAAGACAACACCCCTCCCTAAATCCACCCCCCCGCTCGTTTTCACCTGTCCCATACAACCCCATCTCGAGAGCTCGCCCAGTTTGTTATCATACGAGGACACAAACGCAGCATGGCAGTGCAAATCTCAGGCGCTCGTGTATGTCACGCTTCTGGTGGTGGAGGTAACTTGCACATTAGTGCTGGCTAAGTACATTGTGTCTTTGTACCGCCTGCTGCTGGGCAGGGAGAGGATGAAGCACAAGGTCATACTCACCCACTTCTCCTACAGGAAAGAAGTAATTTTGAGGCCTTTGTAGGACACAGACTATTTGAGATATTTCAAATTGATCAGATCTCCTCATTAGGTATCAAAATAATTCAAGTATGGACACTTTTATCTTCATGCTGCCTTTGTCTTTGGGAACTGTGACTGCTGTGAATTTGCTTGGCAATTTGATAATGTAGAATCATAAACACTGATAGATCCATTATGTATTGTTCATACATTTAATATAGTAAATATAAATATAAAGGCTACCAACCACACTTTTGCGTAAATATTGATAGTGAATTAAAAATAGGCAAGACATGCCAAGTCACGATTTGACCTGCTGATGTGTTTTTGAAAATGACCGTGGGTCGGCATGACTATTTCAAGGAAGAAAGGAAGCAGAGGAAATCCTATGAAGTGCACCACTTGGCTACTTACAGCAAGGGGAGCTAGAGAATTAATATTTGTAACTTTACACTCCTGTAGTATTATATATATATATATATATATATATATATATTACACTTTTAAATAAATGTATATTTAGAAATTCTCACGAAATTTGGTCACACTTTTATTGTGAAATGTCTGTTTGGATGCAATGATGTAGTTTCTCAAGAAGAGTCTAGTTTTCTAAATCCAATTAGAATTTTTGATTGAGTGTTTAAGATTTTTGAGAAAATGTGGGGAAGTTTGTACATTGACCAAATATGTTTGTTCCTGGAAAAAAAGTTTGAATAAAATATAACAGCATCTTCCTCCAACCTATGTTTTCCTTTTATGGAAAATGAATGAAAACAGCAGTACAAAAGAATAAGCACAGGAAGAGTGAGTGAGTGAGTGAGTGAGTGAGTGAGTGAGTGAGTGAGTGAGTGAGTGAGTGAGTGAGTGAGTGAGTGAGTGAGTGAGTGAGTGAGTGAGTGAGTGAGTGAGTGAGTGAGTGAGTGAGTGAGTGAGTGAGTGAGTTACATGTCATTGCCCTAATGAGAAATGTCACCTTTGCTTTACCCCAAGTTGATGATGAGACATTCGCCAGTGTACACAACAAAAAAAAAAAAAGAACACTAATGTCCACATTTGGGATGAGACATTTGGCTCCTAATTGTCCATTTGCAATTAAAGTGGTTCTGTCTCCTCTGTTCTCTTATCCCACAGGGTTGACTAAACTATGGGTCAAAAAAATGTGAAAAGCTTTGAGGATAATTACAATTTCACACCAAAAGGCTGTAATTGATAAGACAGCAAGCATGTTGTACATGTGGTTTTCATGTCTTCTTGTCAGTCAAGAGATTCTGGGTTCGGCTTGGGTAGTTTTTATGAGGCGTAGTTGCCAAGGACCACAAGTAATTTACAGACCTGTTCTAAAAATAGATCACTTCCCAGAAATGTTGTTCAAGTGCTTGGAAAATATAAACACCTAACCATAGAAAGGATGCACACCCTCTATTTTTTTTTAAAACATGAAGACCTTGAGATACATGCTGTACAAAAATCCAAAATCCATGCTGTGTTAACCTAACCTGGATTAACCCAACGGCAAGCGACTATGACCTTGTTGTGGCAATTTAAATGCAAATTTGTATGAGTTGGGGAAGCCTGCATTGAAACAATATATGTTTGCAGATAAGGAATTATGATAACGCTTGCACAAATTACTTTTGTTGCTAGCGAGGACGTAATCCTCCAAATGGATTCTTCCCTCAGAGAAGTCATTGTTTTGTTTGTAATTGTTGTTCTTATTGTTAAAATCTAGTGTTGCTCATTCTAATATTAATTATAATAACAATCACGTTTGTTTTACATAAACTAAATAGAGCCACAGGAAAAAGACATTTTAAATCACTATCAGTAAAAATACAGATAACTTGAAATCAAATTCACACTTGTTCTGTTGGCACTACTGGCAATTTTGATTACTCTAAAACAGCCCTGTGGGAATGCATCAACACTTAAAATAAAATAAAAAAATAAAAAAGGACATTGCACATCCATCATTGCCACGATTTCCCTAGATAAAAGTGTGGAGATTTTTGAAGCTACCAACCATTTGTTGTTTTAGACAAAATTCAAAGCTAGTCCAAATTGGCTTATAAGGCTTTTGGTCCCTTAAATAGTGGCAGGCAGTATATACAAACTATTATAATCCCTCTTGTCAATTGTCAATCTGAAGGAAAGTGCACGGATGGGTCAGACAAGATCCCTGACTAATTTACAGCGCAAATGGCCCGAAACGTGCACCATGATCCCAAACATCGAAGGGAAACTAATGATTGGAGGAGTTACCGTCTTGTTATAGAACAAAGCGCGCTTGTAAAATAGAATAAATGATGTTACGTTCCTGTAAACTTTTGCTTGTTCATTACTTGGAGGCCGCTCCGATCGATGCTGACATGTTGATGAAACGTTCTTCCTGTTGACAAACCTTGACATCGACTCCAGGTAATTCATCCCTGCCACTCAAGTCACGTTCCAAAATGAAAAGATAAAGTAACTCCGAGCGACCCCCGAGGTGTGAACCTTGATAAGATTACAAGGCTTTCCCCCCAAAATCAATGATGGGACGTCTCAGTCACCGGCGAAAGGTGACTTTAATGGACTGGCTGTCAAGACTAAATGCTGCCAAATCGAATTAATGAGGGCTTTGTACAAAAGAAAAATCCGAGACAAACTTGGCAGTTGGTGCCAGATGTTTTTTTTTTCCTCTTCATTGTTTTTGATGAATGCGTTTGAAGATTTCTACAAAAAAAAAACTCATTAGGGTTGATACTGATCAGGAAAACAAGTTTGAAACCTGCCACAATACAACATGATCATAATCCATTTCATCACTTATAACAAAGCCTCGCATCAAGAGTAGTGAACAAATAAATCAATCATCCAGCTAGCCTTCCATATTACTTAAGCTTCTTTAAACTTGTTTGTCCCCATATGCTATGGTGTACAACACAGGTGTCAAACACAAGGCCCGGGGGCCAGATACGGCTTGCCACATCATTTTATGTGGCCCTCAAAGACAAATTGTGCATCAAATTCGTGTGTCATTACTAGAATTGCAAATTATCTTCACTTTTAATAACTTTATTTTTTAAATATCTGACCAGTTTTTACTCGTCTGATTTGAAAACGAGTTATTTGTCAGTTTGTTTTGTAGCTTTTACTGTCTATAATATGAGGTGCTCATACACTTATTTGGGTTGACAGTCATAATGGTCCTCCGAAAGAAGCTATGACTACAATGCGGCCCGCAAAAAAAAATTGTTTGACACCCCTGGTGTACAAAAATGTATTATGTAAGTCACAGATGTCAAACTCAAGGCCCGGGGGCCAGATACGGCCCACCACATCATTTTATGAGGCCGGCGAAGACAAATTGTGCATCAAATTCACGTGTCAATACAAATATTGCAAATCATCTTCACTTTTAAAAAACATTGTTCAAATATTTTAACACTTTTTGCTTGTTTCTGATTTATTTTTATTTGGGTTGACGGTCATAATGGCCCACCGAAGGAAACTATGACTACGATGCGGCCCTCGACAAAAATGAGTTTGACACCCCTGAATATATCACATTGTACAGTTAGTCACCATTGTATTTATGTTTGCTTTTACTGTTTCTTTATTTTTTTCTCTGCTGTCTACTGCCAATGCTATGAGAATCCTAAAAATGTTCATGTGGCGTTAGAATGCCCGATCAATGAAATTCCCATGAATCCCTAAATGACTGCAGAATGGAATGCAATGACAGAAGCAACATCATCTAACAAACAATCCACATGATGAGCATCACTGTTCCGTTAGCCTAGCCGACTAATTATATCACTGTCCTGTTGTTTGGAGAGAGGTCATAAAGAGGTTACTGGCTGTCACCAGCGACAGCAAAGCAGCAGTGAGAGAAGATCGTACCATCTCTGTGCCACAAACACACGCACACAAATAGGGAATTCAATCCGCTTTGATAGGATTTACACAGCAGGAAAGCAATGATGACTCACCTTTCATGAGGCAAGTGAAATCGTTTTTTGTCATGCAGGGCAAATCTAAGAATATCGGTGTATCATTTCCTTCTAACATGAAACACGCACTTCATCCTGACAGCGTGGGGCCTATGTGGCGATCACGCACAGATGAATGATCAGGAGTTAAATATGATCTCCACTCACTTCACAGTGATCAACATGACATCATCCATAAGTGGAGAACTTAAAAAATGTACTTTGCGTATACCAATCTGCAGGGACTCCTGTTAGGCTTACGCCATGTGGATTACGGGAGCCGCTTGGATTGCCCGGGAGTCATGTTTAGTCCCACAACGGCGCAAACGCCCATTTCCGCTTGCGCCTCGCTACGAAAATACCAATAAAAAGAAACCCCGTGCTCATTCCTGGAGGGCAACTGAATATCTATTATTTGATTTGGTAGTTAGTAAATACTTTCAAGGTCCCTATTTGTCGGTCGGGCTTGTGCTTTTGAATCATCACTGTTATTTCTCCAGACATTTGGCAATAACATTTGTAAACCCCTAAAGGACTTCCTGTAGAGACGGTTGAGTAAGTGGACGCCCTGTGGCGAACGGGATGTCTAATTAGGATTGTTAGAAAACTGAGATACTAATTATCAACACGCACAGAAATGAACCACCCTCTCGCCACCTTACTAGCATTTCGCTATGCCTTTGTGATGAAGATTCCACGTCTGCCAAACTGGCCAAGCGAGAGAGGAACACAGTGAGCGCTCAAATGAGCGGATGACTCATCGCTTTCCATACTCATTGGTATGATGGACATGATAGATCCTGTTGGAACATTCAAGAAAGGTGAACAATTGGAAACATTCAAATGGTCCATTAAGTGTCCATGTAAT